>NW_022900951.1:59487030-59493539 GCF_012274545.1 Fukomys damarensis | reverse complement strand
AGCTCCCGCGCAGGCCGGGAGCTCACGCGCACGCCGCCGGGTGATCGCAGACAGGCAGGTAGGCAGGCAGCTGAGAAAAACCCCCCAACTCATAAATTTTAAATTGTGTGCCATTCTGAGTATTGTGATGAAATCTCAAGCCATTGAGTTTATTGCCTGAGTTATCCCTTTGTCTAATGTGTTCATGCTGTGTATGTCATTGGCCCATTAGTAATTTAGTGAGCTGTCTATCAGATGGACTGCTGGTATACCCCCATTGCCTATGTGAATGTAACCCTTATTTTACCTAATAATGGCCTCAAAGCATAACAGTAGTGGTGCCAGCAATTTAGATATGCTATAGAAAATCCCTAAAGTGCTTTTCGTAAGTGAAAAACTGAAATTTTACAACTTACAAAGGAGAGAAAAAAGTATGCCGAGTTTGCTAACATATGATAGGAATATTCTGCCAAAAAATGTATGCACACTTCAGGAAAAGAAAAACTTGTGTAAATATTTTAATACTAAGTTTATTGAGACATAATGAAATTTATACAACTTACCTTCAGCCTCTACAATTGCAAGAGGTGCTCAAAGTGGTGGCAATCAGTTTCCAATCATGTATTAGTATGGCGAACTGCTCCTTGGGTAACCTTGGTCAGTGAGGTTGCTGCACATGCATTTTCAATTTTTTCTTGAAAAGCTGGAAGTGTAGTGGGTTTTCTGTGATATATGACATCCTCAAGGGTCCCTGTAGTAGGGTAACACCATGTGTTGAAAATCTTACTATTTTTCTTTTCCTCAAGTGTGTATACACTTTTTTGGCGGAATGCGTATATATATTTATATATTAACCATGGGGGCAGGTAGTAATTTATGCCCTGCAGATAAAGAGGGACTATGTATGCGGGTTCTGGTTTTTCCACATCCGTGTTAGCATTTGTTAATGTTTGCCTTTTTTATTTTACCCATATTAATGTAAGTTATGTGATGTCTAGTGTGTTTTTGACTTTCATTCTCCTAATCACTAATGATGTTAAGTATCTTTTCATGGGGTTTTTTAAGGCTATTTTAGAGAGATGTCTGTTGGATCTTTTCTTGTTTTTTCATTGGATTGTCTTTTTATTGTTGTGATTTAACTTTTCTTTATATATTTTTGATATATATTACCTTACCAACAATATTTGCAAGTATTTTTTTCTATTCTGCAAGTTATCTTTGACTGTCTTGTTCATTTTGAGAGTTTCTATGACTAGACTTCTCCACCTCCTTCAGATTTTAATATAGTATCTATGATTCCTTGCATTCATTCATTCACAGTTGGAATAAACAGAAACTCTTTCAGTTTCTGTTGGCCATTGTGTTTTTCACTGGCTATCTCAGTATTTTCTTGGTCTCAGTTCTGCATATGTACTCTGCTTATTACCACAGAATTGCTGATACTGTGTATATGATATTGCTGTTGGTAGTTTTTCTTCATGTGTTTATATTATTATTAAATGTTCATCACTTCTGTTCTTGGTTTTGTCTAGTTGTTTGATTTTTAATATTAGAACCTGGGGATATGAAAAAAATTATACTTCCTTTGCTCTACCATTTCTTTCCCATCACATGCTTTTAAAAACTTTTTATTGTAGTATGTATGCACAAAAATGCAAGAATCATAAGTTTACACTGGATAAATTAAAAAATGAACGTATCCATATAAATTTCTGTGCTGACTGCCACAACATTTGAAAGACAATTTAGTAGCATAAAAATGTGGGTTCAGTGTTTTGAAAATCCTACACTGTCTTTTTTACATCCCATATAACTAAATCAATTGTCCTGGAAAATCTGGCTTTCCACATGTCAAAGACTAAAACTAGACCCAATGTTTCTCACCATGCAATAAACTAAAATTAAAATGGATCAAAGATTTAAATTTCTTTCTTTCTTTCCAGGTATTGAACTCAGGTCCTTGCACTTGTGAGGCAGGTGGTAGAACCACTGAGCTAAATCCCTGGCCCCAAAGATTTAAGCTTTAAAACAAACATTAAATTTGCTTGAAGTGAGAATAGGTGGAACTCTTAAAGACATAGATATAGGCAAAGACTTTATGAACAGAATCCAATTGCATGGGAAATACTACAAAGAATAACTGGGATCTCATTAAAAAGCTTTTGCACAGCAAAAAAAATCACCAACAGAATGGGAAAAAATTTTTGCCAGCTGTTGCTCAGATAAAACCTAATATCTATTCTATATAAAGAAATGAAAAAATATTCAACCCTCCCAAATTTAAAGACCCAATCCAAAAATGGGTGTCTGAGATGAATACATACTTCTCAGATGAAGAAGTACAAATGGCAAATAAATATATGAAAAAATGTTCAACACCACTGGTCATTGAGAGATGCAAATTAAAACAACGCTGAGATTCCAACTCACTCCAGAAAGAATGGGTATTTCCAGGAATCAGCCAATAACAAATGCTGGCGGGGATGTGGGGAAAAAGCAACCCTTTTCCACTGTTGGGGACAACCAGTATGGAAATCAGTGTGAAGATTCTTCAAACAACTAGGATTGAGGTTCCATTTGACCCTGCTATCCCCCTTTTCGGTATCTTCCCGAAAGAATTAAAAGCACCTTACAGTGATATGTGCATACTCATGCTCATAGCAGCACAGTTTGTAATAAATCTTGGAAACAACCCAAATGCCCATCAATCAATGAATGGATAGAGAAGATGTGGTTTTTTTTCATACAGTGGAGTACTATTCAGCCATAAAGGATAAACCTCAGACATTTATAGCTAAATGGATACACCTACAGATGATAATCCTAAGTGAAATAAGTCAGAAACACACTTATAAATACCTCATTGTTTCTTTAGTGTGATAAAACTGAAAGTGTAAATAAGGACCAAAATGTATTGTATGTTGTGAAATAGGAAGAAAATGTTCCAACTGGAAAGTGCACAGGTAGGGGAAGAGAGGGAAAGAAAGCGAGAGTGAAGGGAAAAACAAAATGAGAAAAGAAAGATAAAATGGAAACAAAAGCTCTTGTAAATTAGAAGGGGAAGAAGGGTAGAAGCGAGGACAGGGGAATCGGAAAAAAATAAGATATATCTTGTACAGGTACAAATTCCATGCAGTGAATATGGTCGTTATGTATACCTATATTGTAGTGATAAATTTAATGATAAAAAACAACTGTCTTGTTTATCTGATTCATTTTACTTCATATGTTAATGCTTCTTTCTAGACTTTTAAAATACGTGATCTTTATTGATATTTTAAAAATTAATATTATGAATATGTCCAGGAGATCACTTTGTACTTGTCCTCTTGGCACTTTATAGGTTTTTTAACTTGAAGTCTTGCATATTTAATCTTTTTGTAAATGTTTTTATTCATTTTATTTATTTATTTTTTGGCCTTAAATGGATGTTAGTACTTATACTTTTGTGTTATTTATTGTTCATATCCAATATTTCCATTCTCTTTTCAAAACTCTTATTCTCTCTTGTATATTCTTTCAATGCCTCTTCTTTCTTAGGCATTTTACCAACTGCTTCTTAGCTGCCTGTCTGATATCCCTTGCCCCAAACATATGCCTTCATACACTTTAATTAAAATGAAACTTGGAAAGCTACTCTATCTTCAAGACTTTCGATGAGTGCAAAACAAGTTTAAGCTCTTATACCAATCTTTCAGGGGAGCTGCTATACAAATCAAAACATACAGCCATAATTCTTTGAGAAGAAAGTCTGTATTTTCTTCCTCTGGTACCAACTATCCATACGTAGAATGTAGCTGTTATCCACATTGGGAAGATGGTGGAACGGGAATATTATATTGAGTAATGGCAAATGTCATATTCTTCTAAAATTTTGCAGCTTCTTTTTTTCATTATGTGCTCCTCTAATTATTGTTAGTTTTTCATTAGATTTTGGGGTTCAGAAAAAGTTGATTCATGTCTGATAATTTTTGCCAGTCTAGTCGATGCTTTTGTGAGAGGATTCAGTTTTGGAGTTTTGCTCTCTGTTATTTTTTTATGACATCACTCTTATATTTTTAACATCCCAATTACATTGATTTTTGTACCAAAAAACAAAACAAAACAATCATGTGCTCCTTGTTTACAACAGATAAATAAGCCTAGATGTTCCAGGGTTATTGATCTTCAATATAACAATTAGTAAATTTACCAGATCTAGTGACATTGCTGTACTGTTAGTATTGTTGCTGTTAGGAATGGCTGTCTCCATTTCACCACTTATTGGCTATGTGACCTTGAGCCAGGTCAGCCTCTGAGCCTCACTTTCTAGTCTGTAAAATGAGAATTATAATGACATGTAGCCTTATAGGGTTGAAGAGAGAATGGAAAGAAATAATATTGTTTTAGGCATTAGGCAAGCCAAATACATGCCCAATTAATGGTAATCGCTGTTCTTAGAAAAAATGATTATAGTATAGCTCTTATTAATATATATTGCTGTATAATTTAAAAATACCAAGGCAAGCAAAGATTAACATGAAAATACAGAAACTAGGGCTGGGGATTTGGCTCAGTGGTGCTGCTGCCTGCCTTGCAAGAGTTCGATTTCTGGTACCACAAAAAAAAAAAAAAAACCACAAAACTGGTAGAATACTGGCTGCCCTGTACTTTAAAGAATTTACTATATTATTGTGGACTGTGCATCTCCAAGGATAACCTAAAATTGAAAGGTTTTTCAGGGTAGATAATGGTGGTGAAGCAGTCAGTATACTATTTCATCATAACATTTGCCTTGCTGTGACATTTCTTCATTTGTCAGTTTCAGTTTCAGTTGTCAGTTTCAGTTTATAAACTCCTAAAGCATAAAAATAATTTATTTAGAAAGTTTTCTTGTTCATTACACAAGATGAAACCCTTTTTGTGTTATAACAGTGAGGCCAGTTTGAGAGGGAAGGTGCGACAAAGGTTTGTTTACTGTTGAAATATTCTAGAGCAACGTGCAGCCTAGGCACTTCTTTTTAAGACAGATTTGCAAATGTATAAGTCTTAAAATGCTTGTAGTAGAGCTGTCAGTTTTCTTCCTAGCCTTATGTAAAAAGTAGTGTGTTTGGTATAGTATGAATTATGGTCACCTTTTACAAATTTAAAGTACAGTTGAAAAGAAAAAGAGGTATTTTTACAAAAAAACTGACATTTCAAAGGCTCAAACAGACCTACATAAAATGAGAGGTAGAAAAGTAGAGAGAGAGTGAGTTAAATTTGCAATATCTTTTGAAGAAGTCCCCCTTTTTTCAGTGAAGGAGCTAATTTAGTTGGTTTGGGCCATTATAGTGTTATCAGAAAAACTGCACAGTTTCATTTTATATCATGTCTCTGGTCTGTTAGACCATGAGAAGATAATGGAATAGGGGTTAGCAACCTATTCAGGCTTGAATGCCATTAACAGTACCAAGCTAATAATTGAAAAATAGGCAGAAGAAAAAGAGAAGCCAATGAACATGTAAAAAAGAGAGAAAGAAAAAAAAAAGGGATAACAAGGATATAAAAGATACCATGTTGGAGGCAGTGGCAGGTTGCTATTAAAATCACCCCAAATGCCTGTTTACTCTGTGGTAGAATTTAGCATTTAGCATGCTAGAAAAAGACTAGATATAGAGAAGCAAAAGGAATTTAAAATGTCACAAAGCTAAATACTGTCTATAATATACTTTATTTTTCTAGTGCTAAGCAGGAACTCATTAGGCATCATTTGTAAGCACTGGGGTTGAGTTTGTTCCCATCATTTTTTTTCTTAGTCTACACTTCTGTTATAAGCAAATTGTATCCAACCAAATTAAAGATAAACAAATCAGACCACACATTAAACTAGAAAAAACCTTTTGTGCAGTCAAAGAAAAAATTAAATAATAAAAGGATCCTGTGAACTAGGAGAAAATATTTGCAGGCCATGTAACTGCTAAGTGCATATTAAGTGGTTAATTTCCAAATTATATATACAAGGAGCTTATAAACACATTAGAAAAACAAAACAAAACAAAATGCAAAAAAAAATCCTCCAAATTAAAAATGGGCAAGGTAGATATTTTTCCAAGTAAGATCTATAAATGACTAAGAGGTATATGAAAAATGCTCAACATCACTAATCACCAGGGAAATGAATATCAAAACCACAATGGGATATTACCTCATACTTGTTAGGATGCTGTCATAAAAAAGATAAAAGATAAATATTGGTGAGGTTGTGGAAAAAAGGGAACCCTGTACACTTGACACAATCATAAATTGGTACAACTATTTATGAAAAACAATATGGATGTTCTTCCAGATATTAAAAATGGAGCTAGCATATGTTCTGTTCTGCCAATCTTTCTTGTAGTCATACTACCCGCGGAAATGAAATCAGCATTTCAAAGTGATAGCTATACCTTTATGCTCATTGTAGCATTATTTATAATAGCCAAGATATGGAGAAAACCAGAGTGTTCATTGATAGATGAATGGATAAAGAAATTATGATGTTTGCGGTATAAAATGGGAGATATATATAT
>NW_022900951.1:59486044-59486971 GCF_012274545.1 Fukomys damarensis | reverse complement strand
ATATATATATACACACACATATACATACACATGATGTTCACATGCACATGTGTCTATATAGTGAGATCATCATTCAGCTTTTAAAAAAATTGCCACTTGTAACAAAATGGATGAGCCTGGACATTATGTTAAGAGAAATAAACCAAATACATGAAAAATACCACAGGATCTCACTTGTATGTGTAATCTATAAAGGTTGAATACATTGAAACAGAGAGAAGTTGGAGGTATAGATTAGTGGTAGAACACTGGCCTAGCATGTGCAAAGCCCTTTATCCCCAGTATCACCCAAATGAAAACAAAATCATAGAAACAGTAGAATAGCAGTTTTGGGGTAAGTCAGAGAGGCAGCAGAAATGGGGAAATATTTGTCAAAAGATACAAAGTTGAAGTTGTATAGGATGTGCAAGCCTAGAGATCTAATGTATAGCATGATGACTGGTTAATAGCTCTTTATTGTATACAGGCAGTTCGCTGAGAGTAGCTTTTAGGTTTTGTTACCATACATGTAAGAAAGGTAACTATGTGAGTAGATGGGTATGTTGTTAACTTCACTTCACTACACAGACACACACACACAGAAATTGAGGGGGAGAGGGAGGCAGGCACAGAGACAGAGAGACAGACAATGCTTAAAAATGTATATGCACTTCAGAAAGGGGAAAATAGTATGATTTTTTTCAACAGATGGAGTTACCCTTGTATGGGGGACCCTAGAGGATGTCATACATTGCAGAAAACCCACTACACTGCTGGCCTTTAGAGAAGAAATTGAAAGTGCATGTACAGCAATCTCAATGACCAAGGTTACCCAAGCAGCAGTTTGCCATACTAATACATGTTTGGAAGCTGATGGCCACCACTTTGAGCACCTCTTGTAATTGTAGAGGATGAAGGTAACTTATATTAATCTCATTATATCTAAAT
>NW_022900951.1:59478130-59486008 GCF_012274545.1 Fukomys damarensis | reverse complement strand
ATATATCCATTATATTGTATACCTTATATATAACAAAATATGTTGTTATAAGAGGTCATGGTGATAAGTACACTCTTAGCAGAAATAATAGAGGATACTGGGGATAGAAAATTGTAGGGGCATTGCTTTCTTGTACATTATACTTTTTTTCTTACAGTTAACTTCACCTTTGTTAATAAAGATTCTTGTAAAACAAATTACTATGCAGGTCTTTAAAAAATAGTGTTTTCCATTCCCTGTTCTACAAGTCACTGAATTTATAATAACAGAATTTCAACCTGATGGTTTTGTGTCTTAAGTGAACTATCCAAAATTCTTATGCTATCTGCCATATATCCATTTGTTCAACAAGCATTTATTGAATACCTAACAATAAAAATCGTTTATCTTTCAACTTTTAGCTGAGAATTACAGTTAGAAACTCTTTTTTAAAATATTGATTTTGCTGGTATATTTTTGAAATACATAAATGATCACATTCGTCCTAGGGAATTTGTACCCATTTCCATTCTTTCCTTTTTTTTCCTTTTCCTTTTCTTTTCTTTCCCTTTTCCCTTTTTTGTTCCCCTTCCCATTTGGACATTTTCTTCCTACTTCCCAATATCTATCATCCATTTTGGTCCTTATTTATTCTTTCAACTTCTCACCCAGAAGAAACAGTGCAATATTTAATCATGTGTCTGACTTATTTCACTTGAAAGCATGGTCTCAAGGTGTATCCATTTACTAAAGAATGTCTCAAATTTATCTTTAATGGCAGAGGAGTACTCCATTGTGTATAAAATACACATTTTATCCATTCATCCATTGATGGGTATTTAGGCTGTTTTCAAGATTTAGCTATTACAAATTGTGTAGCTCCGAACATGGGTGTGCATATATCACTGGTTACCACATAGTGTAGTAGCTGGTCTTTCAGGAAGATATCAAGAAGACAATAGGCGTGTCAAATGGAACCTCTAGTTTTACTTTTTAAGGAATCTCCATACTGATTTCCAAGTTGGTTGTACCAGTTTACACTCCCATCAACAGTGGAGAAGTATTCATTTTTCCTCATAGCCTCATAAGGGTTTGTTATTTGTTAGCCATTCTTTTCAGAGTAAGATGCAATCTCAGTGTTGCTTTGATTTGCACTTCTCAGATGACCAGTGATGGATGTTGAACGTTTTTTCATATAGTTATTTACTGTTTGTATTTTTTCATCTGAAAATTGTCTATTTCATGTGCTAATTTTTGGATTGGGTCTTTAAATTTGAGAAGTCTAATTTTTTTTTAGTTCTTTGTAGGTATTAGTCCTTTAAGGAACAGCTGGCAATTTTTTCCCCATTCTGTAGGTTGTCTTTTCACTCTGCTGATGGTTTCTTTTGCTGTGCAAAGGCTTTTTAATATGATGAGATCCCAGTTGTTGATTCTTTGCAATATTTCTTGTGTGATTGGGGTCTTGTTCGTAAAGTCTTTGCCCATATCTGTGTCTTCATGAGTTTTACCTATTTTACTTTTAAGCAGATTAAATGTTTCTGTCTTAATATTTTTAGATCTTTGATCCATTTCAATTTTAGTTTTGTGGTTTTTTGTTTTTTTGTTTTTTTTGGTTTTTTTTTGTTTGTTTGTTTTTTTTTTTTGGTTTTTTGAGACAGGGTCTCACTATGTTGTGGAGACTGACCTGTAACTCACTATGTAGTCCAGGCTGGTCTCAAACTCACAGCAATCCTCCTGCCTCAGCCTCCCAAGTGCTGGGATTAGAGGCGTGCGCCACCACCTGGCCTCATCACTATGTTGTGGAGACTGACCTGTAACTCACTATGTAGTCCAGGCTGGTCTCAAACTCACAGCAATCCTCCTGCCTCAGCCTCCCAAGTGCTGGGATTAGAGGCGTGCGCCACCATACCTGGCCTCAATTTTAGTTTACTGCATGGTGAAAGATATGGGTTTGATTTTACTGAAAGCCAGTGTTCCGAGCACTATTTATTAAAAACACTACCTTTTCTCCAGTGAAGGTGCTTGTCCTCTTTGTCAAAGATAAGGTAGCTGAGTGTGTTTGGAATTGTTTCTACATCTTCTATTCTGTTCCGGTGATCCTTGGGTCTGTTGTTTTTGCCATGACCATGCTGTATTTATCATGGTAGCTTTGTAATAGGGATTGTGATGCCCCATTTCTTCCTTTTGTTGTTCAGCAGTTGCCTTTGCTATTTTAAATCTCTTCTGTTTCCATATGAATTTTAAGATTTTTTTCTCTAGTTTTATGAGATACATTGTTGGTATTTTGATTGGGATTGCATTAAATCTAAATAACAGTTTTGGAAGTATGCCCATTTTCACTATATTGGTTTTATCTATCCAAGAACTAGGGTTATCTTTCCATTTTCTGATATCCTCTCCCTTTTCAGAGTACTGTTTTCAGTTTATAAGTCTTTCACTTCCTTTGTTAGATTGATTCCTAAGTATTTCATTTTTCTTAATAGAAACTCTTAAGTTGGCCGACCATTGCTCACTCTTTATTTCTCTCCTTCTTTCTTTTCTCATAACCTTCTTACCCCTAGCTAGGTTTTAGGCAGTTGGGGAAAAAAACTTCAAAAATACATTACGTCTAGTTTTAAATCACAGTGTGTTCCCTTTAAGGATATACTGAGAGTTTAATTTTAACTTTTTTAGATCTCAGTCACAAATGATTATTGATCAAATAACTGTGTTCACACATGACTATTTGATACTGTGTAGCATTAGATGTGTTATGTATGGATAGCTGTAAACTTTATTTCCTAGTGCTCCAGGGATGCAGGCTATGTAATTGAATCCAAAATCCTTGATCGGCTGACAATGCATTTGTAATCTTTTTATTTTTATTTTGTTATTTTTTGTAGTGCTGCTTATCAAACCCTGAGCTATACACCTAGTCCTTTAAACTCTTCTATTATTAGGTAATTCTTCAAATGTTTTCAGCACTCAGGATGAATTGAATTATGATAGTTATTACAAAATAATGTCATTAATAGTTACTGATTAAATTTATTAGTAGGCTTAATTTTTGTAAACACTGAATTTTACCTTAAAAGAAGAATGCAAGTGTAACATTACTAGCCTTTGCTCTTGGATATTGATCTCATTTACAGAGAGGTAGTTCTGTATTATAGAACACCATTAATGGTGTTCGTGTTAAGTCATTTTATGTCACTTTTTGTTTTGGTAATGGGGATTGAACTCTGTTCCTTGCGCTTGTTAGGCAGGTGGAGTAACCACTGAGCTAAATCTCTGACCCTTAAGTCATTTTATAAATCTTTATTCAATGGCTATCCAGAGCAGAGATTAGCATTTAATGATTAGTGGATGAATAGTGCTGACCTAAATGAAAGCATACATTATTCTCAGAAGTCACAGATTCCTCAATTTAGGGATTCTTTCAGAATTTCTGTTTTTAACTTACCTTCCTAAAATGAACTGACAGATTCAGTATACTGAATTCTTTTGGTATTTTAGCACATTCATCATGTTTGTTTCTTCAGTAACATGGTTTATTGCTTTGTATGTCTTTGGAGTGATGTTATAAATTCACATGCTAAATGTATTGAAGAAGTACAGTATAATCTCGGATAAGTTTCTTAAACGAGTCATTTAGTAATAGCCATTTCATTTCATTCCATAAAAATCATAGCATTATAGAATTGGAATGGACATTTTAGAAATGCCATGGGCATCTGATCCAACCTCCTTATTTTCAAGTCAAGTTCCACAGAATTATCTTGTCTTCTGTTGCCCACCTGAGTTTGTATGAGGAAGATATTTTGCTGTAAGGCCTTCCCTCATGGTTTTAAAAAGAAGAGCTAGTCTCTAATTTATAAAAATGAATTGCTTCAATAGCCTGGGGATTTAGCTCAGTGGTGCTGCTGCCTACCTTGCAAGCACAAGCTCCCAGGTTCCATCCCTGGTACAAAAAAAAGAATTGCTTCAGAAATGTTTTAAAATCTGTTGTTTAGAACTCTGAACATTTTCCCATAGGAACAATATTATAACTAATGGTAGGGATCCAGGACTAGTGCTCAAAAGGTGTTACCTCATTATGAGACTGAAACTGTCACCTTTATAATGACATGTTTTGAATAATCAGTTCTGATTATCTCTGGAGAACGTAAGGGAGATGACATTAAAGAGGACTATGTCAGAGACTCTCTTTTTATCTTTTATTTCTTAGGCTGAGTAGTTGAGTAGTGAGTACATGGGGTACATGTTTTCATTATAATGTTTTCCGAATTTTTTTATGCCTGAAATGTTTGATGTTTTAATCAGTATTTTAATACTGGAAGTTCATTTTGAATATTAACATTTACATACTTACTTAATTACAGGTGTTTAAAGAAAAAATGGTTTGATTACAAAAGGATAAAAAGTTAGAAATTCTTGATGGAGTTTTATAGATGCTTTCAAGGGCTTAGATTTGATGGTAGCTATATTTATTTTGTACAGTACTACTTCATAATGTTTATTTGTTGTTAATTTAAGTGTCTCACCAGAAGGCTTTTATCTGACAGCCATCTGTAGGCATTGTTTTGAGAGAGGAAAGAGAAAAGGATAGTCATTTACTTGCGATAACTAAACAAATTGTGAAAGGCAAAGAAGACTGAATTATACATGTATGTGCAAAAATGGTCTAGATCTTGCTTTGATTTGCAGTTACTTGAATTAGAGGCTTGTAAAAACAGGAAAGCAGGGGGAGTAAGGCTTATACCAGGTCTGAATCTGGAGAAGGGCAGGGAGAAAAACATAAAGGCCTAAAGGTTTGCTTACTGTAGTAAGAGATTTGAGGGTGCATACACGTACAATAGGGTAGGAGTTTGGTTTTAGCACAACAATGTAAGCAACTGTTGATATTTTTGAAATTTTCCTAATTCAAAGAATGCCTTTACACATTTATAAATACACACATGCAAAATCTAGCTACTTTTTTTATTTTAGCAAATAACTGAGCCAGTTTTCTTAATGATTTTATTACTTTTTTGTGAATGGAAGTTATTGTTGATTTCCTTTTTGGTATTTTGCAATTACAGCATTGATTGTTTTTAATATTGTGATGTTAATCCAGCTGTACAACTTATTTATAGCTTAAGTAAAGCTTAGTAATTACTTGCCTTTTGGGAAATACTTGACCTGAGAAGCAAAGTGTTCTTTACTTTTTCTTGTGCATTTCAGAAAGATACATGTCCATTTTACAGATGTGTCTTTAATACTACCATGGAGAGGTTTCTATTATCCCATCTTTCAGCTTCGTTTGTAGAACATTACCATGAAAAAAATTGCCCTAGGGAAACTTTTCATTGAAGTTTATAAGATAGTTATATAGAAATATGCAAGACCCATTTTGTGAGCAGTATCGAAATTTAGCATTCAGATTAAGACCAAAGAGGGAACAGACAAAATGGAGAGTGCAATTGCATGAAATAAAGGAAGTTAGAACAAAAGAGGAGTATTTGAAAAGAAGATTAAAGCCAGTTAAATAGGAAATGGGGTTGAAGACTTTCAGGGCTTTAAGAAACAAAGATTTAAAACAAGAAAAAGAGGGCCTGGGATTTAGCTCAGTGGTTCCGCCACCTGCTTTGCAAGCACAAGGTCCCAAGTTTGATCCCCTGTACCAAAAATAAATAAATAAAGTTTAAAAATAAAAAAGCAAGATAAAGAGGAATATTTCAGTTTCAAATACTCCTGTTCATCCAAAGTAGCTGTCTTCCACCTTCCCCACCTTGAAATGAATCAGCTTCTTTTATTTAAAACAAAACAAAACAAGAACAAGAAAAGGAGAAAAACAAAAGAGAAACCTACAGGGAAATGAACAGAATACAGTTTGACATTTTAATAAGTAATTTACTTTCTGCCTGGACCACAAATTTTATTTTGTCTTGTTAGGAATGCAGTGAGAACATAACCACCTAAATTGAGTAAAGTTTTAATTTTGTTAGTTTGCATGTTACCTTTCTATTCTTGTTACAAACACCTGAGGTAAACAACTGGCTATGGTTTAGATCTAGAATGTTTTCCCAAATTCTCATGGATTCAGTGGTGGAGTTTTTGAAGGTAAGTAGATGATGGTGATCCTCTACTAATCAATAGATTGATCCATTGATGAGTTCTTAGCTAAATGTGCTGTTGGGAGGTAGGGGTGGTTTGGAAGTGGGTCATTGGGGGCATAACCTGGAAGGGTATTGTCTTGTCCTTAGCTGCTCCCTTCTCCCTCTGCTTCCTGGGTACCATGGGATGAGCAGCTATCCTCTAGCCAGACCCTTCTATCCTGCTGGCCTTGGAGCCAGCTGACTATGGATTGCAATTGTGATAGAAAGTAAACCTCTGTTTCCTTAAACTTTGGGTGTTGGTTATTTTGTCCGGTGATGGAAAAGCGACCAAGATTTAATTTAAAGTATGAAAAGTTTATTTTGGTTCAGAGTTTCAAAGGTTTCAGTCCATGGTTGCTTGGCCCTATCACTTTGGGCCTATGGCAAGGAGTAAAATCATTATAGGGAGTGTGTGGTAAAGCAAACTGTTCCTATCATGGCTACTGGGAATCAGAGGGTGGGAGGAGGGCCTGAGTCCCAATAAACGCTTCAAGGTGAAATCCCCAGTAATGTTCCTTGAACTATGTGACATCACCTGAAACCCCTCACCACCACGATAGTGCCATCAGCTAAAGATCCAGTCTCTAACACATGAACTTTTCAGGAACATTTAAAATCCAAACCAAAAAAATCAATCAGTCAATCCAAACCAAACATTTATGAACAAAAGAATAAATCTTAGAATATTAACTGTCCATTCTGAAGCTCTATCCCCTCTTTTTTTCTGTTAATAGATCTCAGAGTTATTAAGAAATGCTACATGGCAAAGATGGGGAAAAGACAATTCAAGACAGTTGTTAGATACTACAAAGGTAAGATTAAGCCCATACATCAACATGTAGTAGGAAAAGCCCATGGAACATTTCCTAACTTATACTACATATATAATACATGTTTTATGTTTTTTAAATAATTTCCTTTGTCATGTTTTTCTGAATACTAACAAGAAGGTATGTTTTTGCTACTGGAACTGCAGAAAGAAATCTTGGTACTTTTCTGCCCATGGAGAAATCTGAATATCTTGAGATCTGTGCCAACTAAGTAACATTTTCAGTAACATGAAATGGCACTTGTTAACACTTAAATTTATCCTGGTAATTTGTATGTGATGTATAGAATGTTGTAGTTTTTCAAGTGAGTGAAGTTTTATTACCTTAGAAAATTTTTGAATAGCAGAACATCAAGAGATTCTAAGCTTATTAATAGCCCTTGAGGTAAGTGATGTTGAGTTTACCTTTATGAGGGTTATTTTTCATATTAATGTAAATGAAAGGCATATTTAAACATTCCCAGTGCTTTAAAATGAAACAGGTAAATCTCTATGATAGAAAAAGACTTTAAAATTAGAAAATGGTCTACTTTTTAATTTTTTTCTAGTTATTCCCCATTAAGGTATAAGAAATTCTGATTTATGTAGAGGCTGTACAAGTGAAAGGTTTTAAAAGTTTAAACTAAAGTTTTAAGGTGAAAACTTGGTTAATTTTCTTATTGTCCATGATGCTATGAATTTTATTTATATTTTAGACTTTTGCTTTATTTAAGACCTTGTTAACTTGTGTGGTATTCATCAGACCAGATAAAACTTGTTGCTCAGCCTTTTAGAGGAAAAAAGCTGTCATAGAGAGATATTATCAAGCTAAAAATTACCTTTTGATACTTTCCCTTTATAAAATGATTTAAGATTGTTAATGCAGGGTTGGGGATTTAGCTCAGTGGTGCTGCTGCCTGCCTTGCAAGTGCAAGGTCCCAAGTTTGATCCCTGCTACCAAAAAAAAAAAAAAAA
>NW_022900951.1:59472212-59478094 GCF_012274545.1 Fukomys damarensis | reverse complement strand
AAAAAAAAAAAAAAAAAGATTGTTGATCCACAATCAATAACCCATTTATGGCAATTCTGTGTTTCAGCTGGTGATAGCAAGAGGGTAGTTTTGCTTTTGTAATTCCATTTTTGTAGCCTGGTCCTGAGCTGATAATTTTATGTGTGGTATTGTGTTTGTGAGGAATTGTTCATTAATACTTGATCATTCTAATTATTGAAAACATCATTAAATTTGTGCACCTTGTTTTTAAATGTGAAAACTTTCAATATTAGTAAGCCTAAAATTAAAAATAATCATTACTATCTTGTTGCCTATATTTTGTCAAATGATTTTATTTTTATATATCTGTAAATTTAGCAGTAATTTTAAGGTCATTTAAAAATTTAAGGCCTTGTATCATAGTAGATGAGGCTAGTGGGGAGATATGCAGATAACTATTTTGTAAGCTAATCCGACAAGCACTGAAATCTGCATTTCATATATATTTAAGACATTGGAATATACCATGTGAGACAAAAGGACAAAGGATAATTGTTTCTAATTTTAAGAAATTTACTGTGTAATACGAAAGACAAAATGTGTGTGACTGTAATATAAGCAGACTGTGAAGTATTAAAAATACCTGTTTCTAAATATGTACGTGAGCCAGGTTAATAAGAAAGAGGAATGGTTGTGTAAAATCAGCTGTATTAATTGTAAAGCAAAAATGTATACAGAAGGAAAGAGAGATATAAATTAACTGTATATTATCCTTGCTTGTAAATAATAGAGTAACAGATTATCATCGCTGTAGTAGTGAATGACAATAAGAGCACCACTGTAAGTTAAATAAAAGTATAATACAAGTTAAATATTTAAACATTAAATTCAAAAGCTATTTAGAGAATGTGATTTCTGTATGAATATTTGTTAATCTCAATATTCATCTTATAAATTTAGCTCTAAGCTATTTATGAAATTGTTTGGCTTTACTATGCCAAGCTAAAAACAAATGCCTTTGAATTTGTTTTGGGGATTCATTACAGTAGATAGTCTCTACTATTTTTAAACATCTGAAACTCTGTAATAGCTAATAAACTCATTGGTATCATTTTGAATAGGCTTTGCAGGCATGGCCACTGATAGAAAAGCGGACATGTTGGCATGGTCACGCAGGAGGAGGACTACATACGGACCCAAAAGAAGGGGTAAGAGCAAATAACAAGTAACTAGGAATTCTTGTTAATGATTTTACTTGCATAGAAGATATATGTATTTAAGATCATCGTATTCTAGTATATTTTGATTAATGCATTTAACTGAAATTCTAATGCCAAATCATATGCACTGACTAAAACTATGGATTTTCTTTGGGGTAAAACTAGCCAACCAGTCAACAAAATTTCATGATTGAACAAAAGTTATTATTGTCAGCCTAATCATTTTAGTTCTCTAAAATAACATTGGTGGAACTTATTTATTATATAATCTAGCCTCAATAAATTGAACTCTGGACCTTGCAGTTGTGAGGCAGGAGGCGGCACCACTGAGCTAAATCCCCAGCCCTAGATATATGTATTTGAAGGTTGATGTTTTCCCTTGTATATACTTAGATTTTAGAATATCCACTAACTTCATGGTTGATCCTCTACCTAATCCATCTATTTAATTACCATATTCTTTATCATTGATATTATTATTATATAGGCTTGCTAAATAGTAAGCCGCTGAAATAAAAAGGTTTAATTATACTATACTCTTTCTGTTTTTTTGGCGGGGTATACCAGGGATTGAACTCTCAGGACCTTGGGTTTGAGAGGCAGGCACTGTGCCACTGAGCTAAATCCCTTCCCCTTATACTATACTTTTTCTGAGTGAAAATATCAATAAAAAAGAATAAAGCATTGTCATTGTAATACTTTATATTTGGTCTTTTATGACTTTATTATTTTTCTCCTCCCATCCTTGTGTTATTTTAGCCTCGTTAGCTAAATGAAATCGTAGTAAAGTTTAGAGGACATGCCAGTAGAGGTAATTAAGAGGTTGTAGTTTAAGACCCTGGGATCTGGAGTCAGAGTACCTGGATTTTAATCATGTCCCCTGCACTTTAGTGGAATGACTTTGAGAAAGTAACTTAGTCTCAGTGTAGTTTTTCATCTGTAAAATGAGAATGATAATACTAAAATGGATTTAAATGAGTTAATGTCTGATAACATTTTAAAGCTCTGAGGTAGAGCCTAGAACATAGGAAGTACTTAATAAATATTAGCTGCTGTCATTATATATAGTGAGATTTTAAGGCCTGTCCTCTACAATAACCCATTCATTTAAAAAGTAGTTATTTGCTTTGTGCTAAAATTTATACTGAGTGCTACATACAGTAATGAACAAAAACAAAGTCTGCTGTCCAGAAACATAACATTTAGATGACAGAATATCAAAGCCAGCATGTAGAATTTTTATCAGTCTGAGAAATAATAGATTATTACCTTAAAGCCAGTTGAACTCCTTACTGCTTTACTTTTTATTAATTTTCATTTGTGTATTCTTAACAAGTATTAATCAGTGTTTATTATGCCTCTCAAAGTATTTAAGTCATCTATTCATTGTAGCTGTTATAAAGGGTTTATAAAAAAAGGAGTGGTAATTTCATATTTGAAAACTCTTCTTTTTAAAACACTAGATGGTTTAAGGAAGTATTTTTTTAATAACAGAATCTTGAGATTTTTAAAGGATATTTGAAACTTTACTCCTACATTTAAATTTTTTTATACCGGGAATTGAATTTAGGACCTTGTGCTTGCAAGGCAGGTGGCAGCACCACTGAGCTAAATCCCCAGCCTTTATATTTAAAATTTTAGTTGCATCTTCCTATAGAAGAATCTGTCATAAACGTAATACTCTGCTTTAAATAAAGACACAAATAGTATAGAAATTAATGAAAGGATTATTTTTTACTAAGGACTTTGCTCAGCATACATCTTTTATGTTAGAAATACTTTCTCATCGATTGGTTATAATCTAAGGCCAGTGTATTAAAAGACTAGCCCCTACTGGAGCAGTCAGAGAGCTTTGACATGAATCTTAATGTAATTAAAAGAAGTAAAACAGCACCTTGGAGTATTTAAAATTGGAGGATTGGGGAGACAGTAGAATAATAAATTTCCAGGTTTGTTATAATGAATAGGCACATAGACCAGTGGATAAGAATATATAGATGACATAGGCTGTTTTCTAGCTCTGATTTCATACAATCATCACCCAGCTGCATGATCTTCATTTGATTTCTAAAATTTGACTTTCTTTTGGGATAAAGAATTCATTGAATCAACAGTGAAAGCATCAGTCTGCTCAGTAGTTATTTTTTTATTGTCAGTTATTAAATGGACTGTTGGGTATCCATCCATTTCATGTAGCATAATCCATTTTTTCTCAGGGACTAATCACCACTGGATAAACTCTTCATTGAAATTTCAAACCAACAGAGTTTAGAAAACAAACCCTGAGGTACAGAGAACATAATAAAAATTGCAAAGCTTTTCTGACAAATATTTATCTCCACCACCCCAAACTCATACTTACATTCATAATTATGAAGAGAAGGTTCTCCCATTACCCTCTGGATTTTTCAGTTAGTCATCTACTGAACTTGCTTGTCTTTTTTTTTTATTTAGCTTTATTAAGCCATTGTTATCTCTAATAGTATTGAAGTGGTCATTATTCCTTCAATTGAAATTACTTTTAGCTTTGGCTTAGGAGATAGATATCTTTTTTATACAGTTTGTCTCTCATTAGGCTGGGTCTATGAATTTCCCAAACTTAAATCAACCTGTTATAGCAGGCTCATTGACTCCTGTCATAGGACAAGAATTTTCAGGGTGTGTCAAGAAGAGACATGAGTAAGGTTTATTAGGCAAATACGAAGTACAGTACATACTCAAGAGGGGAGTGTGGGTGCTTAGAAAAATGAGATGTATTACAGTTTAGAACTGAATATATTTATACTTTTTTTTTTTTTGTTACTAGGGATCAAACTCAGGTCCTTGGGCTTGCGAGGCAGGTAGCAGAGCCACTGGGCTAAATCCCTGGCCCCATACTTATACTTTTCTTGAGGGGGTGAAAAGTTAGGGATAAAACTGTCCATCCATCCCCCTCAAAACAAGGGTACCAGTCCATTGACCACATGTTTTTTAAATTTTTTTGAATAGATGATTTAAACATTCTCTGGATTTGCTTAAGTTTTTGTTTACTCTCTTAATTGGGCCACTTTATGGCCTTCTAGTGATGAGTCAGGCAGGGAAGGAGTATGAATCTGGCCAAGGACTTTTGACATTGGGACAGTCCTTATTTCATAGCCAGGCTCCTATACCTTGCTTTCTTAATGGAGCCGATTTATAGCCTTTTAGAAGTGAGTCTAGTAGGAACAGTTTTAACTTTAGCCAAAGAATATTGGCATGAGGTTGCTTTGGCTAAGTCCTGGAAGTTCCCCCCCCCCACTCCCCACACTGGGGATTGAATTCAGGACCATGAAATTGCAAGGCAGGCGCTGTGCCACTGAGCTAAATTCCTGGCCCAGTTGCAGTCTTTTTACAGGGTATATCTTTTAGTTATGATTTCCATGTCTGCTTTTTTTTTTCCTTCCTACCTCTCACCTTCCCCTGGATTTTGATATCTTATGCTTAAGAGGTTGAAGAAGGGCTGACAGTCCAAATTTTTTCTATTTTTTATTAGTATATATTTTTCATACATATTGATCACATACATCATAGGGAATTTGTACCTGTACATAATATATCTTTCTCTTTTTTATACATATCTTAAATTTTTTCCTCATTCCCCCCCTCATTTACAAAAGTTTTATTTCTATTTATTTCCTTCCATTCTTTTTTTTCTTTTCCCTTCCTTCTCTTGGCCCCTTTCTCCTTCGCTTGTTCCCCTTTCCATTTTAACATTTTCTTCCTAATTCTCAGTATCTACATTCCATTTTGGTCCTTATTTACACTTTTGGTTTCTTACCTGAAGATCCAACTTTATATAACTTTTTTTCTTTAATGCATGTTCTTGTCTTGTTCCTGATTTTATTATGAAGATTTTCAATTTTTGACATTTAGTATTATATTGGCTATGGGTTTTTCATAGATATCCTTTATCAAGTTGATATGAAGACCATCTATTCCAATTTTCTGCAGGGTTTTTAACATGAGTGGCTGTTAAATTTTGTCAAATGCTTTTTCTGCATCTACTCAGATGATCATATAGTTTTTGTCCTTGACTTTGTTACATTTATTAATTTACATATGTTGAACAATCCTTGCATCTCTGGGATAAATCCAACTTGGTCAGGGTGTATGATCTTCTTGATAACCCTCTGTATTCTCTTAGCCAGTATCTTATTGAGGATTTTTGCATCTATGTTCATTAGTGAGATTGGCCTGTAATGCTCTTTCTTGGTTTAGTCTTTCCCTGCTTTTGGAATCAAAGAAACACTTTCTTCTAGGAATGAATTTGGAAGTATCACTTCCCTTTCAATTTCACTGAAATGTTTCAAAAGTAGTGGCAGTAGTTCTTCTCTAAATGTTTTGTAGAATTCAGCAGTAAAGCCACCAGGACCTAGGCTTTTCTTTGTTGGTAAATTTGGGTGGGTGGGGGGGTTGAGACAGGATTTCACTATGTAGTTGAGCAAACACTTTCTTCTAGGAATGAATTTGGAAGTATCACTTCCCTTTCAATTTCACTGAAATGTTTCAAAAGTAGTGGCAGTAGTTCTTCTCTAAATGTTTTGTAGAATTCAGCAGTAAAGCCACCAGGACCTAGGCTTTTCTTTGTTGGTAAATTTGGGTGGGTGGGGGGGTTGAGACAGGATTTCACTATGTAGTTGAGCCTGACCTGAAACTCACCATGTAGCCCAGGCGTCTTGAACT
>NW_022900951.1:59468318-59472072 GCF_012274545.1 Fukomys damarensis | reverse complement strand
GGATTTCACTATGTAGTTGAGCCTGACCTGAAACTCACCATGTAGCCCAGGCTGGTCTTGAACTCACAGCGATCCTCCTGCCTCAGCCTCCTGAGTGCTGGGATTACAGGCCTGCGCCACCACGCTTGGCCCCTGTGTCTTTATTACAGTAGCTGTTTTTGCTCTCCCAGTGGGCAGTTCTTTGCCACAAGCCTCGGAGAGCCCTTTTCTCTGCTGATCACCATTCTGTCATCTTCTTGAGATCAAGCCACTGGGGTCAGGGGTAGGGCCCTGCTAGTTCTGCCTGCAGCCTTGCTGCTGTTGTCCACACAGCTGCTCACAGGTATCTGGGTGCATTTACCCATTGTATTAGGCAGGGCTCTGGCTGTTGCTTGTGCACCTGTGCAGCTCCTTTCTGGTTGGTCCTTTGTTTTGGGCCTGTGTGCCTAAGCTAGTGGGCTTGGGGCTGGATCCTGGCTGGATCTACCTGCAGTTGTGCTGCTCTGTTCCACACAGCTGTTCACTGGGATTTCATTAGTATTAGTTTTTTAACCAGTCATGGTTGTGTTGGAAGTCTAATTCTTTAAAATGTTTACAGATAACTTTTATAAAGTTTTATAGGAAACATTTGAAATTAAGAGCACACATATCTTTAACTTTTCAAATTACGATGACATTATACTAGAAGTATTAACTTTTATCTCTAAAATACATTTAAATTCTCATTTTAGTGTAAAATAATCTTTTAATCAGTTATCTTTTCCCAATTACAAAGTATTAAGTGATATAAATAAATTCTCACCTATGTTTGTTAACCTTTTTTTGTTCTTTTTTTTTTTAACAAAGCACCTATCTAGAAATGTACTGTATGGTTTATTAAGGTCTAATCTTTAATCTTTAGAGTGGCATTGCCTGGACTATGTTTTATATTGTCACATTTAACTCTTATTACACAATTACACAACAGTCACAGGGACATAAACCTGAGAAAGTCTGTCATCTTCAACAACATTTGTCCAGAGGTCATCTTTATGATATAATGTTCTTCTAAGTTTTGCATCCTGGAATACATATATACTTGGGAAACTTAAGTGCTTTTAAATATACCTTATGGTTAGCAGTATTTAGCCTCATAGCTATATAGGCATATTTACATATATTTACTTAGTTTTTACTTTTCAGACAGAATTTAGATTTCTTTAATAGGTTTTCATGGCATAATTGCACTGATAAGTATTAAAGGAAGTTTTTAGAGGTCTTATAAGTTTAGGAAACAGTGTTACTAACCACAAATAAATTTTGTTACCCAGTATATAAGTGTATCTCTTTTATACATTAACACTAAATCCCATATATTTAGATCATAGTTATTTCATATTATTTCATTAAATCCCATATATTTAGATCATATTTTAAATGGCATGACCAAAATTAAAGAAATGCCAAATATTTTGATCATTTTATATGTCTACATTCTTGATGTTAATGTATAATGTATAAAAAGAGCATTTATTGTTATTTTCATGTATTAAACTTATCTTTAAAGTTCAGTTTTATAGCTGTATATATATATATATATAGTATGTTATAAAGTAAGATTATAGTTCAACCAATCATAGAGTGATTATTGGAAACATTTTTAATACAGTTAACATTTAAATAATATTTTAACCCTTAAAGTCAGTTTTTGAGGAAACAAGCTAAATATGGAAAACATAAATTGTCTTATTAGAATATAAAACCTTTATTTCTTAATCTAGTTTTATATGTGTAACCAAGAGCATCTTAATATCTCAGGGAAACCGTGTTGCTTTAGACATGGAAAACTTTTAGACTCTTAATTGTAGGCAGTTTAATTCATATTTCATAATAATTTACGTAATATTTGTTGGGGTAAGCCACAGTGAGACTGGGGGAGAAAAATCATAAAAGTCATTTATCAGTGGAGAAAACTGATTTAGGCAGCTGCATTTTCAGCCAAATAGGAGAGTTTTGTCTGTGAGTTCCCCAAGACCAAAGGGTCTACACTTACTCATCTTAACAGTTACTTCAGATTATTCATGAATAATCATAGTGAACAATTTTAAGCTTTATATCATCATTAGAAGACACTTTTATATCATTGTACATAGAGACAGTGGACATTGTATTTATAAAACCAATTTTTAGATGAATATTATTTTGATTGGCAATAACCTGGACAAAAACATGTTACCAATTTTAAAAACACCTTTGAATTTATATTACCAACCAAATTAAATTAGTTCCCTCTTAAGCCATGTGACCATAAAGCATTTGAGCTATATCATGAGTGTCTACTTATCTGTAAACCAACTTAAAGTAGAACTTTTAGAGGACAGTATATATCTAAAAAAGCATACGTATTAGTCTAAATCATAGTCTTTATTTACCAAACTTTAAAGTTTTTTATATGAAAGTCCCATCTAAATCTGTTAGCCTTCGTTTTGTTATGTTTTTAGTGAATTTGGTTATCCTCAAGAGTTTCATGAAAATCCTAAGAAGTTTACAAAGGTAAAAATAAAAGGAAAAATTGATATGAGCTCAAGAAATCTTTAAGGAAGTATTTGCAGATACCTTAACTGATTATTAAAATAGATTAACAAGCAGGTGAACAGATAATATACAGAACACATAAAACAATTATATTTAATCAGGGTATACTCAGATATATTGGCCATGTTGAATTATAATACTCTTCTTTTTACAGTTATAAGTTTATAACTATAAATAGATCAGAGTTTTTTCCTGACATTCTCATTTAGCTTTCATTTTTTTCTTATGTAAGTCACAGCAGCATTTCTTTTGATATTTTAAGCTATTCTGTGTACCTTTTGTATTAGTTAACACTATAGACTTACATATAAGAATCAGGAGAAAAAGAGCAGACATGTAATTTGGTAGATAGGATCTTTGTTTATTTTTTCTCCTTGTAAAACCAAATTTGAGGCCTTTTCCTCCAACTTACACTTGAAGAAGAATCAACCTTTTAAAATCCTCTATCTTAAGTGGCTGCTAAGTTCATAACATACTGCCTAACACTGGCATTTTAAGGATAGGCATTTGAGTTACCCATAATCATGTAAGATTTGTTTAAGAAGACAGGATTTTATTTAGGTTTCCAAGGTCAGATTGCCGGAGCCACCTGCCTTATCCCAGGTATATCCCAAGATATATGCACAACTTGCCTCAAACTGGGTCTGGCCACATGTTCAGCCTGCCCAAACCAGGGGTTGCACTGTGTGTACAGCACCCCCAAAGTGAGGTCAAGTGGCATATGGAGCTTGGCTAGTGCCATGGTTATCATGTCTTTGTACCAACCCTGTTTTTCAGAGTCAAAACTGCCAAGGGAGGCAGCTCTGCCCGATTACCCCTGAATCAGAACCACCCTCAGTTAGCAGCTCTGCCTTGTTTTCTGTCACTGACTAGTTCAGACGTCCGTGCTAGTCATATCGAAAACTGTTGCTCTTGTCAAGAACAAGTGTACTTGTTCCTAGTACATAGTTGTTCCAACATTTTTATTAACTTATCAAGAAAGCAAGAAAGAAGTTGTACACAAGAAGTAGGTTGTACTACAAAATTTGCCCCAAAGATCTTTATATTTAGGAACCTGTAACACATGTATAGAACTCATAGGAGGTTGCAAAATTCTGGAGTTGTCACTTAGCAACTATAGATCATGCATTAGGGAAAACACAGAGAGGCCATATACTTCCCTCTCTTCACCCCCACATGAGTTGTTTTTTTTTTTTTTTTT
>NW_022900951.1:59422948-59467952 GCF_012274545.1 Fukomys damarensis | reverse complement strand
TTTTTTTTTTTTTTTTTTTAAGATGAAAGCCAGAATGGGAGAGAACGGACAAGAAAGGGATTGGGGCTTTCTTAGGGGAGAGGAGAGAGCAAAAGTAAACCCCTAGGCTTCTTCTTAGTTCAAGTCCATAAACTTTACTGGGTTCCATAGATACCGTCACCTTAGTGACCACTTGAATCTGTATGTCTTAGGACATGTTCCCAGCCACCCATGGAATGAGGCTGTACCATCAGGCAGACTAAACTTAGGCCTTTTGGTTTAGAGGGGAGTGGAAAAGAGGGAAGGAGGGAGGGACAGAGATATCAAGAACAATTTAGAAAATCAGGCTAAAGTATTTAAGACCTATAAGTGTGTATGCTTTTTGGTGATTGCTTTCTCTGGTCATACCTGGAGACCGATTCTCTCCACTGTATCTCAGGATTGAAGTTTCTCATGCATGAGAAGCTTTGCTCAAGTTTGGGGGCTTCAACTGGGTGGGGGCCTCACCTTTATTTTGTGTCTGTCTGGATGAGCAAAATTTTCATTGTCCCATCTAACCCAGGGACAAGGTATGTTTAATCCTTGGGAGTGTCTTCTATCTTCAGTGCTTTTATGTACTAGCACTCATTTTCTAGGGGCTTAGAAGTTTCTTAACTACTGGAAAGGAAAAAAGACCCTCAGGCTGCATAAGTTTATAGATAGAGAGAGAAGGAACAACAACAACAACAACAAAAACTATGCTTCAGAGGGCAACACGTGAGAAATGGGAAAGAAGAAGAAAAATAATGAAAAGCCTTTAGCCTGGACTTAACCAAAATCACCCTCTTTGTGTCTCTTTTTACCTCCCAGCAGGGTCATCAAGAAAAAATGCCATCACTCTGTCAGTGAGTTTCACTAACTTAACCTACCCCACTGTAGCAGGCTCACTAACTTCTGTCACAGAAAAGTAATTTTCAGGTTGTATCAGAAAGTATAAATAATGAGTAGGGTTTATTAGGCAAAGAGAGAATGTAGTACACACTCAGGAGGGGAGTATGGGTTCTCAGAGAAATGAGACTCATTACAGTTTAGCACTGAATGCATTTATACTTTTCTTTAGGGGAAGAAAAGCTAGGGAAGAAAACCTCTCTCCTTCAACAGGGTACCAGCCCATTTGCAGGCACTTTTTTGAATAGGTGATTTAAATATTCTCTGGATTCATTCACCCATTTATTCATTTTCACAATTAGGCCAATTTATGGCCTTGTAGTGATGTAGCTGGCAGAAAAAGAGTAAATCTGGCCAAGGACTATTCATATTGGGATAGTCCTTACTTCACAGGCAGGCTCCTATATGTTATTCTTTATTTAAACCAATTTATGCTCTTTTAGTAATGGGTCTAGTAGGAAGAGGTATAAATTTAACCAAAATATGTAGGCATGGCACTGTCTTGCGTGACTTCACCTAAGTCCTGGAAGCTGCAGTCTTCATAGAGTATAATTTTTAGGTATGAGTTTTTTGTCTGCTTTCTACCTTTTATTTCTTCTATCCTATTTCATGCCCATTTCTGAAACTATACTAAATTAGTTCTTTAGGAATAAGATATTTATCCTGTAGTTCATATTTTTGCAAAGTAAATTCCAAAGTTTTTCTATTTTTTCCCCTCAGCATATGTTTTTCCCTAAGTAGTTTCTTTTGAAGCTAACCTGTATTCTGTGAGTTAGTACATTTCTTGCTATTACAATTTAGGAAAGTTTGTACAACCAGAATTCTTTGGTCAGTTTTTCATTAGCTAAGGAAAAGGTGATTCTGCTTCCTGTACTGAAAGACCATTTTCCTTTTTCTTACTCTTTCATTTTCTGATCAAGGCTCAGTGGGCTTTGCACCTTTGAAAAGAATGAGCCCTTATGCTGTTGCTTCATGCTTTCCTGGTGATACAGTTACCCACTTGTGAAGTGAAACATGTATAATTTATTGATATAGTTACTTTAACATCTGAAAATTCTTCCAACTAGGCTACTTCTGTCATTTTAATTTCTAAATATTCTTCTCATACTCTATGCATATGATTATTAACCATAGATGTTCACTTGCAGCACATTTGGCCTTAAGAATCCTCTCTTTTAGGTCATACTATCAAATTGAGTATTGTTGCATGTAAGCAGTACAATTTTTGGCTGTCAGTTATACACTGTAGAATCATGTGCTTCCACTTTTATTTGTATAGCCATATGCCCCATAATAACATTCATGTCAATAAGAAACCAGATAGATAAATAGATGGATGGATAGTGGTGGTTCCTAAATATTATAAAGGAGCTGAACAGATTCCTATTGTATGGTGAACACATAGCTAAAGAAGAGGCAATAAATGGGGCTGCACAAGATGTAAAAGAATAATCTTCAAGAAAATTCCATTGAGTGATTCAGCAGAAGTTTTTACAGATTTCAGTAAGCTCCTTAAAAAGTTTTTTAAAATAGACCTGAACATCAAACCACTAATATGAATGTTGATCTGCTTACAAGGAAATCTATGATAAGAAAAAAAAATCAAGCAAACTTCCATGATATATTTCTGAAAAGTGGCACTTTCTCAGAATGCGTTTCAGTCAGATCCTGTAGGAATGGTCCAAAAGAAGGTGTTATCACAACACATTTGTTATTGCTCCTGAAGACTTGTTAGTGGGCAAGATATGGAGGTTGGAGACAGTGATATTACTGATCTTGACCCTGCACAGGCCTAGCTATAGGAACTAGCCCATGAGTTTATCCCTGACCAGGGGCCCAACAAGAATGAAAGACAAAAGACACAAAGATAATTTGGAATGAGGGGGCCAGAGGTACTTACCTCTAGTAGACAAAGAGCCCTGATCATTTGGTCACCTTGGTTTTAATTCACTTAGACACAGGAACAATTACATTAATAGGAGATGCATCTGCCACTTGTTATCTATAGCATGTACCCAGGTAAACATCCAGATTTGAGCTGTATTGACTTCTGTGGAACTTGCAATGTGCTAGCATGCCTGCACATTGCCGAAGGAGGCACAGCTTCCTGTTTTTCTCTTTTGTGTTCACAGAGGCCAATTAGGCCTTGATCCTCATTATCTGGTCAGCTACATCTTCCCCCTTTTGTTTTTGTAATAGCAGCAGCTGAAGCCAAGTGAAATGCAGTTGCATTGCACCTGTTTCATGTTTTTGAGTTCATCTCTTGAGGTGGCAGACAAAACAATAAGACAAATAATTAAGAATCCCATCAATCCTTCATACATACCAAAATAAGCCTTCATATAACTCCAAGGATTAAGATGATCTAATGCCTGTGCAAACTAATCCTACTTTTAGTATTTATCAGAATCCTCAGTTTGTTAATACATGCCCAATAAGATTCACTTTGTACTACAGGTATACATACAGTGCATGCTTAGCAATGAAGAGACTACCAGGTGTTCTAGGCAGGCCTTGACAATGGACAAGTTTTTCTGCCTCCTTAGCCAGAGTGAAAATGAATAGTTGATTAAAAAGGTAACTCTAATTCAGTCTCAAGATAGTGACTGTCTCTTTCTGGCTCTAGATAACCCTTTTGTCTTTCTGGACTCCCTGTTGGAATTCAGAAACATATGTAGTGACACACAAATATACTAAATGAAAAAATAAATTAAGCAAACTAATTTTCATAGGAAGAAATATAATGTATGTGTAAATTTACATGTGCATGCAAATTGATCTGGTAAGCAGTACTCCCCAAAGTGATAACAGTAGTTGTGAGTGGGTGGAATCATTGATAGTTTTTTATATTCTTTTGACTTCCTTGAATTTTTTTGTAATTTGCACATAATAAGTAAATAATTCGTGGCTGGGGATTTAGTTCAGTTGTTCCTCTGCCTGACTCGAAAGCACAAGGACCTGAGTTTGATCCCCAGTACCAAAAAAAAAGAAAATAATTAATTTCAAAAATGGAAAAAGTTACACAAAAGTAGATTTGAACAGCAAAGAATAGAGAAGATTGTCAAAATATAAGAAACCCAGGAGTAGTGATTTAGCTCAATGGTGTCATGCCTGCTTTGCAAGTGCAAGGTCCTGAGTTCGATCACTGGTATCAGGAGAAAAAAAAAGAGAGAAAAGAAAAAAGAAAGAAACCCAGAACTATATATAATATAACACAGGGTCCTTTTATATTGTGGTTATCCCCATAGGGCTCAGCAAATTATGTATTTTAGTCTTTTAGGTAATTTATTCCGCAAAGAGTAACAAATAAAACTGTTGATATTGTACTGAAAACAGAACTACTGTCCTAAGCTTCTCTAAATATATAAGATGGTAAAAAATACGGAAAGTGAAAGTATGGTACTTGATTTTTAGATTATACACACACATATACATGCTTTCATAACTAACAGATAAGGCATTTAAAAACAAAAGAAGGCAGTAATTTTAAAATTCACTATTCCAATCCATTACAAAAATAAAGATAATTTAATGCATTTTAATGCAAACTGTGGCATTTTAACTTCCCTCCAATTTTATGAGTTTCTTTCCTATCTTATATGCCATTTTCTCATATCTTCCAAAGCACTCTCTTCTATAAAAACCTTCTAAGAAACACCCAGAATTTTTTTCAACAAGGATCCAGAAAAGTTATGACTAAGAACAAGAAAATTAATCTAGTTGGCTTAATAGTGCATAAAATGTCATCACTTCATTTAACAAAATGAGTTCTACAGTTGTGTAATCATGCATTATGAGTCCATTAAGCTGTAAAGGACATGACTTTCGCTATAGTTTAGATAAACTTTGAAGTGTAAAAAATAATCTTTTTTTTTTTAAAAAAAAGTGGAGGCAATGTTAAAGAACCATTTCAAAGTCTAAGGCATATTTTTAAAGAATTTTAAACCGGGATAAAGAATAAAATAAAGAGTAAAATAAAATTGATGGCATCACCAACATTGAGCATTATCTTTTATTTTTCTAATAACTTCCAGCAAGTATGTCAGTATTTCAGTTTTTTGAATGGCTTTTAAAAGATTTTTATTGGTACATTTTAGGTATCCAATATGACATTCATCATTGGAGATGTGTGCCTTTACGTAATATAGCTTGATTCTTATTTTTTCCCCATTCCCTGGCCCTTCTTTCAACCCCTCCACCCCTCCCTATTTACAAATGCATTGTTTTCATTTGATCATGTTAATTCTATTTCCCTCTTTGCTTTCCCTTCACTTCCCCTTTGCGTCTTTTCTTCCTATTTCACATTATCATACATTTTTATCCTTATTTACACTTTCAGTTTCTCATACCAGAGAAACTATTCGGTATTCACACGTCTGTCCTATTTATTTCATTGAAGAGTATCGCCTCAATGTGCATCCATTTAGCTATAAATGCCTCTGATTTCTCATTGTTTATGGCTGCGTAATACTCCATTTGATTAAAAAAAAACCCACATATTCTTTATCCAGTCTCCAGTTGATGGGTAATTGGGCTGTTTCCGAGTTTTAGCTATTACAAACTGTGCTGCTATGAACATGGGTGCACATATATATCGCTGTGGTACAATTCTTGTAATTCTTCTTGGAAGATACCCAGCAGAGAAATAACTGAGTCAAATGGGACCTCTAGTCCTAGTTTTTTGAGATATCTCCATACCGATTTACACAGTGGTTGCATCAGTCTACACTGCCACAAGCAGTTGAGCAGGGTTTCTTTTTCCCCACAACCCCGCCAGCATTTGTTATTGGTTGATTTCTTGATATCAGCCATTCTTTTTGTGGTGAGGTAGAATCTCAGGTTTGTTTTCATTTGCAGAGTCAAATGACCAGTGATGTGGAACATTTTTCATATATTTATTTGCTATTTCTGTTCTTTGAGAAATGTGTGTTCATTTCAGATGCCCATTATTGCATTGGAACTTTAAATTTGGGAGGTCTTATTTTTGTAAGTTCTGTATACATTCTAGATAGTAGACCTTTGTCTGAGGAAGAGCTGGTGAAAATTTTTTCCCACATTGTGGGTTGTGTCTTCACATTGTTGGTGGTTTCTCTTGCTGTGCAGAGGCTTTTTAGTAAGAAGAGATTCCACTTTATGCTAGTTCATGTGCAACTGAGCTTTTGTTCATGAAATCTTTTCCTATGCCAGTGTCTTCAAAAGTTCTACGTAACCTCTCTTCCAGCCGGTTTAGTGTTTGTGGTTGTTTTGTTTTGTTTTGTTTTTTTGAGACAGGGTCTCACTGTATAGTTGAGACTGACCTGGAACTCACTATATAGCCCAGGCTGATCTTGAACTCACAGCAATTCTCCTGCCTCAGCCTCCAGAGTGCTGGGATTACAGGCATGCGCCACCATGTCCGGCTAGTGTTTGTGTTGTAATATTTAGATCTTTAACCCATTTGTATTTTAGTTTTGTGCATGGTGAGAGATATAGGTCTAGTTATAGTCTTTGGCAAGTTGAAACCCAATTTTTCCAGCACCATTTATTAAAGAGGGCATCTTTCCTCCAATGAGGGTGCTTGGCTCTTTTGTCAAAGATAAGGTGGCTGAGTATTTCTGGAGTTGTTTCTTCATCGTCTCATCTGTTCCACTGGTCCTCAGGTCTGTTTCTTTGCCAGTACCTTGCTGTTTTTATCACAGTAGCTTTGTAGTATAGTCTCAAGTTGGTGATTGTGATACTCTCTCACTTGTCTTTATTGCCTAGCTTTTGCCATTCTAGGTCTTTTCTTGTTTCAAATGAATTTTTGGATTGTTTTCTGAAGTTTTGTGAAGTATGCTGTTGGAATTTCAATTGTGATTGCATTGAATCTATAGTAGCTTTTGAAGTGTGGCTGTTTTCACTATGTTTGTTCTTCCTACCCAGGAGCAAAGAATGTCTTTCCATTTTCGGATATCATCTTCGATCTTTTTTTTGTTTTGTTTTGGGTTTTTTTTTTTTGAGTGCTATATTTTTCAGAGTAGAGGTCTTTGATTTCTTTGTTAGATTGATTCCTAGGTATTTCAATTTTTTGGATGTTATTGTGAAAGGAATTTTTTGCCCCATTTCTCTCTTGGTGAGTCTGTTGTGTACAGGAAAGCTATTGATTTTTCTGTGTTGATCTTGTATCCAGCTACTCTGCTGAATCTGTCAGTTAAGCCTAGAAGTCTCTTGGCAGAGTGTTTTGGGTTTTCTATGTGTATCACATCATCAGCAAATAGTTACAGTTTGACCTCTTCATTTCCTATCTTTATTCCTTTTACTTCTTTCACTTGTCTAATTGCTGTGGCTAATGTTTCTAAAACTATATTGAACAGGACATTGACAGTAGACATTCTGTCTTGTTCCTGATTTTAGTGTGAAGAATTTCAGTTTTTGAGCATTTAATATGATATTAGCTGGTGACTTTTATCAGTTTGAGGTAGAGACCATATATCCCAATTTTTTGTAAGGTTTTTTAACATAAATGTATGTTGAATTTTGTCAAATTTTTTTTTTTGGCATCTTATTTGATGATGATATGGTTTTTGTCCTTGGCTCTATTAATTTAGTTTATTACATTTATTGTTTTGAGTATGTAGAACCATCCCTACATCCCTGGGATGAATCCTACTTTGGCAGAGTGTATGATGATCTGCTGCATTCTATTTGCCAGTATCTTACTACAGATTTTTGCATCTATGTTTATTAGTGAGATTGGCTGGTAGTTGACTTTTTCAGTTGGTGTTTCTCTGCTTTTGGAATCAAGGTGGTGCTTACTTCCAGGATTTAATTTGGAAATATTGCTTCCCTTTTAATTTCATAGAAGAATTTAAATAGGGCTGGGAATTTAGCTCAGTGTTTCTGCTGCGTGCCTTGCAAGCGCAAGGACCCGAGTTCAATCCCCTGTACCAAAACAAAAAAAAGAAGAAGAAGAATTTAAACAGTTGTGGTAATAGTTCTTCTTTAAATGTCTTGTAGAATTCAGCAGTGAAACCATCAGCACCCAAGCTTTATTTAGTTGTTTTTTCTTTTCTTTTTTTGCTACTGGGAATTGAACTCAGGACCTTGTGCTTTCGAGGCACACGGTGCCACCATTGAGCTAAATCTCTGGCCCAGTTGGTAAGTTTTTAATTACGTTTTGAATTTAATTGAGTGATATTCAATTTTTAGGTCTTTGTTCAACTTTGATGATTCATGTGTTGCTAGGAATCCATTTCTTATGTGTTTTGTACCTTATTTGCATATAGGTTCTCAATGTAGGTATTGATGATCCTCTGGATTTCTGTTGGGTCCACTGTAAGTCCACCCTTTACATTCCTAATTGCGTAGATTTGGGCCTTTTCTTTCTTTCTATCTTTTTTTTTTTTTGGTTTTGGTTTTGTTAGTTTTGGAGATATAATTCCTTACCTTCCACTTGCAAGGCAGGTAGAGGTGCTACTGAGCTCAGGGTTTTCGTTCCTTTTTTTGATATGTGAGTATTCAATGCTATGAATTTCCCTTGTAAGAATGATTTCATTGTGTTCCATATATTCTGATATGTTGTACTGGCATTGTCATTTAATTGTAGAAACTTTCTGGTTTTTTCTTTAATTTGCTTTGTGACCCGTTTGTTATTGAATGGCATTTTTTTCACCAACAATAATAATATAGTAGCTGTAAAATATATGTATATACATCTTTTGATTTTAGAGTGTACTAATCTGATTCTTAATATTCTGCTTCTAAACATGAACCCAAAACCAAAACCTTTAATGGGAATGTGTCCTCAGGAACATCAGAAAAATAAAAACGTGATTCGGATTTAGGTCAGATGAAGCATGACTGAAAAATTGCATTTGTTTGGACATTTTTAATAACCATACCTCTGTTCAACATTGTCAATACCAAGAACCCTACTTTCCTAAACATATAATTGTAGTTGTGCTCTGCTGTGAGTTTGGCTTTGACTCAAAATTAACTACAACTATGGCAGTCCAGAAATATTTTTAAAGTTTTATGTATAATTTTATAGTTTAATACACAAAAAAGTATAGAGAAAAAAATGTCTGTCCTTGCTACTACTGAATTTTTTAACAGAATGAAAGGAAGAAATAAGAGCTATGAATAGCTTTTAAAAGCAATTTTAAGTTTCCTTTTCTCCAAAATATCTTGAGTTTCAAAATATTGGCCTAGATTCAGAATAAAAAATACATTTATAATGTTTTAATGTATTTTTCAAATATTTATATAATTTTACATAACTAATGCATGGTTAAATTTGAAATGACATTTCTTCTTGTTTTCTCTTTCAACAGTTAAAAGATGTTGACACTCGGAAAATTATAAAAGCAATGCTTTCTTATGTATGGCCCCAAGACAGGCCAGATCTACGAGCTAGAGTTGCTATTTCCTTGGGATTTTTGGGTGGTGCAAAGGTAAGAATAGGAGAAATCATACATTGTTGTCTCATTGTTTTCTCTTAATATATAACAATTGTACTATAGTATAAGTAATACTGACATTTTCTAGTTATGAACCTTGAACTAATATAAGCCAATTTTGGGAGAACATGGCCAACTTTGAAGACTCATTTATTTATGTCATTATTTTATGCTGTGAGTAGAAATTACTGTATATGGTAATATCTGTCCTATCTCTTGGTCAGATGTCTAATTTCTTCAATTTAGTAGAATTTGCTCCTAACTCCAGTATAAAAGAGAAGAACATTGGTTATAACACATAAGGGGCTTTATAAAAGACATTCCTCAGTCTTGGTGACTTGGTGACTCTTTTTTTTTTAATTGAATTTATTGGTACATTCTAGGTAGACAGTACAGTTACATTCATTAATGGGATCTTGTACCTTTACATGCCAGGTCCTAGTTCTCATTTTTTCCCCTTGTCCCCACCCTCCCTTCACCCCCTACTCCCCTCCCCACCTTCAAACACTTTAATTCCATTTTTATATTTTCTAATATTTTTTTCCTTTTCCCTTATTCCCCTTTCCCTATCCTTCTCACTGTCACTACACCTTTGGTCCTTTTCTTCCTATTTCACATTGCTAATTGTCCCATTAGGATCTTGAGTACTATTTTAGTTTTTCACACCAGAGAAACTATTCGGTATTTGCATATGTGTAACTTATTTATTTCACTTCGGAGTATATCCTCAAAATGTACCCATTTACCTATGAATGAATCTACTTTCTCATTCTTTATGGCTGAGTAGTATTCCATTTTATAGAAAAACCACATCTTTATCCAGTTTCCAACTGATGGGTCTTGGTGACTCTTAATAGGTATTTTCTAGTAAGTTTGGTTACCTGTTCCCAGTAAATTAAAAAGATGTTAAAGACATTTCAGGCCAATTGATAACCATAAGTGGTAAATAAAAGCTTAATATCAAGGCAAAAAAAAAGAAAAACTGAAAATAAAAGCTATAAAAGCTGAATACATTCAGAAAAAGGTCACTCTACATTTTAGCACTTTCTTCAGTTTTTCATTGTCCTACAACATGAAATTAAAATGATGTGTCTGAATTTTTAAGACTTTTATTTTCAGTTTACTTAAAGTTCAAAGTCAGGAAAGTATACATCTAAAGATACAATGTGCGCCAGGCGTGGTGGCACACACCTGTAATCCCAGCACTTGGGAGGCTGAGGCAGGAGGATCTCTGTGAATTCAAGACCAGCCTGGGCTACATAGTGAGTTCCAGGTCAGTCTCGACTACATAGTGAGACCCTGTCTCAAAAAAAACTAAAAACTTAAAAAAAAAAAAGAAGAAGAAAGAAAGATACAATGTGTTGTGATGATGATAACATAGTGACGTAGTCTCTGGAATCACACCGCCTAGTTTCTGCCACTAACAAGTCTTGTAACCTTGGGCAAGTTACTTAGTCTCCATGCCTCAGTAGTAAAATTGGTATGTGATAATAACAATTAACGTATAAAAGGCTTAGGATAGTACCTGACAGGTTGTAAAACCTAAGTGTTAAAAATAAAAATAGATTTAGATTTCTAAGTATATGGTTAAAAGTGTTCGCTTAAATATAAATGAAGTTTGTCTATACTTTGGTTATTCCTCTTTAAAGATGAATAGTTTGTTTTCAAACCCAGGTCTCAACACTTCCCATGTCATGTATGTTCCCTTTTATCACTCATTCTTTTTCCCACCTAAGAATATATTGAGAACTCATACAAAGTACTGTTTGGGGCACTGGAGGGTATTGAAATATGAATAAAGCAAATTTCTTCCCTCCAAGTAAGACAAGCTTTAGTCTTATTACCATAATACAAAGTAAGTCACAAATGACTTGAAGAAGTACCAGCCAGAGTTAGGGGTGTGGCTCAGTGTCTGAGCACTTGCCTAGCATGAACAAGGTCCTAGTTCCGTACCAGTACTGTTCACTCCCCACTCCGAAGTGCCTACTGTGTTCAGGTATTTCAGAGAAAAAAGAGGAACCATCACAAAAGGTTTGGCAGGGAAGATGACATCTGAGATAAGCATCAATTAATGCGTAGGATTGTTATTGATGGAGTAATTTGAATCGTGGCCTAGAGAAAGCATATGCATAGTATGCCTGAAGAAGTGAATAGTTCATCTTGGCCTCAGTGAAGGGAAAATTTTTCAGAAAAATTGGAAGCAAGCTTGGAAAGATAGAGTTCCTAATGTGAAATATTTTAATTGTAAAAAGTTTATTATTTGGGAAACAGGAATCTCTACTTTGAGTTCAAAACTAGTAAGTTTTGAGCTCTGCTTTACGCAGTTAATCTGGCTCTGTTGTAGAAGATGGGTTAAAGTAGTGAAGGACCTGTTATACAAATGCCATTCATTGCATTCAGCACATATTTACTAAGTGATTATGAGGCCAGTTTAATAGCTTAGATAAGCAGTAATATCAGTTTGTACCAGAGTATAGGTATAAAACATGGAGGGAAAGGATGCTAGAAATGTGTGGTTAGTCTGTGAGACTTGTAGCAACTGATTGTTTATTAGAAGTGTATTTTTAAAAAGCAACTGTACTATATCCCTAAAATGTACCAATAAACTCAATTAAAGCTGAAAAAAAAAAGCAAATCCAGAGGTCTTGTGTGGGGAATGTAAATCTTAGTTTCGGAAATGCTAAGTTTAAGATACTAATAGAATATCTAGATAGGGCAATTCAGCTGGTTATATAAAATGCAATATAAGTTCAGGAAGAACCACAGAGTTAGACAGATTAAGAGTGATAGATGTGGGGTTGGGGATTTAGCTCAATGGTGCTACCGCGTGCCTTGCAAGCACAAGGACCTGAGTTCTATCCCTGGTACAAAAAAAAGAGTTGTTAGATGGGTCCAAGGGATGTAGCTCAGCGGCACAGCTCCTGCCTGGGAAGTGCAGGGTCCTGAGTTCGATACCTAGTACCAAAAGAAAACAACAACAAAAAGAGGTGATAGATGAAGGTGGGGTTAGTGGCCTATGCCAGTAATGTAATCCTGGCACACCGGGAGGCTTAGGCAAAAGGATTTCGAGTTTGAGCCCAGCCTGGACAACTTAGAAATTTAGTGAGCTCCATTCTCAAAAAAAATTAAATAGGAAAAGAATGACTGGTGATGTAGCTCAGTTTGAAAGCCCTGCATTCGATCGCCAATACTGTAAAAAAAAGGATAATTGAAGCAATGCAGATTAGTGAGTTCACCAAGCAAAAGAGCTAGGACAGAACCTTTGTTCTGCACAGAAGCAAAAGAAACAATAAAAGAAAAAAGAGAAGGAATATTTAAATGATGATTATTTTCTAAAATCAATGACAACATCAAACCGCAGCAGCAGGAATCTCAGAGAAGTTAAAAAAAAATTAACTCTACTTGTTGCTATATCATGTTCAAACTGCAAAAAAATCTCAGCGAAGTATCTAGGAATCAACCTAAAAAAAGAAGCAAAAGACCTCTACACTGAAAACTACAGCACTCTGAAAAAAGAGATCAAAGAGGATATAAGAAAATGGAAAGATATCTCCTGCTCCTGGGTAGGAAGAATCAACATAGTGAAAATGGCCATACTACCAAAACTGCTATACAGATTTAATGCATTGCCAATTGAAATCCCAACACTATACTTCACAAAACTAGAAAGAAGAATCCATAGAACTAGAAAAAAGAATCCAAAAATTCATTTGGAAGCATAACAGACCTAGAATAGCAAAAGCCATCCTAGGCAACAGACACATGGCAGCGGGTATAACAATTCCCAATTTGAAAGTATGCTACAAAGCCAGTGTGATAAAAACAGCATGGTACTGGCAAAGAAACAGACCTGAGGATCAGTGGAACAGACTGGAAGACACAAAAACAACTCCAGATGCACTGAGCTACCTCATCTTTGACAAAGGATCTGACCATCACCACTGGAGGAAGGATGGCCTCTTTAATAAACGGTGTTGGAAAAACTGGATCTCACCTTGACAAAGATTAAAACTAGACCCTATCTTTCACCATGCAATAAATTAAAATCCAAGTGGATTAAAGCTCTAAATATTAAAAAAGAGTCACTAAATTTGCTGGAAGATAAGTTAGGCAGAACTCTGGAAGACATTGGCATAGGAAAAGACTTTATGAACAAATCCTCAGTAGCATGGGAACTAGCAGAAAGTATCTACAACTGGGATCTCATCTTATTAAAAAGCTTCTGCACTGCAAAAGAAACCATCAACAGAACTAAGAGATAACCTACAATGTGGGAAAAATTTTACCAGCTGCTCCTCAGACAAAGGACTATTATCTAGAATATATAAAGAACTCAAAACAATCAGCCCCCGCCAATTGAAAGATGGGCATCTGAAATGAACAGACATTTCTCAGACAAAGAAGTAAAAGCAGCAGGTAAATATATGAAAAAATGCTCCACATAAATGGTCATTTGAGAGATGCACATGAAAACAGCATTGAGATTCCACTTTACCCCACAAAGAATGGCTGCTATCAAGAAATCACACAATAACAAATGTTGGCGGGGTTGTGGGGAGAAAGGAACCCTTCTCCATTGTTGGTGGGAGTGCAGACTGGTACAACCACGATGGAAATCAATATGGAGATACCTCAAAGAGCTAGGACTAGAAGTTCCATTTAACCCAGCCATAGCTCTGCTGGGTATCTTTCCAGAAGAACTAAAAGAATCATATCACAGTGACATATGCACACCTATGTTTATAGTGGCACGTTTTGTAATAGCTAAAACTTCGAAACAGCCCATTTGCCCATCAGTTGGAGCCTGGATAAAGAAGATGTGGTTTTTCTATAAAATGGAGTACTACTCAGGCATAAAGAGTGAGAAATTAGAGTCATTCATAGGAAAATGGTTACATTTTGAGGATATACTCATAAGTGAAATAAATAAGTCACACATGTGTAAATACCAAATAGTTTCTCTGGTGTGGAAAACTATAATAGTACTCAAGATCCTAATGGGTTAATTAACAATGTGAAATAGGAAGAAAAGGGCTAAAGGTGTAGGGAAAGTGGGAAAGATAGGGAAAGGGGAATAAGGGAAAAGAAAAAAATGTGAGAAAATGAAAATAATGGAATTAAAGTGTTTGTAAATGGGGAGGGGAGGAGGGGATGAAGGGAGGGTAGGGACAAGGGAAAAAATGAGAGCCAAGACCTGTTATGTAAAGGTACAAGATCCCAGTATGAATGTAACTGTACTGTATACCTAGAATGTACCAATAAACTCAATAAAAAATGAATTAATTAAAAAAAATCTCAGCGAGGATGTTGATGATAGAGAAAAATACCTTATATGTAGAAATCAAGGATAAAAATAACAATAAACCTCTTTAGAAATCATGCAAGCAAGAAGATAGTAGAGTGAAATAGTTAAATTATTTAAAGAAAAAAATTTCACAACCTAGAATTCTGTACCCAGTAAAATCCCTTTTAATTGAAGGACAAAAACTTTCTAAAACATGAAAAGCTGAGAGTATTAACCAGCTTGTCTATTTCCAGGAATATTTGACACACCTTAAAGGAGAAAAGGTTTATTTGGCTCACAGTTTGAGACGTTTCAGTCCATGGTTGGCTCACTCCAAGGCAGAAACATCATGGCAGAAGGGTGTAACTGGAGCAAAGATGCTCATTTCATGGTGGTCAAGAAGCAGAGGGCATGGGCAGAATACCCACAAGTGAAAAATCTGCCAAAGGCATGTCCCCAGTGACATCCCTCTCCAAATGGGCCCCACCTCCTAACACATTAAACTATAAACATCTGAATTAATCCACTGATTAGTGCTCCTATGAGCTAATCACTTATTCAGGACTCTCTTAATCCAGCCAAGCTGAGAATTAAGATTAACCTAACAGATTGAGGTGATTTATTGCTAGTACTTGTGCCTTGCAAGAATTGCTTTAAAAAAACTTCTTCAGAGAAAATAAAAATGATAATAGGCCAAAATCCTAGATCTACAAAAACCAAAGAACAAGGGCAGTGATTGGAAACCAGCTACACACATGGTTGCTATAAATACAACTACTGTATATCAACTCATCATTTTAAGTATGAATAGTCTATACCAGTGGTGATGAAACTATTAGTTTTCTATTTTCCTTCTAGTACTCTCTTTATACACATAGAGTGGACCCTTGACTTATGAACTTAATTCATGAGGGCTAGTTGTAATTCAGTTTCTTTGTAAGTTAAAACTACTTTTTTTCGCATAAGAAATGATGGAAATACCCATAATGTGTTTCAACCTTCCCAAATCACCCCTTAACTAACCTCTTTATAATAAAAATGGTTGTCTAATATGGATAATTTACCAGAAACACCAATAATTTTACTAGTGTCTTCACCAAAGACTTATAAAATTATAAAAGGTGAATAGTTTACTAGAAACAACAATTTCATTCTGTACTTACCATTCATGTTGACATTTTTGGCTTGCAGGAAGAGAGGATGAAATAGTTAGGTGGTTATTGTTTGGAAGGAGAGTCCTCTTCCATAAGAACAAGAATCTGGCTCTGTGCTGTCCTTTCTCTCCTTGGGAAAGTCTGTAGTCCCCTAGGATTTGTTTCTGGATCATTGGTCTCACCTTTTTAGAACTAAAAACTGATCTAAGTTTGTCTGTTTCTGTATTTTCTTTAACACTGTTCCGTAGTATGACATGACATTGTCATTAAGCAAGTGAATACAAAGATTGTCTTTTTCTGGGTGGGTCTTTTCTACAAATGTTTGTAGCTCTGTCTGTTTCTTTCAATTTTTTTTTATTTCAGAAGAACTTTGTTGCACTGATTGTTGATACTCTCCCTCCTCTTCAGAAAGCTCCTCAGCTGCCATTCTCTATTGCTCAGGCAGAAGTTGCTGAAGTTCCTCTGCAAACAATTCCTCCGAGTGTTCCTCCAGAAGTTCCTCAACATCACCAGTGTGTACCTGCAAGCCTATGGACTCTGTTGTAGTAATAGTGTCATCAGCCACAGGGTCAATTGAAGGCTCAAGCTGTTCTACACAGCTTTCAAAACCTCCCTCCTGTATACATAATTTTAGGCCACACTTTCCCCCAGGCAGGTCTGAGTGTCCTAAGAGAGACAGTGGCCCTGAATTTCTCAATCCCACACAAGAACAGATGTTGTCATGTTCCTTCCAGAACTCTTTAAGTTTTAAATCTGTTTCTGACACCATGTAGAAGCACTTCAGGAACAGTTCCTTGGTGTATAGCTTCTTAAAGTTAGCTATAACCTGCTGTTCCATAGGCTGCAATTTAGTAGGTGGGTGGAACTTGACTGAGAGCCATAGGAATTCTTCATCCAATTATTTTTAACCTCATGGGTGAGCCGGAGCATTGTTCATGATGAGGAGAGCCTTAAGTGGTAAACCCTTACCCTCTAAATATTTCTGAACAGTAGGACAGAAAGCCTCCCTGATCCCCTCCAGAAAAACTACTCTTGTTACCCAGGCTTTCGCATTAGATCTCCATATGATCTCTAACATATTCTTCATGACTGTGTTTTCTGAACCCTCTAGGGGTCTCAGACTGATAAACCAAGAGAGGCTTTATCTTGAGGTGACCACTTGTATTGGCACGTAGCAGTAAGTTTAGCCAACCCTTCACAGGCTTGTGGCCTGGCATTTTCTTCTCCTCCTATGTAATGTATATTCTCCTGAGAATTTTCTTCCAGAAAGGGCCTGTTTCATCACAGTGGTTCCTTCACCATGCCTAGTTAAACTGTGAACCCCAGTTCTCACTTTAAAATTTTGAAACCACCCCGTACTGGCATGAAATGTTTTACTGTAATCACTCATCAATGGATTCTTTTTTACAAGATCTGCATTTGTAGCCCTAGCTTTTTTACATATTATAGACTCAGGCTCTATCCTGCCACCTGCCTTTCATTTATCCACATTAATAGACTTTCTACCTCATCTAATATTGTTGCTCATGACTTACTAACCTTTAGCAACACTAGCTCCTTATACAAATCTTTTCTCTGTAAAATTGCCTAGATGGTAGATTTTGACATGTGCTGTACATATTAGTGAGATCAGCCACAAAAACGCCACTCTCATATTTCTGCACAATTTCTTTTTTATTGTAATTGCTTTCTTTACCTTCCCTTCCTTCCTTAGCTTCTTTTCTAGCTTTTTGGGGGCCATTTTGATAGCAGTAATTGTAGTGATTATATAAAGAATTGACTGGCTGGGGATTTAGCTCAGTGGTTCCAGTGCCTGCCTCGTAAGCGCAGGGCCAGAGTTCGATCCCTGGTTGAAAAAAAAAAACAAAAAACTGAACAAAATCACATCCACAAACACATGCATCTGGCTGAGACTGAGTCTTACATATGCTTTTCTGGTATCATAAGTCTGTTTACAACCACACACATGACTGGCATTCAGGTTGTAACTCAACACTTTGCTTGTAAGTTAAAACTAAAATTCTGGTCATAACCCAAGTTGTTCATATGTGAGGCCAGTCATAACTCAAGGGTGTACTGTAATAACTTTTATAATTGTCCTCTAGGTCTTGCATATTGTTTTCTGCTCTTTGATTATTTTTATTCTTTGCTTTTCACTGTGTCAGGTTTCTGTTGACATCTTCAAGTTGATTCTTTCATTTGTTGTGTCCTGTTGGATAACAAGCCCATCATAGACATTCTTTTGTTCAACGAAGTCATATTTCCAAAAGTGAAATCTATTAAGAACAAGTAATATATGTATACAAGAAATCATAAGAAAGATCATGGCTAGATACACATACAAAATAATATCTACTAATCCCAGGATTGTGATTATGTCCAATTTAATGAAGCTGGTCAAGTATTAGTTGAATATAAACCACATTTTCGTTTTTCTTTAAAATGGTGTACTTACTCAGCCATAAAGAATGAGAAACTAAAGTCATTTTTAGCTAAATGGTTGCATATTGAGGCCATACTCTTAAGTGAAATAAATAGGTCACACATGTAAATACCAAATAGTTTCTCTGGTGTGAAAAACTAAAAGTGTAAATAAGGTTCACATTATATAACTAATAATGTGAAATAGGAAGAAAAGGACTAAAGGTGTTGGGGAAGGGGAAAGGAAAGAAGGGAAAAGAAAAATGAGAAAAGGAAAAACATAGAAACAAAGTCTTTGTAAATAGAGAAGGGTGGAGGGGGTAAAGGGAGAACAGGGGTATTGGGAAAAAATAAGAACCAAGATACATCATGTAATAAGTGTATAAGATCCGAATGATGAATATAACTACTGTATACCTAAAAAGTACAATAAACTTAATGAAAAAAAGACTATACACCAAATTTGCTACTTAAAATTATATTACTTTTTATCTTCCTTTAATATATATGTACATTCCAATATAAAATATATTTTATATATTAATAGAGAATAATATAATTCATACTGTGTATGTTTCAGATTAGTAAAAAGTTACGAATGCTTCCCTTTAAGAAAAAAAATACAGGTAAATTTCTAAAAAGATTAATATCAACTTATTAAAGTGCAAAAATGTGTTGAAAAAGAGAATCATATAGTTATCATATGGTTTTCCTATTGATCTTAAACTATAGAAGGCATTTGAGTAAACAATATTAGGTCAGAAAACAAAACTAACCCAGAGGAGGATGTAAGTTGTTTTAAAAATCTGACATAAGAAAACTAGTTGCTTGGCCTAGATTTAAAGCTAATTAGAAAATGCATTTTCTTAATGGTCCAGAATCCTCACAATTTAGCAGAACTTCCATAAAGTTCTACATTAATTACAGACAACAGATATTGTCATTGGTTAATTAGTGCTACAGGTTTGTGCCTGTGTATAAGCCCAGTTTTTATTTTTACATTTGCTGCATGTGAACAAGTCATTCTGAGGTCCTCTAAAATATGGAATACTTGACAAATTTATGTGTTATCCTTGCATGTGGACCTTGCTAATCTCCATGACTACAGCTTTAGTCAGTGTGCTGCCAAAGCAAACCCCATTGTAGATTTTCTTCATTTCTGTTAGTGTTTTTGATTTCTATCATAATCTTTTGATACTTCCATAGAGCTTCCTTCTCTCAGCTTACCATTTTGTAGTCTATCCACTTTTTCCACCAGGGCCTTTAGCTTATTAACTGCAGTAATTTTTTTTTCTTTTCTTTTCTTTCTTTTTGTTTTTTTTTTTTGGTACGGGGATCGCACTTGGGCCCTTGCACTTGTGAGGCAGGTGGTGGAACCACTGAGCCAAATCCCCGGCCCTTGACCATAGTACTTTTAAATTCCTGCTCTGATATTTTCAAAATCTGTTTTATCTGTGTCTAGATCTGATGCTTATTTTTATATTTGGATTATTTATTACTTATTGCATGCCTTATAATTTTTTAAAAATTGGGCATGATGTATTTAGAACTACTGATATAAATAGGCTTTTTGTGTGAGATTTTATGTTTATTTGGCTAGAAGTTAGCTGTGTTTAATGTTTGTTGTGGCTGTCTATCAATATAAAATTTCCTCTTAAATTCCTATTTTTTGTCCTCCCTGTTGTCATTGAGTTTCCTTGGAGACTCCTTAACTTGGTTCTGAATCTTTTAGGCCCTTTGGTTGTAATTGTCATTGTAGAGAAGCCCTATTGATATAGTTGTAAGTAGGGTAGAGAGAATCCTTCTGTAATCTTGTGATTAGCTCTCAAACTTCAGTGATCCTGCACCCCTAGCATATGACCCTTGCAACTGCTTCTCATATTTCCATTCTTCATTTAAGTGAGACAGCAAACACATTTCAAGATGGCTTTTAGAGACAACAAACTATGTTCAGACAGTAGCATATGATAATTTTACATTTTTCTTTAACTCTGTTCTACAATTAGTGTCCTTAATTGTATATTTTTGTGCTAACAAATGTTTTTAATTTTTTCATGATATACCAGTCTCTGAAAATTCAAGATTTTAGCAGGTTAAACGTGTTTTAAACTTTTGGTATAGAAAAGGAATTAACCTTTATAAGTCTCTTCATTTCTCTTATACCTTTTGTCACTTTTATAATGTAGTAAAAATAGCTAATTTCTTACTTTTTAGAAAGTAACCAAGGTATTGAAACTTCATATTGGGCAGTTTTGATTGAAATACACTATCATCTCTTGTGACTAGGTAGGCCATATCTGCTGTGGCCTGAGACACCAGCTTTGTTGTTTTTAATATTTTAATGAATACAAACCAAAATATACTCCTTTTGGTATGTAGTTCTATGAATTTTAACTCATTTATAGTAATTTAATTGCCACTGTACAATACATAAATGTGCTGTCACCCCCAAAATCTCCCTTATGTTACCTCTTTGTAGTCACAGTCTTTTCTGACCCCCAACTACTGGAAGACACTCATTTGTTGTCAATAAAATTCTGTCATTTTAAGCATACCATATATTAGTCTATATTATATTGCTATAACAACATATCTAAGGCTGTATACTTTATTAAGAAAATGTATTTAGCTCCCAGTTCTGGAAATTCAAGATCATAGCACCAACATATGCTTGGATCTGGTCAAGCCATCTTGCTACATCAAACAGTGGATGGCATCGTGGTAAAAGCACATGCAGAAATCACATGGCAAGATAGGAAATGAGAGATTCAGAGCTAAACTCACTCTTTTTATAACAATTTCCTTTCCAGGGCTAAATGGAGAACTTCATTAATCTCTTCTAAGGATAGTGCCACAGATGGCCTAATTATTGCCCCCTAGGTCCCACCTCCTGATGATTCACCAACTGAACGCCTGTATACTTGGGACTAAGGCATGAACATTTGAGAGACACACTAAAAACATAAATTACTTACAACACCATTTAAATGGAATCATGTCATCTCTAAGCTCTTGTGCTGATTTCTTTCACTGAACATGGTGCTTTTGTTGTTCATCCAAATTATTGAATATAGTATAACCCTGTGAAGTCGCAGATCAGAGTTCATGGCCTCAATTATTTGTAGATTTTTCCTTAGGACCTAACTAATAATTGTTCTCAGAAAACCCCGCAGTTTTATGCATACTGCAAACATCTTCGGCAATTGTTTTTTTTTTTTTTTTTTTTTTGGCGGAAGGTTTGCAAGTAGCCAATCCGAGAGCATTATTCAGTTTTCCTTGCTGCTGATTGGCTGCTGATCTGGAACTCATCTACAGCAGATATAGCAACATTCTGCATCATAAGAGGTTGCTGTACCGCATGTAGCAGTCTTAAGTGTTCTTGATTTTGTTCTTCTTAAAGTCCTAAGATCCCTAAGATGCCACCAAAATACCCTACACTGTCTAAGGCTTTATTAATGCAATACTTTATTAAATTATATAACTGAGGGAAACAGCATATTTAAAGTTTAATCTATAAAAATAAGCATTTATAGGAAGTTTTCTGACCATACCTGAAATTTGTGTTTTTCTTTCAATTCGAGTGATCTAGGAATGTTCCATCCATGAATTTCAGGCGTCCACTGAATACCAGTTTATTTTTATTTCTGAAAGATAATTTCATGAGATGAATATTCCAGCATTTGTTTACACATTCACATATTCGAGGATATTTGGGTTCTCTCTACTTTTTTTAGTAATTGTAATGAAGGGGGCTATAAATATTCAGGTACAGATTTTTGGGTGAAGCCAACTTTCTATTTGTCTAGAAGAAATACCTGGGAGTAGAATACTGTGTTGTGCTGAGTGTCTTTTTTTACATTCATTCATTCGTTCATTTATTTATTTATAATACTGGGGATTGAACCTAGGGCCTCATGAATGCTAGTCAAGCACTCTACCACTGAGCCACATCACATCTCCAGCCTTTGTTTACTTTTAACTCTGTAAGTAACTGCCAAACTGTTTCCAGACCACATACACTCTTTGTTTAATGATGGAGTGATGGTCCTGCAACTAGGTCATTAAATGAATTGATGGCTAAATGAGGAATTGTATATAGTATGTACATTACAATATTGTCAGTAATCTTATTAGAATTTTGTGCATTGTTGCACATTATTCACACCAGGGAAACTATTCGGTATTTACACATGTGTGACTTATTATTTCACTTATGTGAGTATATCTTCAATATGTATCCATTTTCCTATGAATGAATCTATTTTCTCGTTCTTTATGGCTGAGTAATATTCCATCTACATTACAATATTCTGAAAAACGAAATGGTCAAAGGAAACTCACTGCATTGTTGCACATTATTCACACCAGGGAAACTATTCGGTATTTACACATGTGTGACTTATTATTTCACTTATGTGAGTATATCTTCAATATGTATCCATTTTCCTATGAATGAATCTATTTTCTCGTTCTTTATGGCTGAGTAATATTCCATCTACATTACAATATTCTGAAAAACGAAATGGTCAAAGGAAACTCACCTTGATTACTTTTATTTGCATATCTCTTACATGTACTGTAATGTATAACAGAACATATAAAGCTATAGTACTGTGCTATACAGTACAATCAGTGAAAATTATAGTACTGAATAAACAAGGTGTTGTATACAAAAAAAAGTAATTGAGGCTCTATAAACAAGATGTACGAAACTGTAGAAACAAAAAAGGCCATAAATCAGAGCAGCAGGTCATAAGTCTGAACAACCTCTGTTGTAAGTCAGAATAATCATTAAACAGATAATTCATTAAATGAGTAATGTCTGTAATTCTTCTGTGTACTCTCCAGTTCAGGGTGAGAGTTCTACTTGCTTTGTTTTCTGGCTGTTGATGCTTGGTATTATCCAGTGTACAGCAAAATCCTATGGTTTTAATTTACAGTTCTCTATTAACTAATAAAATTGAACATCTTTGTAACGTGTTTAGTTATTTACTATATATATATATATGTATGTATACATATATATATATATATCCACTTTTGTGAATTATCTGTTTAAATCTTGTTTTTTGTATTTAAACTGAGCTGTTTGTTTTTCCTCTTGAGCTTAATGAATTCTGTATATATTTTGGATAAATGACATGAGTTGCAGGTTTTTCTCCCCATTAATAGCTTGTTGTTTTTTCTTCCATCAGTTATATCTTATGTAGAACACGTGTTTTTAATTTTGATGAATTCCTGTTTATCTTTCTTTTTTTCTTTTTTGGTACTGGAGATCAAACTCAGGTCCTTGTGCTTGCAAGGCAGGCGGCAGAACTGCTGAACTAAGTCCCTGGCCCTTATTCTTTACTTCTTTATGTATTATGGTTTTATTTTCATGTCTAAAACCTCTGACTAACTCATGGTCATTAAGGTTTTCATCTCAGTTTTATATTTTTATCTTGTGCATTTAGATCTGTGCTTCTCTGGCAGGCATCGTGGCGCATACCTATAATCCCAGCAGTAAAGGGGTTGAGGCAGGAGGATTGCCTTCATTTTTTTTATATTCCCTTGTTGATTTCAAAGTATCTGAGTAATTGATCACTGAGCTCAGTCCTGTCTTAGAATTCTGACACTGTCCTTACATTGGTCGCTCCTGCTACCGATACTTTCAATAGAATTTTTAATATCCTGGACTTCTGTTTGGTTCTCTTTCATGGCCTCAAATTCTTTCCTGAACTGGTCACATTAAATTTCATATAATTTTGTTCAGATCATCTAATTTTTTATTAGTGTCCTGTGTATACTGGTGTTTTTATTAAGTCCATCATGTGTTTAGTTATATCTTCTTTGAGCTTTCCAATCTTGTTATTGTTCTGTTTTTGATCTCCTTTTTATCATTAATTTAGTTGTATAGCTTTTGAATTCTTCCCTCTATGCCCCAGTCATCAGCTTTGGGAGTTTTTCGAGGCATTTCATTGCTTTGTCTTCTGATATATTTCTGTTATTGATGTAAGTTATTATGTGTTCTCTGTGTGCACTGAGGTTTGTGAGTACTTATAGTAGAATGACTCTGTTGGCAGTGTAGAGATCTCTGTTTTGTGTCTACTTTTCATTGATGCCCTTTGGGCATGGCTAACTATAGGTTTTTGCCTCCATCCCAAGATGCATCTACTTCTATTAATTTGGGAGGGAAAGATGCAGTCATATTGTTAATGACACAAAGGCAATCTAGATATTAGCATATAGAGAAAATATACTAATAGTTACAACTGTGCCACCCTGGCAGTAGCAACTGAAGTGGCAACAATTAGTCAAACACAAATTGGATATTGAAATACATTAAGAATCAATAATGTACTACCCTTAACCATAGAAAAGAGGACACGAAGGACCCCAAATATTTTCATACATTAAATATGTACCAAGTCAACTAAACCACCACTACCAATCAGAGTTAACTTTCTGAAGTCTTTTCTGTAGTTTCTAATTTATCTTGCATGTAGTATTTTACAGTATTCAGAACAAAATGGTTCGCAGGAAATTGCAACTTGATGACTTTGCTTTTATTTGTATAACTCTTACATGTAGTACTGCGATGTATAACAGTACATAAAACTACAGTACTGTACTGGACATTCTTGTGGGAAGAGCTGTAGGATGTTTCGCAGTGTGTGCTTAACCACTTAATCACTACATCCCAGTAACATGCCTTACCTCCTTCAGTTGTGATGCTCCTTCCACAATGTCTCCAGATACAACCAATTGTCTTCTTGAGATCAAAATCACCCCTGTTTGGGAACCACTGGTTTAATCCAACAAGAACATGTTTAAAAGCCACCAATGCTCATGAAATAAGTCAGAGATGACCTAAATGAATAGAGATATATTCACCTGTTGCAAGACTGAACAAGTAAAGACAGCAATTCTCCCCAGATTAGTCCGGATTTAATAAAATTTCATTCAAATACACTGAACCTTCTCTGTAGCTGTGGACAAGACTATTTTAATGTTTATATAGAAGGGCAAGAAACTGGAACAGCCAAAACAACATTGAAAAAAAGAAGCAAGTGAGAATAATCACACTACCTGGCCTTAAGACTTACTGCAAAACAATAATTAAGATAGCATAGTGCATGGGCTGGGTATTTACCTCAGTGGTTCCACTGTCTGCCTCACAAGTGCAAGGACCCAAATTTGATCCCCAATACCAAAAACAAAAAAAAATTGTAAGATAGCATAGTGCTAGAGTGACACACAAATCAGTGAAACACTAAAGATGCCAGGAAAATATCTTATATATATAACTATGATAGAGAGAATGACTCCTGAAAGATTTCCATGTATTCATCTGCAGAGCCTATAAAGATGATAATTTACTCGAAAAAATGGACTTTTCATCTATGACTAAGTCAAAGAACACATGTGGGGGAAGTACCCTGGATTATCTGGGTGGGCTGAATAAATAGATATTCTGCATTTAATGACTTACCTGTTTAGAGACTGTTTTGACTTAATTTCAAGGCATGCTATTTGGACTTAAAACCTGCTGCTCAGACTTATGACCCATCTTTTTTTTTCTTTCAGTTCTGTACATCTTATTTAAAGAGTCTCGGTGTCTTTTTGTGTACTACATCTTGTTAATATAGTACTGTAATTTTTGCAAACTGTACTGTGTAGAATTTTATTTTATGTCTTCTAGTAACTTAATTCTCCTAGTTTTTCTTACATTAGGTATCCGCATATGACCTACATTCCTGAAGGCTAATTTTGCTTAGGGTTGATTCCAAGTTAACAGTTCTCTTCTTTCTCCATTTAAAAAATGTATATTCTGTTGGCATCCCTGGAAATTTGACACTTTCTTTTTTAAAATTTATTTTATTGGTAAATTTTAGATATATGTGATCACATCTATCATAGGGAATTTGTACTTGTACATAATATATCTTGATTCTTCTTTTTTTTCCAGTCTTCTCTCCCTTCAACCCCTTTGCTCTCCTTATTATAAAATCTTTGTTTCCATTGTTTACCTTATATTCTCTTTTTCTTTTCTTTCCTTTCCTCCCCTTTCCCCTCCCCGCTCCCTTGTTCCCTTACTATTTGAACATTTTCTTCCTATTTCACAATATCTGTTATACCTTTTGGTCGTTATTTACCCTTTCATTTTCTCACACCAGAGAAACAGTAGGATGTTTAAACATGTGTGTCTTGATTATTTCACTTAAGAGTATGATCTCAAGGTACATTCATTTACATAGAAATGTATCAAGTTTATTTTTCTTTATAGCAGAGTAGTTCTCCATTGTATAAAAAAATCCACTTCTTTAACCATTCATCCATTGATGGTCATTAGAGCTGTTTCCCAGATTTAGTTGTTACAAATTGTGGCACATTTTTGCCACTTTCTGGAGCAGTTATAGAAGTCCTCTTTTATGAGTGTCTTTATGAGGTGTGGTAAAACTCATATGGTAAGTGTTGCTACCAAGGGCCATCCAATGAAAAAGCTGACTTATAAAAACATTATAATATGTTATCATGGGTCTTATTCACTTGATCTGGCACCAGACAACTTCTGGATTTTGCCAAATTAAAAATAACCATGAAATATAACATTTCTTTATTCAGGACATCAAGTTAGCCACAACAGCACAGCTAAAAATACAAAAGAAGGCTTCCAGGACTGCTTAAGAAAGTGGCAAGAACAATGAGATAAATGTGTTTGAACCAAGGGGGAACATGGTGTGTGTGTGTGGGGGGGGGTAATGGCACTGTATCTGTTACTGCAATAAACTTTAAAAAGGTTTTAAATATTTGCTGTAGTTTTCAATAATACCTTGTATATTATAGTCGGATTGATGTTTTATGGTAGAAAAACATAAAAACAGGTGTTTTTTTTAAAGAACCTCTATACTGTTTTTCATGGTGACTGTACTAATTTACATTAAAAGTATCCAAGGGTTGTCATACATACCTTTTGTCTTTTTGATAATTATTCTAACTAGAGTGACATGATAGGACATTATAATTTGATCTGCACTTTTTGATGATTAGTGATAATGAGCATTCTTTTCATATAATTACTGTCCTCTATTCTCTGTTCTTCCATGGAACTTAATCCATTGAATTTGTGTATTGCAATTATAATTTTCATTTGGTTGCTAATGTCCTCATTTTATTTGCTTAGACATTTATTTTTTAAATTTTTTCCAAGCACTTTCATAAGTGTTCTTGAAAAGCTTTTATGATGAGTACTTCAAAATCCTTGCCAGATTGTTCTAACATTTGTCTCATCCTGAAATTAGTGTCTGTTGATTGTATTTTCTTATTCAGAGTGATGTGATCATGGTTCTTGGTATGGTAACTTTTTAAAAAATTGATTTTTTTAGTGAAAACTGGACATTTGGGGTATTACGTTATAGGACTCTGCATAATCTTCTGTTTATCAGACCTACTGTGACATTGCTTTACTTGGGAAAGGGTGTTGCATCATTACTGCAGCTGGGGTAAAAATGTAGGTTTCCACCTCAGCTTCCATGACTCATGGGAAAAGAAACTCTTCATTGCTGTTGAGAAATCTGGGAGTCAACGCTCCTCAGTAGGATAAAATACAATAGTCTAGGAGAAAATATTGCAAACAACATATCCAAAGAAAGGCCTTATATCTAGAATATATAAAGAATTCTTAAAGTCAGTATCTGAAAAACAGAATCCAACTATAAAATGTACTTAAAATATGAGCAGATATTTTACCAAAGAGGAGATACAAATGGCAAATAAGTACATTAAAAGATGTTTAACATCTTTGCCAGTAGGGAAATGCACATTAAAATTTCAGTGAGATACCAACTGTACACCTATATTACTAGTTTTGGAATAAGAAAATAGGGACAATTCCAAATGTTGGTGATGATGCAGAGAAACTGAGTTAATCATACTTTATTGGTTATTGTAAAATGTGATAAAAATTTCAGCCACCCCGAAAACAGTTTAGCTTTTTCTGAAAGATTTCTACATAGACTTGCTGTATCATTTAGCATTACATTCTAAGGCATTTATCCCAGAGAAATGAAAACTTATATCCATTTGTATAAAAATTTTCATAACATGTTTACTCAAAGTTATTCTCAAACTGGAAACAACAAAAATACATCCTTCAGGGACTAATGGTTCAATAACTTTTGATACATTTATGAAATAATACTCAACACTAAAAAAGGATGAGCCATTGATACATGCAACAATCTTGAATGTTCCTCAACAAGGTTATGCTGAAGGCTCAGGATGTGGCTCAGTGGTGCAGCGCCTGCATGGCAAGCTTGAGGCCCTTAGTTTCATTCCCAGGTAAAAAAGAAGAAAAAAATAAATAAAAGATTATGCTGAGTGAAAGAAAGGCCAGTCTCAAAAGATATACTTTGTTATTTCATTAATAATTGTGTTATCAAAATTACTAAACTGTATAGATAAGAACAAATTAGTAGTAGCCAGGGTATAATGACTAGAGTAGGATATGTTGGGATGGTAGTGAATATATAATGTAAGCAAAGGGGAATTCTCTTGTTGTGATGGAATAGTTACAAAACTAACAGTAATGTGCCCATGCTTTGTTCCTGGTTTTGATATTGAACTGTAGCTATATATGATACCATTAGAAGATGGTAAGTGAAGGGCACACAGGTCTCTTTATACTACTTTTTTCAACATACTGTGAGGCTGTAGTTATTTCAAAAAATTTTTTTTAATTAAAAGATTTTTATTTTGGATAGTTTAAGTCTACTTCTGGTAGGGAAATCAGTATTTACTGTTTCCCATCCACCACACAACTCAAGGTCCATGAAACCTGAATTTAAGTGCTAATGAGAACATCTGCATGTAATATTTTTTATTTTATTAGTGTATTTCTTTCCTTTTAATACACATGGTATATTTCTTTCCTTTTTAAAATTATTCTTTTAGGAAAAATCGTAGTATTCAGTTAGAAGTAGTGCCATGTTTTTAACACTATGCTAACTACACCTTTTCTGCCAGTAGCAACACAGGACATATGACATTCATGTGTTCTGCATGCTTACAGGGACATTCTCAAATTTCAGTATATGTGCTGCAAAAGTGAGCACAGGACATTCTCAAATTTGACCAAAGCCCAAAAACATTTTCAAGAAGGTAAAATTTTACAACTTTATTGGTGATACATTGATTTCAATCATCACTCACTATAACTGTAGCAAAGATAATAAGCTGCTAGTTAGAATTGCATGCTAGCTGTAGCTATCACCTTTTTTCCTTTAAAAAATATATTTAAAAATACATGAGAGTATGTGGCTTCATTATATGGACAGTCTAGAATCTGCTCAGATTTATTTAAATTATTTACCTACTTTACAACTAGCTGATTTAAATAGTACATTTGAAAGCATCCATTTTAGGGGTCAAAAAATGACTCCTCATTCGAATCTGCTAATGTACTCCTAGTTATGATATACTAGAAAAAATTCTTATTTCCAATATCAGACCTGAATTTTAATCTGAGCCTTGCTGCTTTTCAGACAAATTATTAAATGTCATGGACCCTTGAGTTTCTTCCGTGTCTCAGTCACTTTCTTATTACTGAGACATACATAGTACCTAACAGCCACAACCTAAAGGAGGAGGGGTTTATTTTGGTTCACAGTTTTAGTCCATAGTCCCCTGGCTCCAAGGCAGAGGGACATAGCAGAAGAAAAGCTCTTTACCTCAGGACGGCTGGGAAACAGCAAATAAAGAGAACCATCAGGGAGGGAAATATATCCTCCAGGTCACTTGCTGCCTCATCCAACCAGGCCCTACCTCCTAACAATAAGTCAACTATACCATCCCCATAATTCAATCACCTTCCAAAAGCCCTTTCTATGACCACGTGAGCTCTTGGATTTATATCCACATCTGGATATACAATGTATAATATTCAGCTGTAGCAATGATACACATTTTATACCATAGTTATTTCTGTCAGCTTTTATCTTTATTAAACGATGCCTAACATTGTAGCTATTATTTACCAATATTTGCTTTGCCAGGAAAAATTTGTACTTAGGTTAAGAAGGCAGTATATCCATGTTTGTACATGTGCAAAGTAAATGAGAAATTTATCATAAAAATGATAAATACTGAGGTATAAACCATAAAAGAAGATAGGGATTGGAGAATGAAGAGTGCCAAACTGTCTGCAAGTTTTATGAAAGAAATGGGGTTCAAATTGTGCTTTCCAAAAATGGACAGCTGGAAATGGGAAGGGAGACTATTTCAAGAGAAGTAATTGCCTAAGATTATATGGTTATAAGACAAACAAAATTGAGAGATTTATAGTATTGGGGACCTACCATATAATTTTGTATTAGATTATATTTTGGAACTTAGAAAACTTAGAAGTTTTAATCATTTATCTCATAATGTTACATTCTTGAAAGCAATCCAACAGTTGTTAAGTATTTTAATGCTATTCTTGAAAGCAAGTGCAACTGCTTGGTTGATAAGAACTCTTATGTACATTACCTTGAAATATTGATTGGTAAGATTTACATAACTTCTATCAGTTATTGCTAAATGGACTTCCCAGTAATGAATTATTAAGTTTTACAAAGATGTGTGGCAAAGTAATGGAATGAGAACTGGAATTTCAATATTTTTATTAAATCTTCTAGAGTTGTTTTTGCTTACATTAATATGTATCAATTTAATGTAATCAGAGAATAACTTCCTATTCCTAAATGATGGTTGATGTTTTTGATACTATGACTGCAGAAAATACAGGATGTGAATGATTTAATACTTGCCTTGTACATATGATAATATTATACTCTCAATTTTTAACAATTTTCTTTTGGTATTTGTCATCCTCAAAGAGATAGATATGGGTTAATGAAAGTTTATTTTGGTATTCAATGGCTTTTGTTTTGTATAGCATTGGAGCAAAGAATCTTTGTGGGACAAAAAGAGCTACAGTTTTGTTTTGTTCTTTTTCCAATAGGGAATCAACCTGAGATACTTGTAATTTATCAGCTTTTGATCCTTTTTGCTATATAATTTCAGTTTACCATTTTTGTGAACAAGTTATCTTAAATATTTGTTGAATGCCTACTATATACAAAACATTATACTCAGCATGGGTTGAACAAAAAGAGTTATGCAGTACAGACCCTCAAGAATGTAGTAGGAAACATACACAAATAACTATGATATAAAGCAGTTTGCCTTTAAGTGCCATGAGCTTTGTAAGATTGCAGATTTCAGAAAGAGCATTTTTAAATGGCTGGCCAAGAATGATTTCATAGAACCAGGAGCATTTTACTAATTCACATAGCTTATAAATGCATATTAATATGGCACTGTGATACAGAAACCCTAAAGTAAAAACTCTTCCCCACTGCCAGAAATTTTATCTTTATAAATTGGGGAAATCATTCCAATACCAATAAATGGTTAATATCTAAAAATTACTATAAATCTAATTTAAGGTACATATTTGCACTTTTATAAATAAACATTTTACATATGGTGGGTAATTAGTCTTTTTGTGTTTTTAGGCCATGAATATCATCGTTCCTTTCATGTTTAAATACGCTGTAGACAGCCTCAACCAGATGTCGGGAAACATGCTGAACATGAGTGATGCACCAAATACAGTTGCAACCATGGCAACAGCAGTTCTGATTGGCTGTATGTGTGGTTCTTTAATCTACCTACAGATGTTGACTTTCTTCAACAAGGTTTCATTATATTTGAGCAGATGACCTTTTCACTACAAACACAACTTAGCATTTTGGATATTTATTCTATGTGAAATTCCTTTTGATATGTATTTTAAAATTTTTATTATATGAAATACTTTGAAAATTTGGTATGATAGTAGCATCTTCCATATTCTAGAAAATAATAATATAAGATACTAAATTTATAACAACCTTTTCAGTATGGCTAGATATTTTCTTGCTGGTATTGTTAGCTGTTAAATAGAAATAGCTAAATGATGATATATATGAACATTAATACTTTGTTAAAATATATTTTGAAAACTATCACACAAATTTACAATTTGAAAATAACAGAATATGAATGCTGTGTGGCTCCATGAATTAAAAAGGATATTTTTGAGACTCTGGAGACATAAATAGGGGCACACTTTTTGTCAAGCCGTTTTACTTTTCAGAATCTCAATCCTACCATTTGTTAATTAAGGGAATTTAATTAAATAAACAACTTCAGCCAATACTGTACATTTATTCACAATAAGACCACATGGGCTATTATTTATTAAAAGTATTTTAATTGGAAAATATCTTTCAATATCTGAAATCTGGGAGAAGATAACACTGAAAAGGATTCATGATGATGGAAAGGTTAGTATTAATTAGGGTAATGATTTCTAGGTTTCTTTAAGTATAAATATACTGTGATACAAGTGAATTATTCATTGTATATGTTATGAGCCCTTGCCATTTTACATTCCTGTGATTCTATTTTTTTACACCCCATTTTTTTTTCTTTTTAATGTATTGTTAGATGGTGTTTCAAGAGCTGGAGCTGCCTTTTTTAATGAAGTTCGAAATGCAGTATTTGGCAAAGTAGCCCAAAATTCAATCCGAAGAATAGCTAAAAATGTTTTTCTCCATCTTCACAACCTGGATCTTGGTTTCCACCTGAGCAGACAGACAGGAGCTTTATCTAAAGCTATTGACAGAGGGACAAGAGGTATCAGTTTCGTCCTGAGTGCTTTGGTGTTTAATCTTCTCCCTATCATGTTTGAGATGATACTTGTCAGTGGTGTTCTGGTAAGTAAAGCATGTTTCATAAAAAGCTTTTTTTTTTACATTCTTAGTATTAATTGAATATTTGAAGCTATTGTGCTCTTTCATGCCCACAGGCTTGAGAGTAAAATTCTGTGATGCTAAAATGATTATGCAGTTTGTTTAATTATTTTGCTTCAAGCTTCAGGGCATGGCCTAAATTCTTTATCATGTTGTTATTGTAAAGAACTGTTTAGTCCTATACATAGATCAGGATTAAGTAGTGTTTATGAATTGTTTTTAGCAGAGATTTTTTGTATATGTCATTGGCCTGATAATGCTCAGAATCCCTGTTTGTACTGACCATTCATAACACTTTAGGCAGTTTCTTTTTTTATAGTTAAAAAGCATGTACATATATACTTTTTATTCCGCTTCAGCCTATTGCACTGTTTAAGTGTTAGCATCTGAGAATAGTATAAATGTGGCAAGTACAGTTTGGACTGTCTTTTCATATTACCTAAAGTAGATTATCTAAGGCACTTGATTTTTCATCCATTATTGACATATCCAACTTCCAACCATCGTATTTCTATTAATATTTTTGACTAAGATTTGCTATGGTATAATTTATCCTGTTTGACAATAATAGCAACTTTTTCTCATTTCTTCTTTGACTTCTTTTTCCAGTATTACAAATGTGGTGCCCAGTTTGCATTGGTAACCCTAGGAACACTTGGTGCATACACAGCATTCACAGTTGCAGTCACGCGGTGGAGGTATGGTATTGCCCAGAGGCCAGTTGATGTTTTGAAATTAGTTATGCTTTTATAACATACATTTCATGCCTGTGCAAATCTTTGTCTTACAGAACTAGGTTTAGAATAGAAATGAACAAAGCAGATAATGATGCAGGCAATGCTGCTATAGACTCACTGCTGAATTATGAAACTGTGAAGGTAATACATTTCGTTATACTTCCTGTAACTTTCATACAGCACTAAGATTTGTTCTGCCATTTAATTTAATAGGGGCTATAAATTAACAGGTTCATATTAGGATAGTATCTCTAGGTGTTGTAGAATTTACTATGGGCTTTTCTTTTACTTAGAAATTACCTTATCTTCTCAGTTTTTCTTTGGCAATATTAGAATTTTATCTTCTTAGTTAATGTGTAAAGAACCCACATAAATACATAGTTAGCATCTTGACTCTGGAAGGACATTAAGCTAATCAAACTGGCGTGTAAGTCCTCGACCATCTTTCTATCCCTCGGAGTGCCTTGCATAGGGCTTTTCATTAGTTCTTTCATCTATTTGTTTATTTTTTCATTTTTCAAGTACTGTACTAATTGCAGTGATAGGGGAAGGTGGTTTAAAAAAAAGTGAATACAGCGCTTTCTGAATGTCATAGTCTACTCCAGGAGATAAAGTAAGTGTGTAAATAACTAAGCAAGAAGAATAAAAAGAATGGGGGTAGTGCGAACTGCTAATTCCAAATCTCAGGAGACTGGGAAAATGTTTTTTTTGAAAGAAGTATTACTGAAGGCTTTTTTAAGATCTATGTTCAGATTAGCTAGAAATTCAGTAAATGTCTGTTGGTTGGATTTTGTGGTCTTATCAAGTATAATCCATTCTAGAAAACTATAGAAGTACCGTAGTCCAATGTATTGAAAGTTTTTTAAAATGAAGTCTAGACTACAAAATTTTAGTCATATATGAAGTCTGATGAAACATATTCTAATCACTTTAAAGAATACATTTCAATTATATTTGTCCATAGCTACTATTCTTATATATTTGTATATTTTATAGTATTTTAATAATGAAAATTATGAAGCACAGAGATATGATGGATTTTTGAAGACATATGAGACTGCTTCACTGAAAAGTACCTCTACTCTGGCTATGCTGAACTTCGGCCAAAGTGCTATTTTCAGTATTGGTTTAACAACTATAATGGTGCTTGCCAGTCAGGGAATTATGGCAGGTAATGGACCTGTAGTTTTCATATTTTTATATATACTGTTTAACTTCTACAAATAAAGATTAATGAAAGGAATATATATATTAGCCTTAGAATATTCAATAAAACTGCCTTAGCATGGAGTGTCTTCCTTTTTGTATCATGTGTTTTACTAACTAACCATTTTATAGGCCTATAACCTGACTCTTTCAAGAGCAACTGTTCTTTTAATATTTAGTATTTCTAATTTCTGTTATAGACCTGGAAAGCAATGCCATTAATTTGTTGCTTAGTCTAAAGCACTAAAATGAAAGCTGTCTTTTCTGGAGTTAACAATAACTTTATAATCTATTAGTTTTTCCCTTGCATAACATTTCAGGAGTAAATAATGTCCATACCTCTTTTTTCTACCCCCACCACTCATTTAGAACTTATTCACTTACTGTAACATTAGTAATGAAGTTTATCATTATCAGTCATGATACCCATTTGCTGACATTTTAAAATATATACTATTATTTAAAATTTTCTATGTTATACTACAAAGAAACTTTTGGAAAAAAGGACAGACTTTTACGTCTTCCATTTCTCTCCTCATTTAAAGCATTCCTTATATGTTATGTTTAATGTATAGATGGGCTTTTTCCTTTCTGCTTAACATATAACAAAGTTATCTATATTACCTAAATCATACATTCAAATACTTTGCAATTGAGTTGGCTTGAAAGTTGTTGATTATGTATAATTTGAACTGGATTTCATAATAATGTGCTATAAAATTCTCTGTGTTCATTTGGGAAAGTTTATAGCATTCATCTAAAATATCTTTTTTCCCCCTTCTGCCAATTACATATTAAGGTACCCTTACTGTTGGAGACCTAGTAATGGTGAATGGACTGCTTTTTCAACTTTCATTACCACTTAACTTTCTGGGAACTGTATATAGAGAAACTAGACAAGCCCTCATAGATATGAACACTTTGTTTACTCTACTCAAGGTAGACACCCGAATTAAAGTAAGTAATTTATATAGTACCTTTCTAAAAGTATGTAAGGATCATTCCATTAATATTGGATTATTCAAAGGGCATATTTTATATCATGTTAGCAGATTAAATTTCTCTTACAGGAATTAAAGTTGCTATATATATTGAGGTTATTACAGCTTTTACTTGTATAACAAAAAATTACAATGTTAGCAAAGAATATTCTACCTAGAAACTACATTGTTAAATGATTTGTACTTATGCTTCATTTACTTTTGCTTAATAATGATATGAAATATATGATTGCCTCTCTTCATATCCTTCACCCCATACTCCCTTGGTCATCATCCCTTCCCTCACCCTTCGCACAAAATTCCCATCAATCTAAACATTCATTATTTTTTACCTTAGCAGTGAGGACTGGAAAAAAAAGGCTTTATAAGCATGCTTAGAAGGTTCTAATTCCACTTATATGCACTTCTTCCTTCCCTGTTATTTTCCTTTTTCTCTCTCTCAAAAAATTGTCTGTATAGCTATAATCAATGTAATATGTAAAATGGTGATTTTCTTTTTTCTCTTCTCTGTTAGGACAAAGCAATGACATCTCCCCTTCATATCACACCACAGACGGCTACAATAGCCTTTGATAATGTGCATTTTGAATACATTGAAGGACAGAAAGTCCTTAGTGGATTATCTTTTGAAGTCCCAGCTGGAAAGAAAGTGGCCATCGTAGGAGGTAGTGGATCAGGGTGGGTAATTTAGTCATTTATGCATTTCTACATTATTGATCAATAATTCTGAATGTGATTTTTTTATCCTAATTCAATAATTACTATAGTTTAAAAATGGGGGTTCTTAATGCCTATAGGAGCTAAATAACCTTTCCTAATCTCCAATTTCAGGAAAAGCACAATAGTGAGGCTGTTGTTTCGCTTCTATGAGCCTCAAAAAGGTAGTATTTACCTTGCTGGTCAAAATATACAAGATGTGAGCCTGGAAAGCCTTCGGAGGGCAGTGGGAGTGGTACCTCAGGTATTTAAAATCAGAAAAATACAAGTTTTGGAAGATTTATTGGATTGGGAGATATGTAACTAGAATAATTTCAATCTAAGGAGCAGCATATGCTAATAAAGTGGGTAGTGTTAGGCCCCACAGGTAAAGTTCTTTTACCAAAAAGAATTTTTAAGAAGGAAAAAAAAAACTTGAATTGAAAATCTACATGGTGGAAAGATTTCTAAGCCCTAGAATGATAACGTAATAAGTGGAAAGTACATAGAACTAGAGTCCAACAGACCTGGATTCTAATCCAGGCTTTAAGCCTTAAAAGTCTATGGCCTTGGGCCTGAGTGTCCTCATCTCTAAAATAGGTATACCATTTACTTTATAGGTACTTTTTAATTATAGATTAAAGTTAGTATATGTAAAATATCCAGCACATTATCCACCACATAATTGTTCAGTAAACAGAAACTTTTATTTTACTTTTGAAGAGCTTTTGACATAGTGAATTTATAATTATGAGGTAGTTTGGCTGCCGGCCTCAAGTTTGTATGCTTTTTTCACCACTGTGCTCTTACTACCAAGCAGTGTCTGACCCATATTATTTAACATTTGCCAAGTGACTTTGTGTGTGTGGGGGGGGGTAAATTCAAAGTAAGATCTGAGAAGACAAGAAGTAGATAGCTTTATAATGTATATTTTCTTATGTTAAAAGATTTTAGAGACCTGGGAATTTGTTGCAGCTAGCATTAATTAGAAAGTGGGCTAGTGGAACCAGAATCAAATCTCTGGGGAAACAGAACAAAACAACGGGGAAGGAGAAGGGGAAGGGAAAGACTGAGAAAGTGATTGGACAGGGATATATAGCTTGTAAAAGGTCTCCGGCAGATGACACTCTTCTCTGTCCTCTCTTTTCACTGATAATCCCAAGTTTTAGTGGCCAAGAGTCACCTAGGGATATTATTGAAATTCCAGTTTTTTTCCCACACACTCTAGTTCTGCTTGTGGGAGCCAGTGTACTATCCAGAAACATGCATTTTGAGTGTGTATAGTAGGTGATTCTAAGAGATGGCTTGTAGATTGTATGTTGAGAAATGCTGACCTGAACTGTTTGTCTGGGATGTGACAGGGCCAGTCATCATTCGTCATTCTCTTGAGTACTATAATGATTACCCTCATCCTTTTGAAAAATAAAAAGTTTTATTCACAAAGGAAAATTATATAAGATCAGTAAACAAAAGAGGGCTTGGGATTTAGCTCAGTGGTACTGCACCTGTCTTGCAAGTGCAAGGCCCTGAGTTTGAACCCTAGTACCTCCTCCAAAAAAGGTGCTCATCCTCACTGGAGACCTTAACTGTATATATGAAAAACAAGATAACCATTTTTTACCTGTCGGCTTCACAAAGATTTTGAAATTCAAAATATCCAGCTTAGGAAAAACTGTAAAATACTCCATTGTTTTGCTAGTGGAAGGATAGCTTTCTTGGTAAGAAAATTGCGACTATTTATGAAGTGCCCAAGAAGTAGTCATACTCCTTGTTTGCTATTTCTCCCTCTAGGAAATTTTAGTGAGGAATTAAACAGATATGAATAACTAATGATGTTCATTGCAACATTATTTAAATAACAAAAGTTGAAACTAATGAAAATATCCAAAACAAAAAAAAAGTGCCAAATATGCAGCCATTTGTAAATATTGTTAAAGAATGTGTTGTTAATTCTCAGTGTCATGAACAATGGGCAGGTACAAAGTTCAATGAAAAAGAGGATGTCAAACAAAATATCACAGTTTTTAATACTATCTTAATACTGTTGCCAATAGAAATAAAACATAGGAGAAAATACACCAAAATGTTACTAGTTTTTGCTGTATTCTGGGATTGTAAATTATTTGTTTTTTATTTATAAATTCTATATATTTAAGGTATACAATATGATGTTATACCTATAAATAGTGAAGTGGGGAGGCTGAGGTAGGAGGATCACAATTTCCAGGCCAGCTTGGACTTATTGACTTAAGCAAAATCCTGTCTCAAAATTAAAAATTGAAAATATGACTGGGGATATAGCTCAGTGCAGAAGACCAGAATTCAATCCCCAGTGCTCCCCCATTTTTTTAAAAGTAGTAAAGCAATTGCTGTAGTAAAGTAACATAGTCATCCTCACACATAGTTCCCCAATTTTTGTGTGTGGTAACAGCAGCTAAAATATTATTTTTAGCAAAAGTCATGCGAAAAGTCCAGTGTTTAATTGATTTTTATTTTACCTTTTTATATTTTCAAAATTATCAGTTAGCATTTATTAACTTTTTTCAGAAAATAGTGTTATCTTAACATAGTATAATATATTAAAATAGTATAATAAATTATTTTTTCTGTTTCTTATTTTTAGCAAAAGTCATGCGAAAAGTCCAGTGTTTAATTGATTTTTATTTTACCTTTTTATATTTTCAAAATTATCAGTTAGCATTTATTAACTTTTTTCAGAAAATAGTGTTATCTTAACATAGTATAATATATTAAAATAGTATAATAAATTATTTGTTTTCTGTTTCAAGTACAATGTAAAAACTTCTTAGAAATATAGGAAACCATTTTCAAGCTCAATAATTTAGAGAAATGCTATTTTAAATAAAAATCATATTCCACCTCAAAGTAGCAACAACTAAAATTATTAATATCCAAGGTTTCTGAAGGTATGGGGAACTGGCAACTTCAGACACTATTGAAAGAAGTGTACTCATACATTACTGTTGTTTATGGAAGACCATTGGGAAATATTATTAAAGGCTAAATGTATATTTTTTGACCCCTCATTCTACTTCTAGGAATTCTTCTTGCAGAATTATACACAGGTGCACATGTCATATATATAATGATGTTTATTCCAACATTATAGAAGCAAGAATTTGTTAATTACATTAATGTTCATCAGTAGAGAAATCAATAAATTATGGTGTATCTGTAGTATCTATAGTATAGAAATATAACACTGTTAAAAAGAACCAACTATGTTTCTGTCATTTACATGGACAAGTTCCAAAATATGTTAAGTATAAATAGCAATTTGCAAAAAAAATTATATATGTATATACAAAGTGCCCCCATTGTTTTGGGCTAAAAAGCATATGTTTAGGCATATAAATGCACAGAAAAAGTCTGCAATCACAGCAAATTATACAAGGTGACTAGGTCTAGGAAAGCAAATAGAATTGCAGGGATACAGGTGATAAAAGAGGCTGTTGTGTTTTTTTTTAATGCCTTTGTGTCTTTATGACTTGAGATTTTTGTAATGAACTTACATATTTGTGTACAAATTTTCAGGATGCTGTCCTCTTCCATAATACTATTTACTATAACCTCTTGTATGGAAACATCAGTGCTTCACCTGAAGAAGTGTATGCAGTGGCAAGATTAGCTGGACTTCATGATGCGATTCTTCGAATGCCGCATGGTTATGACACCCAAGTAGGGGAACGAGGACTCAAGCTTTCAGGTGATCAAAAATTTTAGATCCACCTCCTACCCAAATACTCCCTTCAAACTAATTTGTTTGAGCCATTTACATTATTGATGTTAGTCCAGGTAGATCAGTTTAATTTATTAATCATGACCTTAATATTAAAGCAAAGCTAAGATTATTATTCATTTGGGAAAGTAGTAAGTATAGGGAGAAGTAATTTCATAGTGAATAATGTGTCTCTCAAAATTTCTTAGGGGGTGTTTAAATACTTTAGCCTTCTTATCCTTGATCCCATTCTTTTTCTTGTCATTGATAGCTTCATGATAAAGGAAATTTAGGGGCCTGTATCTTCCTACTTAAGTGTTTATATGAGATTACTAGGTTAAGAATGAATTACACTAAAATTATTTTGTATTTTTTTAAAACTTCCATAAAGTGTTTCATTGCCTCAAGTGATTTGAATTCCAAATGGATATTGATATCTAATGCTTGAAAGTATGTATTGATGCAGTTTATACAAATATACTACACTCTCAACTTCTATTCTTCATTCTAGTTTAGGGAGGAAATGTATAGATTAAGGGTGAGGGTAAGCCAAAAACATAAAGAATATTCTGCATAAATTTTAATCTCCATTCCTTTTCTTTACATACCAGCTTCTTTCATTCACATTTATTAGATACATACTGTGTACACCCTACTGTGCTAAATGATTTAAAACTTAAAAGGATGAAGCCGTAAATAGGCCTGAGGTCAACTATAGTTTCATATAATCAGTAATGACTTTAGACCTGCAGGAGTTCCACTGATCAAAACTAATTTGGTTTTTTGAACCTTCTCTTTTTATTTCACTAAATATTTTTGTTATTTATTTAGGATATAACTATTTCCTAAATATTTATTTCTATATTTAAGAATCCATTGTACTAGGAGTCAGATTCAAACTAGTCTAGATTCTGCTGAAACTTGCTCTGTGACCTTAAATCATTTAACCTTTTTGGGCTTTTGCTTCCTTTTAGTTTTTGAAAATTGGTTATGCTTGAGCCCTATAACAAATAACTAATGAATAGTAATTATCTAGTATATACACTTGATGTTGAAGAATGCTGTGAAAATACTAGTTTCCTATCAGTAAACATCCTTTAAAAAACTGGTTGAATGGTGTTTTTTAATGTTAAGATGTAAATTAAATATTTATAGTGGAATGCCATCAAGTTTTCAGGGTTCCAGTGAATTTATTTTGGGCTTTGTTGATTGTCAAATATTGCCTTTTTTAATCTAAGAGCGCTGTTCCTTAAGAGTATCTGTGATATAAAGTAGCTTATATAAAGACCATATTTCTGATAAGAACAATCACAGATAATACCTCTCCTCCTCATTTTCATTCTTTTCACCTGCCAAGAAGTCAGATTTCAACATTACATTTATGTTCAAGGTAAGCTAGTTTGGAAAAGGATATCATATATGAATTTAGACTCTACAGCACAGTAAAATGGGCAGTGATCAAGAGTACAAGTATATGCTAAATATTTTACTTGGATTTAATCAATGGAAACACTACAAACAAAAAAAGAAGTATAAAAAATACAGTGAATGCTTAAATTTTAAAAATACGTTACACTAAAAGACACATTGCCATTGATTCCCTCAAAATACTCCTTTGCTTTGAGCACACCCATCAGCCTTGTCACTTTATGAAGCAGTTCTGAAAGTCTTTTTTTGTACTATTATGGCTGACTCAGTGTCCTGAATTGATTCAAAATTTTTATCTCTCATGGTTATTTTGACTTTGGAGAAGAGGCAGAAGTCTCATGGTGCCAGATCCAGTGAATAAGATGGATCATAACACATCATAAGGTTTTGCAGCAACATTCACAGTATTTTGATCTCATGTTTTAAAGACACTTATAAGAAGAGGGCTCATCTCTCTGTTATATTTCTCTAAAGTAAAAATTTTCTTTGCCAGGAGGAGAAAAGCAAAGAGTGGCAATTGCAAGAGCCATTTTGAAGGACCCCCCAGTCATTGTCTATGATGAAGCCACTTCCTCATTAGACTCAATTACTGAGGAGGTAATGGATATTAAGAAAATATAGAGCACTTTAATGCATTAACTTTTTTCCTTGGAAGTTTTAAGTGAACTTCAAAAGAAGGCACTATAGAACAAAGTAACTAACTTTTTTTCCTATATGGCAAGTGTTGATGCGAAGAATGCCAGGTTGCATTAAACTAGTTATCATGTTGTTAAATCTGTGTGCAAACATGTCTTCTTTTTGAATTGTCACTTTATACTGTTATTTTACCCTTGCATCTTGTAAAGCTATACAAATTGACTAGTATGCTAACAAAGGAAGAGGGTTTTAATCTTCTATTGCCATTTACATTCGTTAATACAAAGCATGTGATTGTGACAGTTGTGACACAGTGCACATCAGGAAGTCTCACTCATCTTGGAGCAGCTCATTGAAATGCAAGTAAAGAACACACAACCTTCAGTGCTGGTATCAATTTTTATTCGTTCCATAGGAGGTATTGTTAAATACCAAGGGATTCTAACACTGATGTCCTGATAATACCCCTACAACCACATTACAATTTATAACAGCATCTTCAAATTGCATATGAAAGTTTCATAGAAGTGATATTTTCATGAACAATTCTCCTTAATCTAGAAGATAGGCAGGCAGATATTATCGGTTGCCAGTATTCACATACCTTTTAATTTAGTGAGTGGTATAAATCCAGTGTTGAAAGATCTACTTTCAGCTTTACAGACTGTGTGACATAATATTTGCATGTGGAGATAAGTTGAAGGATGTATTAAGTGATAAGCAGCATATTTTAAACAATTTAACTTCAAAATGAATTGATTAGCATGAAGATTTCTTGTAGAGCGAACTTTAAGAACAGCCAGATCCCATTCATTACAACACTAAGAATCTACTTAAAAGAACTTCAAACCTAAAAATTTGTCATACTACCACAAATTAAAAGTTCTACTGTTACCAGGACTTACACTGCTGTAGTCTCTTTCTAAAGGTGATTTCTAGATTGTGTTCTGAACACATTGACCAAGACAAACACAAAAGATAGCAAAGTTTTACATTTATTAATGGTGGAAAAGAAACACGCTCTGCAGAGTGAGTGGGGGGCCAATTAAAAATAGGAAAAGAAGGATGAGAGCTCTGCAGGGTAAGAGTGGGCACCATGGAAGAGGGAACATTCACCAAGAGCTTAGCAGCGGCTATAACTGTCTTTTGTATCTCCCACTCCTCATTATCCTATCCAAGACATGCTTGAACTCACCCAAGAATTGCACAGTGTTCTCTTATCAGTCCCAAGTGCAGGGCACTTGTACTAGATCTCCGTGATTGACAGGTCACTCCTGCTTGCCTAGACAGTGGGCCACACACTAAGCTCATACCTCGCTACCAACAGTCCTTTTTTAAAATAAACATTCTTTATTTTATTAGGACATGTTTGCAGTACATGCCATTTACAGTCATCTTGGGGAATGGGTACATATACATGATACATCTTGGTTTCTGTTTGTTTTTTCTTTAAGTTTATTGGTACTTTTTAGGTATACAGTACAGTTACATTCATCGTTGGGATCTTGTACCTTTACATAATGTATCATGGTTCTTATTTTTTCCCCATAACTCTGCCCTCCCTTCACCCCCTCCACCCTTCCCTATTTACAAAGACTTTGTTTCTGTTTTTTCCTTTTCTTGTATTTTTCTTTTCCCTTCTTTCCTTTTCCCTATCTTTCCAACTTTCCCTACTCCTTTAACCCTTTTCTTCCAATTTCACGTTATCAGTTATACAATTTGAACCTTATTGACACTTTTAGATTTTCATGCCAGAGAAACTATTCTGTAGTTACACATGTGTGTCCTATTTATTTCACTTAAGAGTATAGCCTCAGTATGCATCCATTTTCCTATGAATGACTAATTTCTCATTCTTTACGGTGAGTAGTACTCCATTGTATAGAAAAAGCACATCTTCTTTATCCAGTCTCCAGTTGATGGGCAATTGGGCCCTTCCAAGTTTAACCTATTAAAAGTATGCTGCTATAAACGTGGGTGTGCATTTATCACTGTGGTATGATTGTTTTAATTCTTTTGGAAAGATACTCAGCAGAGAGATAGCTGGGTCAAGTGGGACCTCTAATCCTAGTTCTTTGAGCTACCTCCATATTGATTTCAACAGTCTGCACTCTAACCAACAATGGAGAAGGGTTCCTTTCTTCCCACAACCCTGCCAACATTTGTTACTGGTTGATTTCTTGATAGCAGCCATTGTTTGTGGGATGAGGTGGAATCTCAGTGTTGTTTTAATCTGCATCTCGAATGACCAGTGATGTGGAACATATTTTCATATATTTATTTGCTGCTTTTACTTGTTTGTCTGAGAAGTGTCTGTTCATTTTAAATGCCCATTTTTGAATTGGGTCTTTATATTTGGGGGAGTCTGATTGTTTTTAGTTCTTTATATATTCTAGATATTAGTCTTGTGTCTGAGGAACAGCTGACAAAAATTTTTTTGGCCACATTGCAGGTTGTCTCTTAGCTCTGTTGTTGTTTTTTTTTTCAGCTTTAATTGAGTTTATTGGTACATTTTAGGGATACAGTACAGTTACATTCATTGTTGGGCTCTTGTACCTCT
>NW_022900951.1:59419629-59422757 GCF_012274545.1 Fukomys damarensis | reverse complement strand
CTGCTATAAACATGGGTGCACATACTTCTCTGTGATATGATTCTTTTAGTTCTCTTGGAAAGATACCCAGCAGAGGGATGGCTGGGTCAAATGGAACCTCCAGTCCAAGCTCTTTGAGGTATCTCCATATTGATTTCCATAGTGGTTGCACTAGTCTGCACTCCCACCAACAATGGAGAAGGGTTCCTTTCTCCCCACAACCCCGCCTACTTTTGTTATTGTGTGATTTCTTGATAGCAGCCATTCTTTGTGGGGTGAGGTGGAATCTCAGTGTTGGTTTTTCTTTAAATAAGACAAGATCCCAGTTGGTGATTCTTTGTGCTAGTTCCCGTGCTACTGAAGATTTGTTCATAAAGTCTTTTCCTATGCCAATGTCTTTGAGTTCTACTTAACTTATCTTCCAGCCAATTTAGTGTTATTGTGTGATTTCTTGATAGCAGCCATTCTTTGTGGGGTGAGGTGGAATCTCAGTGTTGGTTTTTCTTTAAATAAGACAAGATCCCAGTTGGTGATTCTTTGTGCTAGTTCCCGTGCTACTGAAGATTTGTTCATAAAGTCTTTTCCTATGCCAATGTCTTTGAGTTCTACTTAACTTATCTTCCAGCCAATTTAGTGTTCATGTTTTAATATTTAGATCTTTAATCCACTTGGATTTTAATTTAGTGCATGGTGAAAGATAAGGGTCTAGTTTTAATCTTTGGCAGGTTGAGATCCAGTTTTTCCAGCACCATTTATTAAAGAGGCTATCTTTCCTCCAGTGGGGATGGTCTGCTTCTTTGTCAAAGATGAAGTAGCTGAGTACATCTGGAGTTGCTTCTGTATCTTCTAATCTATTTCACTGATCCTTAGGTCTTTTTCTTTGTCGGTACCATGCTGTTGTTAACATAGTGTGTTTGTATTATAGTTTCAAGTTGGTGATTGTGATACCCCCTGCCATGTGTCTGCTGCCCAGAGTGGCTTTTGCTATTCTAGTTCTCTTCTGATTCCAAATGAAGTTTTGGATTGTTTTCTCTACTTCTGTGAAATATACTGTTGGGATTTCATCAGGATTGCATTAAATCTGTATAGTAGTTTTAGAAGTATGGCCATTTTCAGTATGTTGTTTCTTCCTACCAAGGAGCAAGGGGATGTCTTTCCATTTTTGGATATCCTCTTCTATCTCTTTTTTCAGGGTAGTATAGTTTTCAGTGTAGAGGTCTTTTGCTTTGTTTGTTATATTGATTACTAGATATTTCATTTTTTGAGTGCTATTATTAGAAGAATTATGTCTCTTAATTTCTCTGTCAGTGAGCCTGTTATTTGTGTACAAGAAGGCTATTGATTTTTGAGTGTTGACTTTGTATCCAGCTACCCTGCTGAATCTATCAATTAAGTCTAGAAGTCTTTTGCAGAGTTTTTTAGGTCTTCTATGTAGAGTATCATATTGTCTGCAAATAGTGACAGTTTAACTTCTTCCTTTCCCATCTTCATTGCTCTTAATTATTTCTCTTTTCTAATTGCTCTGGCTAATGTTTCTAGAGCCATACTGAACAGAATTGGTGATGGTGGACATCCTTGTCTTGTTCCTGATTTTAGCATGAAGGTTTTCAGTTTTTGACCATTTAGTATGATGTTGGCTTTTGATTTTTCACAGCTAGCCTTTATCAATTTGAGATAAAGGTCATCTATTGCAATTTTCTGCTGAATTTTTATCATGAATGGGTGTTGATTTTGTTGCATGCTTTCTCTGCATCTGCTGAGATGATCATGTGGTTTTTGCTCTGTTAATATAGTGTATTGCATTTATTGATTTATGTATGTTTTACCATCCTTGCATCCCTGGGATAAATCCCACTTGATCCTGTGTATTCTATTTGCCGGTATCTTATTGAGGATTTTTGCATGTATGTTCATTAGGGAGATTGGCCTATAGTTCTCGATTTTGGTTGGGTCTCCCTGGTTCTGGAATCAAAGTAACACTTGCTTCCAGGAATTAATTTGAAAGTATTGCTTCCCTTTCAATTTCATTGAAAAGTTTAACGAATTGTGGCAATAGTTCTCTAAATGTTTTGTAAAATTCAGCTGTGAAGCCATCAGGACCTGGGCTTTTCTTTGTTGGTAAATTTTTAGTTACATTTTAAATTTCACTGATTGTAATTCTGTGTTTAGAATTTTTTATCTTCTTTGTTCAACTTTAGTAATACATAATGTATTTGTGTTTCCATTTTATTAGAGTACAGGTTCTCGTAGTAGGTATTGATGATCCTCTGGATTTCTGCTGGATCCATTTTGACTTCACCTTTTCATTCCTAATTGAATGGATTTGATCCTTTTCTTTTCCTTTTCTAGATAAGGTTGGCTAAGGGACAGCTTGGTTTTTTTATCCCGTTCCCCCTTCTTCTTCCTCCCTTTTAGTCTCCTATCCCATTTTTTATTCTTATTGATACTGTTAATCTTAGGTTATTAGCTTTTTGTATATGGTTTATCTTTATTCTACTTATTTCTTCATCCTTTCCTCCTCATCTCTGGCCCTTGTTCCCTTGGACCATTTCCCTATTGCAAGAGATGCAACCTCTTGTGCCCTTTTATCCATTCTTTATTTTTCTTTATTTGTGCTTAGCCTTACTCAAATGAGAGATACCATACAGTATTTAAGCTTATGTGTTCGGTTTATTTCACTCATCGTCATATTTTCGAGGTGCAAGCATTTTCCTGCATATGTCTCATTGTCATTCCCTCTCTTTCTTTTTTCCTTCCTTCCTTTTCTTTTTTTTTTCTTTCCTTTCTTCTACTGGGAATCGAACTCAGAGCCTCACACTTTCCATTCAGGTGCTGTGCCCTACATTTTCCAATGTCCTCTTCAATTTCCTTTTTCCGAATGCTGTCACTTTCTTTATAGAGTTGTTTCACTTCCTGGGTTAGTTTAATTCCAGGGTATTTCATTTTTCTTGAAGCCAATGTGAATGATAGTTTCCAAAATTTTCTTTTCAAGTTCATTATTGGTGTGCACAAATGCTAATGCTTTTTTGTGTGTTGATCTTGTATCCTTGTACATTGCTGAAGTTTGTTCTTAATTCTAAGCATCTTTTTTTGGAGTTCTTTGGGTGTTCTATGCAGAATATCATGCCATCTATAAATCATAATTTGAC
>NW_022900951.1:59408112-59419485 GCF_012274545.1 Fukomys damarensis | reverse complement strand
ATATCTTATTTTTTCATTTGCTGGATTGCTCTAGCTAATGTTTCAAGTACTGTGTTGAGTATAAGTGGTTATAGTAGGCATTATTGTCATGTTCCTGATTTTGGGGGCAGTGCTTTTAGTTTTTCTCCATTTAGTATGATGCTGTCTGTTGCTTTGTCATAAATAGCTTTTATATTCAAGTATGGTCCTTCTATGCCTGTTTTCTTCAGGCTTTTTAATCGTGAAGGGGTGTTCGGTTTTTTTCAAGTCTTTCTTACATGTGTTGATATGATCATGTGACTTTTGACTTTGCTTCGGTTTATGTGACGTGTTACCTTTATTGATGTACATACGTTGCTCTGTGCTTGTATCTCTGAGATGAAACCTACTTGATCATGATGTGTGGCATTCTATTTGCTAATTTCTTGTTGAGGATTTTTACATCTATGTTCATTAAGGAGATGCGCCTATCATTCTCTTTTTTAGGTGAATCTTTGTCTAGTTTTGCGATCATGGTAATACTGGCTTCCATCAATGAATTTGGAAGCACTCCATCCCTTTCAGTTTCTTTGAAGATTTTGAGGAGTACTAATGATATAACATCCTTAAAGTTTTTATAGAATTCAACAGTAAATCCATCAGGTCCTGGGCTTTTTTTATTTGTTAGAATCTGTATTAGTGTGTCAATTTCATTGTTTGTTATTGAGTTCTCAAGCATATTTATGTCTTATTAGGTTAGTTTTGGTAGTTTGTATGTGTCTAGCAATGTGTCCATTTCTTCAAAGTTTGCTTATTTCTTTAAAAATTTTCAAAGTTGTTACTTTCTTCTGGATTTCCACAGTGTATATTGTGATTTCACTGTTTTCATTTCTAATAGCATTTGTGTGATTCTTTTTTCACTTTCTCTTGATAACTTTGGCTAGGGGCTTATCTAGTTTTATTCTTTTAAAGAATTTCATTTCTTTTTCTTAGTGTTTATTTAGTCTTAGTTTCATTGATTTCTGCTTTCATCTTTAAAATTCCCTTTTTTCTATTTGGTTTCAGGCTGATTTGTTGTTTCTCAAGTATTTTAAGATTTTTCATAAGGTTGTTTATTTCGGCAAAGTCTGTTTTCTTAATGTGAGGATTGATTGCAATGAATTTTCCTCTTAGAACTCCTTTCATAGTGTCCCAAAGGTTTTGGTGAGTTGTACAATCATTGTCATTAACTTCCATAAAATTTTAATTTCTTCTGTGACCCATTGGTTGTTTAGGAGTGTGTTGTTAATTTTCCAGGACATTTTGCCTTTTCTGAAATTTCTTCTTTCATTGATTTTTGTTATCGCACAGTGATCTGATACTATGCACAGTATACTTTGAATTCTTTTATATTTGCTTAGCAGGCTTTCTTGTCAAATAATGTGTTTTGGAATAAGCACCATGTGCTGCTGAAAAGAATGTAGTCTGTAGAAGGGTAGAATATTCTGTAGATATTTATTACATCCCTATGTACAAGGGTATGGTTTGGCTCTGATATTTCCTTATTGATTTTTTTTGTTCAGTTGACCTGTTTTTTTTGTTTGTTTGTTTGTTTTTTTTTTTTAAGTGTTAAAATCCCCTACTATTATTGTGTTGGTGTTTACTTCGTCTTTTCATTATAGCAGTTTTTCTTTTCTGAAGATAGATTATCCAATATTAGGTGCTAAATATATTAATGTTATCTCTTCTTCGTAGATTGTTCACTTGTATGTAGTGATCTTTGCCTCTTCTGGTTAGATTTAGCTTCTTATTTACCATGACTAATATTAGATTACTACCTCTACTTGTTATCAGAGTCCTGGTGCATGGAATATTATTTTCCATCCTGTAATTTTTAGCCTATGAATATGTTTTTGGATCAGATGAGTTTCTTGAAAGCAACTGTTGAATTCTTTTTTTTTTTTTATTCACTGTGCCAATTTGTGCCTTTTAATTGGAGAATTCAGGCAATTAACTTTGAAAGATATAACTGAGATGTGTTGATTATTTACTATCTGTCTTTGCTTACTTTATCTGTTGGTGAATACTGTGTTTTTCTTTTTCTGGCTTTTTTTATTGCTCTTTATCCATTGACTTTACTCTTGTTTTTAGCACTGTCAGTTTCATTATTTCTTTTAAGAAATCCACAGTTATAGTGTAAGCATCATAACAGCATAAGTAATGACCAATAGTTAACATCTACTAAATGTGATGGCTATATCTCTTCTAATGGTTAAAAAAGCATTCGAAAATAATTTTATAGAATAAATTATTTAAAGCCCAGGGAGTTAGGGCCCAGGCTATGACAGAAGTGGGTAAAGAAAAGGAAAAAAAAAGTGTTGTTGTTTTTTTTTAAAGCCTCTTGCTATGTGGTATAGGAGGGGGGCACAGGATCCTAATATTGATAGAGGTATATTATATATTTAGATGCAGATAACAGAAACTTGGGTATAAAAATCAATAGAAAGAAATGGGGATAAGAAATGATTCTGTGACTAATAGAAATATTAGAGAAGTTAAAGGGAGATAAATGAATAAGGAAAGAGAAGAAATGTAGGGATAGGATAAGAAATAGGAAAAAACAGGTGAAAAGATATGGATAAAAGTAAGAGGAATAAAAAGAGACAGGGGCAATTTCCTTATCTTCTATAAGCTATATTGAAAGAAAAAGGCAAGAAGAAGAAAAATACATACACATATACTTATAAAAGCAAGAGGCAGAAAATAATGGAATAAAAATGAAAAGATGAACAGAACTTGGAAAACAGCAGAAAAAAAGCATTTTTTTAATTGTTTTGGACACATCGCTGTTTTCTATAGCTTACAAATAAGATGCAGAACTCAGATCAAGATGTGTCTTTGCTTGCACTGGAAATCTGAGGTGGCAGTTCACTGCCAGAATGATTCTGGTTGCACACGACCACATGCAATAGGGACAGGGCACCGATGTTATCTTCCAATTCTTTGTAACTCAGGCTGAACCTGACCTATAATAGCAGGATCCTAGTCCATGTTCACCAGCTCCAGCTCCGTAGGACTTGTCCAACCTGTTGTACAACTGCTGGCTGTCTCCTGTGGCTGTCTTTTCCTCATCCACCCTGAGATTTTGACAGTGTAGAACATGGCTTAGACCCAAGGGGCTACCCTGTGACCCAGGATCAAAGACTACCCCCTTCCTAGTAGTATCCCAACCAGCTCTCCTTCTGTAATTGTAGCAGCAGGCTCTGGTTTGAGTCACTTACTGATTGTTGACTGTGGAAGGCCACTCTGGAAATAGTATCCAATGTTTTCATTGCTACTTTCAACCGCTGATGATTCTCTCAGTTGCAGTGCAATTCTTCCTTCCCTGTGGAATGTTCTACCATAGTCTCTTAATAATGTTGTTTGAGTTAGACTTTTCAAATCAGAATTCAGACATGGACACCACATTGTGTTTGGTTAATGCAGTCTTTTCCCATTTATCATAGTTTCTTTTTTCTGTGTTTCTAGTTGATGTTCTCTGTGTCTCCAGTGTGGCTTCTTCTCTATTCAGCCATGTTGGATTTCCCACTTCCTTCCTTCTCTGTGCATCTTTCCTCAGCTTCTGTGATGTGATTCTTCCTGTAGACAGCCATGTTGAATCTTCTGTTCCAGATTGCCTTTTCCAATGTGGTATCCATTATTTGGCTGTCACTTCTGCTGTTCCATGCAGAGGAGAAAAAATACAGAACCATCTCCAAGTTGGCAGTGACTGTGCCAAGGTGTGAAATCCACAATTACGGAGTTGGTTAGGCACCATGCCATAGGTCCATGTGTTCTACCAGAGTTATGCTGGTCTACTCCACCTGTCTTTATTTGACTCACATACCTTTATTATGTCAAAGAACATAACCCATGAAGATTTTGCAAAGGAAAGAAGGAAACAACAAAAGGAAAGAAGTACCAAAAGACTTAGTAAATTTTAATGGGCATTTTCAAAGGTCCAGAGCACTCTGTCACATTTTAGAGATTTAAGTTCTTAAAGATAAGAAAAAGGAATCACCACAAGCGCAAGTTTTTCTTAGTACTAGCACTACACTTAGACGATCAGCTTTCCCTATTAAAGCAGTGTCATATTTTTAAAAATTAATTAATTATGTTGATACATTTAAGGTATACAATGCAATGACATTCGTCATTGGAAATTTGCACCTTTACATAATCCATCTTTGTTCTTATTTTTCCCCATTCCCCTGCCCTCTCTTCAACCTCTCCACCCCTCCCTATCTACAAAGACTTTGTTTCCATTTTTCTTTTTCTCATGTTAATTCCATTCCCATCTTTTCCTCTACCCCTTCCCCTTCCCCTTCCCCTTTGCAACTTTTCTTCCTATTTCACATTATCTATCATACCTTTTAGTCCTTATTTACACTTTGAGTTTCTGACACTAGAGAAACTTCCGTATTTACACTTATGTGTTGTATTTATTTCACTTAAGGGTATCACCTCAATGTGCATCCATTTAGGTTTAAATGTCTCATTTATCATTCTTTACGGCTGAGTAGTACTCCATTCTACTATCTAGAATATACAAAGAATTTCTAAAAATCAGACCTCCCAGATGTAAAGACCAAATCCAAAAATGGGCATCTGAAATGAACAGACATTTCCCAGGTGAAGAAGTAGAAATAGCGAATAAACATATGAAAAAATGTTCAACATCACTGGTCATTTGAGAAATGCAAATGAAAACAACACTGAGATTCCACCTCACCCCAGAAAGAATGGCTGCTATCGTGAAATCAACCAATGACAAATGCTGGTGGGGCAGTGGGGAAAGAGGAACCCTCGTCCATGCTGATGGGAGCATAGACTGGTGCAACCACTGTGCAAATCAGTATGAAGATACCTCAAAGATGTCCCATTTGATCCAGCTATCCCCCTGCTGGGTATCTTCCCCAAAGAATTAAAAGAATCATACCACAGTGCTATATGTACACCCATGTTCATAGTAGCATAATTTGTGATAGCTAAAATTTAGAAGCAGCCCAATTGCCCATCAACAGGAGACTGGATAAAGAAGACAATGTCATCTTATCCCCAACTCTCACACTTCTCCTTTCATTTAGCTAGTGATACTTAGACCAAGTTGAATATATATAGTATTCTCTTATTCTTTATAGGCAGTAAACAAAAATGTATTTCAGAATTCACTAAGAAGTCAGGATTCTTTTGAAAAAGAAGTTACCTTAAGTTAAAAATACCTGAATCTGTTCCTGTAGATGTCTCAACTCCCTGTGTTTGTTTTCATTATTTTGAATTTCTCTGCACCTGTCATTTGAGTCCAGGAATTTTAATTTTGTTTTTACTGATAAATATCATTTATAACTAAACTCACGATAATCACTGGAATGATGTTTTTGGTATTTTCTTATAGAAAATATGTACTTAGACTTTGTCTTGTTTAGAAATGTTGCGTACTTTAATATTTTTTCATCACTGTAGTCATATTTGCCCTCACTTTTTGCTTGATTTTCTGTAAGGAATATAATTTAATTGGTTCTAGTATAAAGTTTACATAATCAAAGATTCACATTTTCTATGTTCATTTACAACAAGTATGATTATTTTAATTTGCCTAATAGGCGTATCTTTTGTTCTCTTATTCTTTTTGTCAAACTTGCAGACTATTCTTGGTGCCATGAGGGATATGGTCAAACACAGAACTTCTATTTTCATTGCACATAGATTGTCAACAGTGATTGATGCAGATGAAATCATTGTCTTGGACCAGGTAAGAGATTTACTTGAAAACTTAGTATTTCAAAAACATTGAAGTGGTTATAGAAAGAAGAAACTTAAATATTACTTCTAATAAAATATGTAAAATTTGTGTTATTTGAGTGAAATTGAATGCTGGTAAGATTCTATTTTTAGCCCTTCTTTTAGGAAAGTATGAGTATCATTTCAAAGAAGGGTAAACTAATTCACTCTTTTTTTTTGAAACAGGGTCTCACTATGTAGTTGAGACTGACCTGAAACTCACTATGTAGCCCAGGCTGGTCTCAAACTCACAGCGATCCTCCTGCCTCAGCCTCCCGAGTGCTGGGATTACAGGCATGTGCCACCACGCCTGGCCTAATTCACTCTTTATTAAAGTATTAAACCAAAAGTTTGTTTAGGAATGTATTAAATTTTGTCATATAAACAGTTTTTCAAGGATTTACCTATAAAATAAATTTCCTGTGGTCATTTTTACTCGGGATAGTATCTTTACTTAGTGTCTTTTGCTGTAATAATTTTTTTTTACCACAGCAATACTTAATGTCTAAGAGAAAATAATCATAAAGTAAAGTGATCATTTTCAAACATGGCCATTTTTATTTTATGTCTTTTTTCTTCATAGGGAAAGTAAGAAAGTAGCTAGCTAGCTTTATCTCTTCTGAGGAAATTAGTATACAAGTGTACTATATAAATGTTCGGAATAAGTCAGATTCCAAAAAAGTACTTGTTTTAATTTTACGAAAAAGAAATTCAGAAAGTATATACTACAAACTAAAGCCATTGAGTACATATTAGATAGGACCAGAAAAAAACTGCAAGATTAGGGAAGGGAATGAGACTATCCAGAGTCTACTTTGTTACATAGCTTTTGCTTTTGGACCATGTTAATGATTTTATATATTCAAAAATAAAATTAAGCCTGCAATTTCATACATATCTATAATCCTAATACTCTGGGATACAGAGCTAGGAGGATTGCAAGTTTCAGCACAGCCTGTGCGACTTAGGGATTTAACAAAATCCTGTCTCAAAATTTAAAAAAGTACAAAAACGGCTGGTGACACAGCTCATTATGAAGGCCCTGGGTTCAATCCCTAGTACCACAAAATTTTAAAATTGGAAAATGAATTCAAAAAGAAAGAAGCAAAACTGCCTATCAAATTGATAACCACATAGAAGAAAATGAGAACTAATCCAAGTAACTGTATTTTTTAAAAATTTAATTCATTAATTTTATTGATACATTTTAGGTGTACAGTATGCTGACATTCATTATTGGGAATATGTACCTTTACATAATAAATCTTTTTCTAAGCCAGTGTCTTCAAGAGTTCTACCTAACCTTTCTTCCACATGATTTAGTGTTTTTCTTTTTGTTTTTTGTTTTTTGCTTCTTTGTGATACTGTTTATAAAATAGCATAATGTTTTAATGTTTGGATATTTGACTCATTTCAATTTTAGTTTAGTGCATGGTGAGAGATACAGGTCTAGTTTTAATCTTTGGCAAGTAGAAACCCAATTTTTCCAGCACCATTTATTCAAGAGGCTATCTTTCCTTCAGTGTAGGTGTTTGGCTCCTTTGTCAAAGATGAAGTGGCTGAGTGTATCTGCAGTTGTTTCTGCATCTTCTATTCTATTCCACTAATCCTCGAGTCTGTTTCTTTGACAGTGCCATGCTTTTTTTTAATCACAGGAGCTTTGTGTTATAGTTTCTAGTAGGGGAATGTGATATCCCCTCCCTTGTCTTTTTTGCCTATAATTGCTTTTGCTATTCTCGGTCTCTTCTGGTTTCAAATGAATTTTTAGATATTTTCTCAAGTTTTGTGAAGTATGCTGTTGGAGTTTCAACTGTGATTGCATTTAATCTATATAGCAGTTTTGGAAGTATGGCTATTTTTACTATATTGGTTCTTCCTAACTTGGAGCTAGGGGTGTTTTTCCATTTTCTGATATCCTCTTCTCTTTTTTCAGAGTGCTGTAGTTTTCAGTGTAGAGCTCTTTGATTCTTTTGTTAGATTGATTCCTAGGTATCTTATTTTTTTATGCTATCATGAAAGGTGTTGTTTTTCCAATTCCTTTGTCAGTGAGTCTGTTATTCATGTACAGGAAGGCTATTGATTTTTGTGTGTTGACCTTGTATCCAGCTACTATACTGAATTTTATTGTTCAGGCTAGAAGACTTTTGGTGGAGTTCTTGGGGTCTTCTATATAGAACACCATGTCATTGCAAATGAGGACAATTTAACTTTTCTGTTTCCTATCTTGTTCCTTTTATTTCTTTCTCTTGTTTAATTGCTTTGTCTAATGTTTCTAAAACTGTATTGAACAGGAGTACTGAGAGTGGACATCCGAACTTGTTCCTGATTTTAGCATGAAGGATTTTAGTTTTTGACCATTTAGTGTGGTATTGGCTGTTGGTTTTTCATAGATGGCTTTTATCAGGTTGAGGCAGAGACCATCTATTCCCATTTTCTGTAAGGTTTTTAATCATGAATGGGATTTTGTCAAAAGCTTTTTCTGCATCTATTGAGATGATCGTATGGTTTTTTTCCTTGGTTCTTTTTATATATTATATTACATTTATTGATTTGCGTATGTTGAATCATCCCTGCATTCCTGGAATGAATCCCACTTGGTGAGGCTGTGTGATCTTCTTGATGATCTTCTGCATTTTGTTTTCCAGTATCTTGTTGAGGATTTTTTCATCTATGTTCATTAGGGAGATTGTCATATAGTTCCCTTTTTTGGCTGGTTCTTTCTGTGCTTTTGGGATCAAGGTAATGTTTGCATCCAGGAATGAATTTGGGAGTATTGCTTCCCTTTCAATTTCACGAAGAGTTTAACAGTAGTGGCATTTGTTCCTCTCTAAATGTCTTGTAGAATTCAGCAGTAAAGCCATCAGGATCCAGGCTTTTCTTCATTGATAAGTTTTTAATTGCATTTTCAATTTCATTGATTGGTATTGGGTTGTTTAGAATTTTTCGATCTTCTCTGTTTTCCATGTTTTTGGTGTATTGGTTCTCAAACTAGGTACTGATGATCCTCTAGATTTCTCCTGGATCCATTTTAAGTTCACCCTTTAAATTCCTGATTGCATTGATTTGGGTGTTTTATTACCTTTTGTTCAGAAGATTGCCCAAGGGTTTATAAGTTTTGTTTTTTCTTTCAAAGAGCCAACTCTTTGCTTCATTAACTTTTTATATTATTCACTTAGTCTCCATTGCATTGATTTCTGCTCTTACCTTTACAATTTCATCCCTTGTATGAGCTTTGGGTTTCTCTTCGTTTTCTAGAAACTTGAAGTTCAGCATCAGGTTGTTTGTTTGAGCTCTCTCTGTTTTCCTAATATAAATATTCATTTCAATGTATTTCCCTTGTAAAATTGCTTTCATTATTTCCCATATATTCTGACATGTTGTATTGGCATTGTCATTTAATTATCGTAACTGTCTGATTTCTTCTTAAATTTCTTCTGTGACTTATTGGCTGTTCAGAAGAATGTTTCTCAGTTTCCATGTGTTTATGAAATTCTTGAGGTTTCTTTTGGTATTTATCTCCAATTAAATCACACTATGATCCGATAATATAGAGGGGATAACTTCAATTCCTTTGCACTTACTGTTCTCTGAGCAAATATGTGGTCTATTTTGGAGAACAACACGTGTGCAGCTGAAAAGAATATGTATTCTGATTTTCTGGGGTGGAAAACTCAGTAAACATATGTTAAGTCCATTTGTTCATGAGTTTCATTGAGTTGTAGTATTTTGTTGTTTATAACTGATAGGTATTTCCATCCTTTTCATGACCTTTTCTTGTAGTTGGATTCTCCCCACTTTGCATTTAATTTATTGTCTTGCCCAATGGATTCATTCTGCTGGCTTTCTAGGGTTGTGATCCTTGTTGTGTTTTCCCAGTGTTTAAAAATTTTTTGGAGTGCTGTTTGATACTCATGCAGTTACTCATGTGCTCTTTGTCATGAAAGTATCTTGTTTCTCCATCAATTTTGAAACATAGTTTTGCAGGGTACCTCAATCTGGTCTGGCGGTTGTTTTCTTTTAGGGCTTAAAAAACTTCACTCCAGATTCTTTACTTGAGAGTTTGCATTGAGAACGCTGCTGTGATTCTGATTGGCTTTCCTTTTCATTTGATTAGTTTCTTTTCTCTAAGTGCTTTTAATATTTTGTTCTTCTGTTTGGTTTTTGGAGTCTTGCCTAATGTATGCCTAGATGTAGATTTTTTTTTTATCATGGCTAGTTGGAGTCTTATCTCACTTACCTGTATGTGAAATTCTTTTCCCCTGCTTGGGAAGTTTTCTGCCATTACTTCTGTGAATACTTTTTTTTAATGTCATTTGCACTCTCTCCTGTTTCTTCACTGACTCCAATCAATCTTATGTTATCCTTCTTTGCATCATCTAGCAGGTGCTGGAGGGATTGATTTTTCATGGTCCCTTAGTATTTGTAAGAAATATTTCTTTTCCTGGTCACTAATTGCAATCCTGTCTTGTGTGTCTGATATTCTTTTCCTGGTCACTAATTGCAGTCCTGTCTTGTGTGTCTGATATTCTTTCCTTACATTGGCTCATTCTGCTGTGTAATTTTTCAGTGAAGTTTTTAATCTCCTGTATATCTGCTTGAATTTGTTTTATGGGTTTTATTTGTTTCCTGTCCTGGGGTATCATCATGTTCCTCAGCTCCTCTATTTTTTTATCTGTGTCTGCTCTAGAGTTATTAATCATGTCTTGCAATATAGACACAATCTCAGTTGTTATCTGAAAAATTATTTCCAATTTCATTTTGTTCTGAATCCTCTTTCGTTGCCCATTCAGGTAGTCCAGTTTGTTGAGTATCACATTGTTCCATCTCATCCCTTGGGTTGCCTTAGGTGATCTAGAAGTCTGGTTTTGAGTCTCGTTTTCTTCTCATTTGAAGAGATGCAGGTTGCTGTGCTTTTGTTGAGGTGACTTTTTGCTCTCCCTGTGGTCTTCAATTCTCACAAAGCCTGATAGAGATCTTATCCTTGCTGCTTACCACTGTGCCATTTCCTGGGTTAATAATGCTGGCCTTCTGGATCCCTGTACTATGCTTTTGTTCAGGAAGGGTTCTGGCTGGGGCCTATGCACACTTAGGATGGTATCTGGGTGTGCCTCTTGCTGAGGCTTGACCATCTGCATAGCAGCTGTCTGGGAGGGCCTTTGGCTGGGGCCTGGGCACGTGAGTCCCTGGTATCTGAGCAGGTTCTGGCTGGGGTCTGCCCGTACTCATGGATGGTATCTTGGCAGGCCTCTGGCTTTGGCCTTTGCAGGTGTTTTTCAGATGGGCCTTTCACTGGGACCTGTGGTTCCAACCTGCTCGTGTCTGGGTGGGGCCCTGGCTGGGACCTATACACTTATATGCTACTCTGGTCCACATGGGTTTCTCGCTGGGATCTGGAAGCACTTATGGATCATATCTGGGCAGGCCTCTGGCTGTTGCCTGGGCACCTGAGCAGGTGTTTTCCAGGCTGGCCTTTGGCTGAGGCCTGCAGACTCAAGCTGCTGGTGTCTGGGCAGGTCCCTACTTGGGACCTGTGCACCTGCACCTCTCTGGTTCTCTCAGGCTTGTGGCTGGGATCTCCATATCCTTTACAAGCAACTCTTGAATATATTACTACAA
>NW_022900951.1:59404740-59407663 GCF_012274545.1 Fukomys damarensis | reverse complement strand
AAATCATATATATATATATATCTATATATATCTTTAGTGGAATGTAAGTCAAAAATAATTCCACATAAAAAGTATTCTAAATAGTGAATAGGTTTACTTGCTGAAGAGGCCTAGAAGCAATGAGAAACGCATAGCAATGAGTATACTTGGTGCAACAATCTGGGATATTAAATACTGTTTCTTACTAAAATTAACCAAGATTCCTCAGAGGAACATCTAGAGCAGGAAAATAAATGAATGCATGTCACAAAAACACAAACTATTTTGAATTGGTTCTTCCTAATGGAATTCGAGGGCAGAGAATCAAAAAATGACATTAATGAATTGTAACATATTGAATAAAATGCTAATAATGATAGTATTTAAAATGAAATCTTTAAAATGAAATCTTACATAGTGATAATGTGGGGAGAGAAATGTGAGCAGACAGCTAGGCAGGGAAGGGAAGAGAAAAGAAAATGTAAGAAAAAAAGGTTAAAAGAGGTGAAATACTAAACAGTGGCTAGGGAAAGAGAGGAGAAAAAAGGAAAAGAAGGGAAAGGAGAGCCATGATAGTACTATTAAAACAAAAAATGCCAAGGGGAAAGGGAAAGCCTTTCTTCAATAAGAATACTAACTAACATGTTTAGAATGAAGAATAAATTTAGAAAAGCAGAGTTTGTAACCACCATTAATTGTTTCTTAAATAGTCACTACTGGTTGCTAAAACCTTATGGTTAAAAGCTGTTGGGGATAGAATAGTCACACAGTTTGAAAGTACAATATAACCCATAGATTACTTTTTAATTACAAAGTAAAAAGATACCATCAGAGTAGAGAAATCTGGTAGATACCCTTAACCAAGTGATCAAATTTAATGCCAATATGTGACAAATTGACCTCATGGTGTAATAATACAATGAGGACACATCATTACTTATTTCTGACAGAAATTTGTAGGCCAGTTCTAATCATCCGGAACAACTAGACATACAAACTGAAGGGTTTTTCTTTTTTTAAAAATAGACCTAGACATTTCAGAAATGTTCATCTTACACACACACACACACACACACACACACACACACACACACACACAAACTGTTATAAATTCAGTGTTTTGGTCCTGATTGGATCTTAGATGGAAAACATAAAGGATACTACTCAGATAATTGATAACATTTGAATTGAATTTTATGTTAGATAAGAGTATTATATCATTGCAAAATTTCTTGGATGTGATATAATTACATGCTAATCATGTAGAATATTATTTTAAGGAGGTACATACTAATGAATTATTTGAAGACAAAGTTTAACAGTATCAGCAACTCCTCAAATGGTTTGCAAAATTTGTACATATATATGTGTGTGTATATACATATATATACACTATATGTATACTATATATACTATATGTGTACTATATAGAGAGTATAAAAATGAGACGAAATGTACTGCACATATGTATAGAGAGAATGTGTAAAGGGAGACAAATCACATGTGGAAAAAATTAATAGTGCTAAGCTAAGAAAAACATGCATAAATGTTTATTGTTTCACTCTTGCAACATTTTAAAATTTAAAAGTGGGTGCGATAAGGAATAACTAGAGAACAAGAGATGTTTTAACTGAAAACTGTCATCTTTAAAATAAAGTCAAGGACATCTCCAAAGAGTAGAACAAAAAGAGAGGTAATACAGGGATAAAATGATAGAATTGCCCTACAAGATCCAATATCTTACTAGTGGTGGTTCTAAAAAGAGAAGATAGGAAAATAGAGGGGAGTTATAAAAAAATAATACCCACAATATCTCCAGAACTTGTGCAAGAGTTCACAGATTGAAAGAATATACTAAGCACCCATGACAGTGTATAGAAAGAAAAAGTAATCTCAATCCAAGATGTGTATTCAGTTAGGAGGAGTTGAACTAATAGGTTACTTAATGTAATTGATTATAAGAAAAAATAATGAACAGAAGAGTTTTAGAATTTAGGCACAAACTTCAGAGATATTTCTAATAGTGACATAGAAAACTAAGCAAATGGAAAAATGAGGCTGTTACTAAATCTAGAGAGAATGAAAAACTATATAAAGAAATATATGAAAAATCCTAGTACCTACTTGATTCAACAAGAAGTAGTAAAGTAAACACAACCAAAATTTGTGTTATAAGTGATGTTATTAAAAGAGTGAAGAGTGAAGAACGGGGCTGTAGGAATGTGGGATAGTATAAGAATTCTGAATCTCTTCCATAACAGGAAGTCAGCAGTTAACAATAGAAATAGTAGAGTGCAGGAATTTAGTTCACTGGCACCGCACCTGCCTCATAAGCACAAGGTTCTGAGTTTGATCCCTGGTACTGAAAAAAAAAAAAAGCAGTAAGCTATATACAGACACACTTAAAATTCATTACTGTAAAAGCCACATTGCTATCAATACCTCTCAAAATATTTTTACTTTCTTTGAGCACATCCCATCATTCTTGCCACTTTCTAACGCAGTTCTGGAAGCCTTCTTTCATATCTTTATGAGGTCTTGTAAAAAATATATAGTGAATGCTGCTGCTATATGCCATTCAATAGAAAGGCAGTATTGTAAACATGACAGTGTGTCCTTATTCACCTTATTCACTAGGTCTGTGTGACCTACCATGTGACTTCTAGCTCATTCTTTGTCAAAATGACCGTGAAGGTAATGTTTCAAGTTGATTCAGGACATTGAGGAGGCCATGAAAGCACAACTAAAGACATAAAAAAAATTTCTAGAACTGCTTTTGAAAATATCAAGAATGATAGGTTGTTAAGTGTGTTTGAAGCCAGAGGGAATATTTTGAGAGGAATTAATGGCAATGTATCTTATCTTTTACTGTAATAATGTTTTTAAAAATTTGATTATTCACATATTTCAATTGCACTGTATACATTTGTAATATGTAAACACT
>NW_022900951.1:59366789-59403572 GCF_012274545.1 Fukomys damarensis | reverse complement strand
ATGTCGATATAGTACTCAGGCATGGGCACTGACAAATTTTAGTTATTTTGCTTAAGGATATATTTGTAAAGATCCTATCACCTAGGAGTACCAGTAAAAATAACAAAATTCCTTTGTCTCCCAACATGTTTAAAAGTAGCTGTCAATTTGTCAAGAGACAAATTAATTGTACATCAGAGTTTAGAATCTACCAAATCTGTCCAACATTGCTTAATAGTCATGGTTAAAAAAAATAGCTATTGAAAAAAGTAAACTTTATTTTCTTGAAATCTTTTATTTCAAAGTACACATAAGGATTCAGGATATTATTTTTAAATCCTTTAAATTCCTGTATGAGTAATAATGCCTTTGATTAGAATATTTGCTGATTGCAGAAAATATCACATTTTAAACTTTCCCTTTCTGCTCTTCAAAATGAAATATAAAGCATATTTCAAAATGAAAAATAAAAATGAGAATAAAGTTGCATTTTATTTAAGTGATGGTAATGGTGTGGAATTTTGTTCACTGGGACTGAGTAGCTTAACAATGAAGAAAAATTTTCTTCATTTTTTTCCCACTTAATTCTGGATGAAGAATTGAGAGGTATTTTAATGAATGTAATCCCTAATTATAAATGATGATATATTTTTAATTATACTACTTATTAAATGACCTATCTCTGTAATTCTCTTATATTTGCTTTTTAGGGTAAAGTAGCTGAACGTGGTACCCACTATGGTTTGCTTGCTAACTCTGGCAGTATCTATTCAGAAATGTGGCACACACAGAGTAGCCATGTGCAGAACCATGATAACCGTAAGTGGGACACAAAGAAAGAAAATGTGTCCAAAGAGGAGGAAAGGAAGAAACTACAGGAAGAAATTGTCAACAGTGTGAAAGGCTGTGGAAACTGTTCCTGCTAATTCATAAGAAATATTTTCTTTTCAATCTTTGGACTGCACTTCAAGTACAATTCACTGATGAAGCAGAATTGTTAATTAAAACAAAAATCACACATTTCCATTTTCTATAATCCTTTAAATAATGTATAAGATTTACTTAAAGGAGGATTTGAGTTTAACATCTTTCACTCTATTCAATGTGGTATCTGTATTTATCCCAGATTATTTCTTATTACTTCTGCAGATATGCTCAATGCATAATTTTTGTGTTAACATTTTAGTTTACCTCATAACTCTTTTTTTTTCCTTTGGTACCAGGATCGAACTCAGGTCCTTGTGCTTGCGAGGCAGTCACCAGAAACACTGAGCTAAATCCCTGGCCCCTCATAACTCTTTTTGAGGCCTGACATCCGTAATCAGATATATCAGATTAGATTCCAGATTTTTATTTCTAAAACCTTTGTGGTCACAGTTTGGAAAAAAGTATCTTTTTCTTGAAATTATAGAAGAGAGGCAATGTAGGTTCTCTTTTCTTTTCTCCTCTTCCAATCAAAATACTTCATTAATGTGGAAATTAGTTTATAAATATAATTAGAACTTGTGAGAAATAGACATCCATTTATAGTTTGGATATCTTAATAGATACCTATAATTCAAGTTTTGGAATTTCAACTTTCTTTGTACTGTACATTTTAAAAGAAAAACTTGAATTCTCATGTTTGTGTGTAGAATATTAATCTTTAACATAATAACACACCTAGGAATTGGAATTTCATTCTCCCCCCAAATGTGGCAATGTTTTTGTCTTGAACTAAAATTTATGCATTGTACTTTAAACACTTATAAACCTTAATATGATTTGACAGTTGCTATACTGGGAGTGATCGAAAAAGCTTAGGATATTAATAGCCTTTGCTGTTTCCACCTAAAACACACTCCTTTTGCTATCTAAAGTTATATTAACAAACAAATACATAGTGTGTTGTGTACATGCACATGTGTGTGAATAAATAACTATCCATTTAAAAATTATTAAATTAAATACCTTTGGTAAATAGAAAATTTTATATCTATCTATCTATCTATCTATCTATCTATCTATCTATCTATCTATCTCCAGGACTCTCAATCTATATTGACGTTTTAAGCCTAATATAAGAAGGAGCCCAAACAATTTAATCAAGCTTTACTGGGGGAAAATATTTTATCTGTTGGAAATAATTATTAAAATGATGATAGATGTTCACTTAGGAAATTATTCTTGCCAGGCATGGTGGCATCATCAGTAATCCCACCACTTGGGAGTCTGAGGTAGGAGGATCGCCGTGAGTTTGAGACCAGCCTAGCCTACACAGAGAGACTCTGTCTCAAAAAAAAAATAAAGTGTGATGGTGTATACACCTGTAGCTCCAACTTCTCCGGAAACTGAGGCAGGACGATCACTTAAGCCCAGCAGTTAAGGCCAGTCTGAGCAACGTAGCAAGACGACCCTACCTCTCAAAATTTAAAAGAAAAAAGTTCCTCTCTTTTCTAGTGTGAATTTGCCTTAATTTGTTGGGTAGTAATTGTTCAGTTTGAAAAACTTGTGTGTCTTGCAAATGGTCTTATAACTATATATAATGAAATTTTATATCTCAGGAAAGGTTCTAATTAATTATTTTATTGGTTTATGATTTTAATGTGCTTTTAATGATAATTTAGTATAAAAGATTAATATGCTTTGTTCTGTGTTGTTGACATTGGTGAATAAATATCTCAATTTGTCTATCAAGACAGTTTAGTAACTTGGGCCACTAGTATTTCATAGTCAGAAGTAAGTGATTTCAGCCAGAGGAAATGATGGAGGATCTTGATTTTTACAGTTGAAATGAACATTGAGATGCATAATGAACTACAAAAAAAAGCTTGGGTTTTTTTTTTTTCTTTGATGTTTTTAACCTGAAGTAGTAGATAATTGTTGCTGTTCTAAAGGGGGAAAACACCAATTCCTTTAAATAAATTAGCTACATTACTGGAAATGTGGTTACAACCTAGACAGAAATTTTGTATCTCTGTTAATTTTTTCTACACATTTCCAATGATGCTGATGGAAATAATTTAGCTTAATTGCATGAATATTAATCATTAGTAATAACTCCTTTTGAAGTATTAAAAGCAGCATTCAAAGAAAGTTATTTTGTGAGGTGAGAAACATTTAGTCCAAGAGGGTAGGAATGTTTTCAGGTTGTGGATAATTTTTCCACTAAGATTTTTTTGGAGGTAGGAGTTAAGACAGGATCTTGCTGTGTAGTTCATTCTGGCCTTGAACTTGCAGTGATCCTCCTGCCTCAGCCTCCTAAGTGCTGAGATTACAGGCACGTGCCACCACACCCAACCACTAAGAGTTTGAAGCTGATTTAATTTTGTGTGATTGCATGTCCCTAGTCCATTGTGGTCATTAACCAGCATTTTCAGCTCATAAGAAAGTAAATTACCTGGAAACAGTTATTGTAAGCATTGTAGCTGAGTCACAAAGACATTTCTCTTAAAACCACATTATATTAAGGTAATTCTACACAGGGAAATAATACATTAAGTTGAAAGAAAAGCTTCCTAGGATGATTCACTCATAGGAAATGCCAAGAAAAAGGGCATGTAATTATAATGAATTGATTTTACATTACAGCATTACATACACAAAAGGATAATGTGCATACATTTTAAAATAAGTGTTGGAACGATTTTGTTAATGTATTGGGAATAATAAGCTACAGTTTTGGAATTTGAGCTCTAAAAATTGGGCAAGGTGATAGGGTTTTATTCTTACTGTAAATTCCTTTATTTTGAACCCCAAAAAATGTACTTTCCTCCTAAAGAGAATTCCAGTTTACAAAAATTAACTTGAAACCAAGGTAATTTGGGATCAGTTTTTAACTGGACCAGGTGCCTTACTGAAGTTTCTTAACATAGAAATATCTTGGTGAGCAGATGGACTCATTTGAAAATTTTTGAAGAGCACAAGTCTGAGGGTCACGCGTGAGAATTAAAGAGAAGCCTTTAAGCATTTGTACATGAATAAGGTCAAGATAGTCATTTACTTTTCCTCTGCAGGAATTTACACTTTCATATACCTTAAGTATTTTGTCTTTCCCATCATTGTGGACAAAGCCCGGTTTGTGAAGATGTGAAGATAGCAAAGTATTTAAGATTGTATGGTTCCTTATTTCTAAATCATTTTGTTTATATTGCTATCTTGCTCCCATCCTTCCTATTTGCTGAATATATGTCAGTGAGTATCAACTTTTGCCATTGGATATTCATAGTTTTCTTTCCTTGGAACATTATTACAGTACATTCTGTTTTAAGTTAGTAGTTGAAAGTATTTAAATATTCTTGGAATTGTAGTTTTCTTAAATTATAGAAAATTCCATTGTTTCCCATCTTTGAGTATATACATTTTTTATAGTAAATGATAATATTAAGTCAAATAAGCTGGTTAAAACTGCCTAGGACAGAACAACTCAGTCAAGGTAGCTCTTACCACAGTTTTAATGTTTATGACAACATGTCTGGATAATCATTACTAAATAAACATTATGCCTTTCTGACTAGAAATCGGTGTCCAATTTAAACAACTCTTTTCTGCAATGCCAGGGAAAACTAACATTTTAACATTTACACACTCTAAATACAGATAATTAATAGATATTCTGGAAGTATGACCTTATAGCCTTATTCAAAATGTGAAAATTTGGCATTTTTTTCAGACAGAAAGTAATAATATGCAGAACTCATAATGTGGGCAGATTGTAGTGATTTCATTTAGCATTAAGATGTCATATTTTAATGACCAGTTTGTGAATGTTATAACCACTGTAAAGGAATATTGTGAATAAGTTAGTGTCAACAAATTAGATTAAATCAACAAATTCATGGACACAAACTGTCAAAACTGACTCCAGAAAAATTATACACTTCAAATAGATCTATAACAAGTAAAGAGATCATTTTATTAATGAGAACTCACAAAGAAAACCCCAGGCCTAGATGGCATTACCCCTGAATTCTTCCAAACATTTACGGAAAGATTAGTAAGAGAGAGAAAGAAGTGCTTCACAACGCATTGTGAGGCCAGTATTATTCTGATATCACAGCCAAAGACAACATAAGGAAACAAGAGTCATGCAGCAATCCTCAACAAAATAGTAGCAAAGTGAGTCCTACAACATTTAAAAAGGATTGTACAGTATGACCAAGTGGAATTTATCTCAGAAATGCAAAGTTAATGTAACATTCAGAGAAATCAATATAGTATACTATTAATAGAATAAATGACAAAACCATATGATCATTTCAATAAATTCAGAAAAAACAGTTGGTAAAATGGAACTTTTACATGATGAAAAAATGCCTAATAAACTAGACATGTAAATATTTCTCAGATATCTTGTACTCTGAGTATTTTGAATGTAATACAGTGTATTCACTTACTATTTTGTTGTAACATAACTTGAAAGGTAATGGCAAAATCAGTTTAACATCATACTTAATTATGAAAAACTACTGAACTCCTAAATCAAGAATGGGACAGGAATGTTGCTCTTACCAATTTTATTTGGTACTTTTCTAAATGTTCTAGCCAGGGAAATTAAGAAATAAAAATAAATTTGGATGACCCTTGCTTCCTAATTGCAAAACTTAACTCCAGAAATGCAGTAATCAAGATACCTGTGGCCTTAGCATAAGAATGGAAATACATGTAAGTGGAATACAATTGAGAGTCCAGAAGTAGACTTTCACATTTATGGAGAGTTGATTTCTGACAAGATTACCAAAATGATTTAATCTCCAACAAATGCTTTGGACAACTGTTTATATACATGTATAATAATCAAGTTGGATTTCATACCACTTACAAAAGTTAACTCAATGTAGATCATATACTTTAAGAACTAAAATTTCAAAACTCTTAGAAAAAAACAGTAAACCTTCATAACCATGGGTTAGGCAGTGGTTTCTTGGATGTGACACCAACACAAAGAGAAAATTGATAAATTGAACATCAAAATTAACATTTGTAGTTCAAATGATGTCAAAGTAAAAGAGCAACTTTTAGAATGGGAGAAAATATTTGTAAATCGTACATCCTAACGGGGGCTGTATCAGGAATACATAAATATAATCATAATTCAGTAGTAAAAGGTGATAATCCAGTTAGAAACTAGGACGAGGATCTGATTAGAAACTCTCCAAAGAAGATATGCAAACGGCTGATAAACGCATGGAAAGATGTTCAACATCGTTAAACATTAGGGAAATGCCAACCAAAGAGTAGTAAAATAGCACATCACACTCACTGGATGGCTATAATTTAAATCACAGCAAGATTGGGAAGAAATTATAATGTTCATACATTACTGGTGGGAACATAAAAGTGGTGCAATTGATTTGGAAATCATTCTCAAAAAAGTTGTTACTATATGACTCAGAAGTTCTAGGTGTATTATCTGATAATATAAAGATACGAAGTTCTGACACCCACTACAGCATTAACCTTGTAAACGTGATGTTAAAGAAGCCAGTCACAAAAGTCCATGTATGCTTCCATTCTTGGACATACGTAGCTATAGAGGTGGAAGATAGATTAATTGCTGTTTAGGGCTGAGGATAGATGGAAAAGAGAAGGAATGGTGGAAGTATACTGACAATAGCCTATGTTGTCATGTTGTACGTGACCAGAGAAATGTGTTTCATACATATCCTGACATTTCAGTTTATTGCTAGTGTTTTTGTATTCTAATAGGTCATGCCATTGAAGTAAGAAATTGAAATCTTCAAGCAGTTTTTCTTCTGATTTTAATTATAGGAGTCTCCAGCTATTTCCAAAGGTTTATTTACCATACTTTTAATGAAGACGATTTTTTAAAAAACAAGATGCTGCCTTTAACTGAAGTCATGTAAAAATGACCCTCCTCCCACTATTAGTATTAGATGCAATGTTGTCTATAAAGGAAATCCATTGCATAAATTAGAAGCTGTAAGTTTATACTTAGAATGCAAAGAATGTAAAGACTAACAATTTCATAATTGTGTAGATTATAACAGTAGGAGATAATCTAAGATAGCTTGGTCTACGGATAAGATCACACTAGCTTGTGGTTTTACACTTTAGCTCAAGAAAATGTAACATTTCTAAGTTGAAAGGTTCAGGAACCACATAAAGTAAGGACCATTGGTGAGGGGTTGGAAAAAAGTCACATTCTCAAAACAAGCTAAATGGATATATCCACCTAATGACTAAATAGGGATCTACTTCTCTCTGAAGTAGGTAAGCACAGCCCATTTAATTAGTACAAGAATAATGACAGAGGAGCAAAAGGATGTTTCTTAAAATATCCAGTTAATCACATAAACGTAACTTGAGATCTCGCTTGTTAGGACCCAGATTCCCAGTAACACTAACATAGTAAGGGACCATCACAGGGATGGGGAAAGAGGCAGAATCCTAGGCCCTTACCTGCTGGTCATTAAAGTATGACGTGTTTTCTCCTGGGATTTAAAAACCATTGTTTTTTTTTTTTTTTTTTTTTTTTTTTTTTTTTTTTTGTTGTTGTTGTTGTTGAGACCGACCTAGAACTCACTATGTAGCCCAGGCTGGTCTTGAACTCACAACAATTCTCCTGCCTCAGCCTCCCGAGTGCTGGGATTACAGGCATGAGCCACCAAGCCTGGCTCTAAAACCATTGTTTTTCTATTAACCATTGTTACTGTTTTCTGAGATGCTGGAGATACCTTCTAGAGGTGTCTTCTAGATTCTTTTTGTCCTGAATAAAGAATTAGACAAGTACAAAAGATAGCAAGGTTTTATATTTATTAAAGCTAGGAAAAGAAACATGTTCTGCAGAGAAAGTTTGAGACAAAACTAGGAAAAGTACACTCCATAGGGTTAGAGCAGAACACTATGAAGGAGAGAACATAGTAGCCACGAGCTTAATAGTGGCTGTCTTTTGTATCCCCCACGCCTCAGGCTGACATCAGATCTAGGCCATCTTTTCCAAAACCTGTTTGAGTTCTTGCAAGAATTGAAGATAACACTTTATGATTTGCTCCAGATGCAGAGCTTATGTACTTATCTCCTGGTTCTCTGTGACTGACAAGTCACACCCACTTGTACAGCCAGTTTGCTATACCCTGATCTCCTGCCTCACCGTGACTCTTCACTTGGGCCTACAGATGTCCAAAAAGTAACTAAAAGCAAAACCAATTTTGACTTTAATTTTGTATTCTTTGTTACAGTAAATCTTAGGTCAAATCAATTCTCAGCTCTAAATTAGATAAGTTAATTATTTATGAGATATCTGTCTAAAAGTTGGTAAAAGAAGTTTGCTTATCCCTAAATTTACAAGATTTCATTCCCTCCAAGATTGACACCAGCATCGAAATTTCCTGGGACAATCAACTATGCCAGGGAAGTCTCTAGTCATGGTCCTGAACCTTCGATCACCTGTAAATGAGACCACCTGCATCCTTTAGGATTCCAGAGCTATGGAACCATGGCTGAGGTACTGACCAGCCAGACCCCACAATCTGTCAGTTAATCCTTAAAGGCTGGCCACCTGCCTTTGTGGTGGGCCAGTCTGAACCCCTTTGTCACAGTGTGCCTCCTCAGCTACCAAGCTGGAGTCCTTTTCTACCTTCACTTAAAGTTTTTCTTGAAAATTTTTACTTAGATTTAATTTTCATTATTAGTAAAAGTAAGAGCCCATGCTATCCAGTGACAATGGGACCCCTTGATAATTGTCAAAAGAGGGTTATAAAAGCAGCAAGGATAGCTCCACCTAAATGTGATTCTTATGTCTATATGTAATCTTGCTTTTTCAAGGAATCTCACCATTACCATCTGGCATGATATGTCAGAGCCCTCAACAGCTCTCATCCATCTATGCCCTGAATTCTCAAAAACTGTGTGCTATGTAAATCTCTTTATAAGGGTAGCTGCTTTAAGTGTTTCACTGTAGTAATGCAAAGGTGACAAATATAAAACTCTTAATGATAAAATATGTTGAGCTTTTCAGGAATAGAAGAAAAGTAGTGTTTTCTGCTGTATTGTCAAAAGTTTTCAAATTTAATACTACGGTAGCTGTCCCTATTGCTGTCACTATTAATCCTAGACCCTTTAAAACACATGGCTATGAAAGAAATTAACTGCTTAATGACTTAACTGCTATTAAGTTAATACAATCTAGACAAGTTTACCTCTTGTTAAAACCTATATAGCACATTGAAGTGTTACTTATATACAGCACTGAAGAACTTTATACAACAAATACACAAGCCTGATTTCTCCTTTCTTTACTATCAAATTTTGTCTCTGAAAGTTTTTTCCTATCTTCATCCAATACTTTAATATAATAAAGAATATATATGACAGTTTCATAGGCAAGGACAACGTAATACTGAAAGGGGAAAAGCTGAAAGGATTTCCTGTACAATCAGAAATGAGAAACAGGTGTTCACTGTCACCACTCCTGTTTAATATAGTACTTGAAATATTAGCAAGAGCAATTAGGCAAGAGAAAAAAAATGAGGATACAAATAAGGAAGGAAGAAGTCAACCCTATTAGCAGACAATGTGATCTTTTACCTCAAATGCCCTAAAAAAGTGTTTTCCTAATTTCTCTCTCAATGAGTTTGTTATTAGGTATAGCAATGCTATTTATTTTTGACTGTTGATTTTGTATCCTGCTACACTGCTGAATTTGGTTATTTAATCTAGGAGATTTGGAGATCTGTGTAGTGTATTATGTCACAACAAATAATAATTTAACTTATTTCTTTCCTATCAAAATATTTTTTCCTTTTTCTTTTCTAATTGTGGCTAATGTTTTCAGAATTATGTTGAACAAGGATAGTGACAGTGGGAATTCTTGTTCTGATTTTAAAGCGAGAGTTTTGAGTTTTTGACTATTTCATAATGGTTTGTCATCGATGGCATTTATCAGATTAAGATAAGGACCTTCTATTGCAATTTTCTTTAGGGTTTCTTTCATGAATGGGTATTGGAGCTTGTCAAATGCTTTTTCTGTGCTTGTTGAGATGATCATGTGGTTTTTGACCTTGGTTCTGTTAATGTGGTATTGTACATTTATTGATTTGTGCATATTGAAACATCCCTGCATCCATGTGATGAATTTTATTTGGTTATAGTGTATAATATTTTTGGTGATTTGCTAAATTCTATATGCCAGTATCTTATTGAGGATTTTTGCATCTAGGTTCATTAAAGAGATTGGCCTTTAGATCACTTTTTTATTGCATCTTTTTTTGATTTGGGTATCAGGGTAATGTTTGCTGCCAGGAATGAGTTTGGGAATATTGCTTCCTTTTTATTTTTATTAAAGAGTTTGAGGAGTAGTGGCATTAGATCTTCTCTAAATTTCTTTTGGATTTCAGTAGTGAATCAATCAAGATCTGGGGTTTTCTTTGTTGGTAGTTTTTTATTCTATTTCATTGACAGATATTAGATTATTTAGAATTTTTATATCTTCTTGATTCAGCTTTTGTAATTTATATGTATCTAGAAATCTACCAATTTCTTCAGGATTTTCCATCTTATTAAAGGCTTTTCTTATGGATTTGTGCAAAATCTGTTGTGCTTTCACCTGTTCTTTTCTAATTGCATCAATTCAAGTCTTTCCTTTTTTGATGAAGTTGGCTGGGAGTTTGCCTATTTTATTTAATCTTTCAAATAATGAGCTCCTATTGATTTTTGCATTTTATTAATCTCAGTTGCATTAATTTTTTCTTTGATCTTTATAAGTTCCTTCCTTGTAAAGGCTTTGGGTTTAGCTTGTTTTTCCTTTTCTAGAAACTTGAGGGTCAACATTACATTATTTCTGCTCACTCTGTTTTTCTGAAGTGGAAATTCACCTGCTATAAACTGTTTCCATAACACCCCAGAAGTTCTGGTATGTAATATTGGCATTCTCATCAGTTGCAGAAACTAATTCGTCCTTTAATTTCACTTGTGTCCCATTGGTTATTCAGGAGGGTCTTATTTAATTTCCATATCTTTATCTAGTTTTTGTGGTTTATTTTACTGTTGACTTTTAGACTCATTGAACTATGATCTGATAATATGCATGGGATAATTTCAATTCTTCTGCATCTATATAAGCATGTTCTATGAGCTAGTATGTACTCATAGGAAGTCCCATGTGCTGCTGGGAGGAAAATGTATTCTATTGTTGTTTGGTGGAAAACTGTAGATATCCATTTCTTTGTTTTTTATTTAATTGTTTACCTTACCTGGTGGATTCATTCTATTGGGATTCTTGGCAGTTTTCTCTTCATTATCTCTTTCTAGAATATCCTTCAGAAGTTTTTGTAGTGCAGGTTTAATGGTCATGAAATTTTTCACATGTATTTTATAATGGGAAATTTTATTTTTCCATCAATTTTGAAAGATAATATTTCAGGGTGCATCAGTTTGGGTTGGATGGGTTTTTGTTGTTGTTTTGTTTTGTTTTGAGCTTGAAATACTTCACTCCAAGCTCTCCTTGACTTAAGGTTTTGTGATAAAAAGTCTGCTGTGATTCTGATGGTTTTCCTCTATATTGATTGGTTTCCTTTCTCTAACAGATTTTAATATTTTGTTCTTGTGTTGAATGACTGGAATCTTAACTGTTATATGGCTTGGTGTATTTTTTTTCATGATCATAGCTATTTTGGGTTCTATATGCCTCACTTATCTGTATGTTAAGTTACTTTTCCGTGCTTGGAAAGTTTTCTGATATTACTTCTGTAAATAGGTTTTTTATGCCCTTTGTGCTTTATTTTTCATTAATTCCAATTAATCTTAGATTAGTTCTCTTTGCATCATCTCGCTGACATTGGATTGATTTTTAATGGTTCCTTTGTATTTTAAGAAATCTTTCATTTGATTATCACCAGTTGTAACCCTGTCTTCTAGATCTTACATTCTGTCTTCACATTGATTGATTATGCTGTGTATAATTTCAATAAAATTTTTAATCTTCTGGATAATTATTTGAATCTGCTTTATGGAATTCAATTTGTTCCTATGGTAGACATTCATGGTTTCCATGTCTTTCCTAAGCTCTTCTATTTATGTTATTTGTGTCTACTCTAGATTCACTAACCATTTCCTCCATTATGCTCATCATCTCAATTGTGTAATTATTTGTTTTGTTTTTGTCAAGAGACTTATTCATCTGTTTTGTTAATTCTCTGACTACCATTTCAGAAAATTCAGCTCAATGGATTTTGTTGGTTATTTTTTTCCACTTTCATTCCCCCTGGATTTGCCTTAGGTGAGCTGGGAATGTTTGTGTCCATCTTGCTTCCATATTTTTTTCTTGTCTTGAGGCTTATAAATTTCCCAGCCAAAAATGATTACTTTTCAAAGATATTTTCTAGTTGTAGCAGGCTTTTGGCATTTGAATCTGTCCCAGGATCCTGGCTCTTCTGTTTATTAGGGGTAAAATTTTGCAGTCTGTTTTTCCTAGCACCCAATTATTTGGTAAAAGGTTGTAGTATTGTTTACAAGACAATATAGGTATTGGCATATGAGGAAGATCAATTGATCACAAAAATACATCACCTTGGCTAAAGTAATACAATCAGTACTAACAGTAGCCTGAAGCATGGACCAGAAAATGAAAAACTTTGCTAAGTAATAATTTAATAATTTGCCACCTTTACATCAGAAAATAATATATAGTAACTATCCACTCAATACAGTGATTTTACCCTGAGGGGAGAAAATCTAAAAGGGAGAAGACAAAAAAATACAGAAATGAAAGAAGAAAAATAGATTAGAGGCCAAGCTGAAGGACAAAAAAATATTACCTAAGCCTCAGGAAACTGTTGAAGAAGACAGGAGGGAAGAAAAGTATGAGGAAACAAAACAAAAGAGAAACCTAAAAACAATGTTCACACACAAAAACAATCAATCAAAAAAAAAGAAAAGCAAATTTTTAAAAATTCCTCTGATTTTAAGCTACTACTGTAAGAATCTACTGTTTTGTGACAATGTCCAATTCAAGGCACAACTCTGCTCTTGCTGGTAGACAAGGGCGGCAGTCAAAGCCCAGATCTGTGCTGGATAATTTTCACAAGCTCACAGTAGAATTAGGTAGGGTGCTAGTTCTGGCAATTTTAAATCCCCATAAATTGAGGTTTAATATGCCCTCTACTTGTAAAGTTGTGGCCTGAGTCATTCAGTTTATAATACTCTGTCTGTCACTTGGTAGACTGACCGTAGCTCCCTGACCACAGACATCTCCTGTGGTTGTCACTCACCCTTTCACTGTGGAAGTTTAACACTGAGAGCCCTGAGATGGAGCCAACCTGTGGCTGCTCTGAGTCCCAGGCTCAGTTGGCCTCTCCATGAATTGGTGTCCATAAAATGGCATAATCTCTAGGAGATATGATAGATGCTTGGACTGGAGTCACTCATCAGCTGACTGGAGTCACTCATCCATTGGTGCATTTAACCCTAAAGAACTCTGGGATCAGCTGCTTTCACTGTGTCTCTGTAGATTCCATATTCCTTTCTTATGCCATCAATCAGGAGCCAAGGGAAAAGTGCAGATTTCCCCTTTTTCTGTGTTGTATGGTGTCTCTTCAATTTCTCTGTAGGCTCCAATTTTCCCTTCAGATCCTACTCTTTCTTTTCTTCGGCAAGTTGTTATTTTCCAGTGTCTGGAATCTGAATCTTGAAGAGGCTGATTTGTTGTTTCTGACCACTCCATCATCTTCCCAGAAGTCTCGGTATTCACTTCTGGTCTAAAAGCATCAATAGATTGAATCATATTACACCTATATATAATAGTCCTTGCAGTTACACTTCCTTTCTCTATCCTCTAGGCATACTATGATCTTTATTATTTGTAGTTGTTCTGTAATGAGGTAAGTGAAGTACAGGGAAGAAAAGGGAAAGTGGTTGGATGAGGAGCTTAAGATGCTAAGGGTGAAGTTTGAAGGGATAATGATAGAGGTGCAGAAAAATTTGATTCGGTGTCTGATTCTATTGGAGTAGTTTTAGTTGAGTTGAAGGGTTCATATTGAGAATTTTCAGAAGATATTTGTAGGGCAAAGGTGATGTATGGGAGGAATGAGGTTTAGTTTGTGACTGAGGGAAGCTACCTGATTTGTCAAAACCTGCTGATAAGTAGGATAATAGGGAAGGTGAGATATGGAAGAGCCAAAGGTTTACAGTGGGGAAGATTGAGGGTTAATATTAGAGATGATAGGAGTGACTTAGGATAATTATGCGGCTAGGAATTTAGCTCATTGGCATCATGCCTGCCTTGAAAGTGCAAGGTCCTGAGTTTGATCCCTGGTATAACACACACACACACACAAAAGGAAGCAAGTTATGGTAAATTAAAAATTTGGGAGTAATTTATGCATTTGAAGAAAGTATAAAGAAATATGGTAATAGTATTGCTTTGGGAATTTGAGATGAACAAACTAGATAGGGAGTTGAGACAATGGAGACACTCATATCACAGCCAATGAAAGAAAAAAACAAAACCTAATAAACACAGAAAAACCATACCGGAGCATAACGCCACATTACTAAATAAATCAAGAAACAAAAACTCAAACCCATAAATATCCGATGAGAAAAGATTTAAGTATTCTGATGAGATAGTGCATATGTGATTCACAGGTTGCTTCTTTGTCAGAGAGTCTGAGTGCTCACACCCCAGTACCACCTCTGAATCTCCCACTGCAATACTGAAGCTAACTCAGACTTGGGACTTCTTTCTACCAGATTTGCAGGAAAGCTTTCAGAGTCTGATCCACTTCAAGTTCTTGGGTTAGGAATTCTGCTGGCATTCTCACTGGGTTTGATGGTACAATTAACAGGCAGATTCTCTGGCATAAATTGCCCACTGAGTCAGCAGTATTCCTATGCAATGACATCATATACAAGCTATTTACAGTGGTATTTATCATGGAAAGTTAAGAACATACTATAAGACCCAATTTTGGATCTCATTTAGCCTAGAGAAAAAAACTCCACAGTTACAGTATAAGCATCATAACAGCCCAAGTATTGACCTACAGATAATATGCACTAAATAATAGCTATGTCTCCTCTAATGATTTTTTTAAAAATAATTTAACAGTAACATTATAGAGTCAATTATCTAAAGCCCAGGGCTTGGGGACCAGATAATGCTGAGGAGAGGAGGAGAGAAAAGAAAAACAAGCATTTAAAAAAATCTGCTATGTGGTATGGGAAAGAACAAATAGGAAAAGGGCAAAGTATCCTTATTGTGGCAGAGGTATATTCTATATTTAGATGTGAATAACTGCAAAAATTGGGTATAAAATCAGTTGTGAGAAATGAGAATGACAAAGAATTCTATCACTGTTATTAGAGAAAAAGTTAGAGGGACCAATGGAAATAGAAGAGAAGAAAGAAAAGAAAAATAGGATAAAAACAACTGAAAGAAATCAGGTGAAAAATATGGATTAAAAGGAAGGAATAAAAAGCAACGAGAGAATTCTCACACACATTAATAAAAGGAAAAGGGGTAAATAATGGAATAAAATGGAGGGGATGAACAGAAGGAGGAAAACAACACAAAAGAAAACAGAAGTTTGTTATTGCTTTGAACACAGGCTCTTTTCTACAGCCTAAGAATAATGCACAGAACTCAAACCAAGCATATCTCTGCTCATACTGGAAGTCTAAGGTGGCAGTCTGCCCCCAGAACGGTGCTAGATGTAGACAACTGCATACCGTGTGGGCAGGGCACCCATGTGATTTTCCAGTCCTGTGTAATTCAGGCTGAACCTGGCCTCTGACCTCAGGAGTCAGGTCTGAGTTCACCAGTTCCAGCTCCTTAGCAGAACTTCCAGCCTGCTTTTCAATAGCTGTCTGTCTCCCATCACTGTCCTTTACTCTTACACACTAGTAATTTGACTGTTGAGCTTGACTTTAGTCAAGAAGCTGCTCTGGGACCCAGGTTCAAACACCAAGCCCTTTACTACAATGGCATCCCCACCAGTGGCAGACAGCACTGGATCAAGGTCACTTACCAACTGTTGACTGTGGAAGTCAATTCTGGAAACTATCCTTCATTTTCTTTGTGAGAGAGGAGATAACCCCTTCATATGTAATTGGGAAACTATGGGTTAACTGTGTTTTAGGCGACTATGGGTTAACTACGTAACTATGTTCTTTGTAGAATGTATCTGAGTAGCCATGACAACTATAATCTTTCACCAAAGAAGTGTAACAGACTCAGAAAGTCCTGCCAGAACTCTGCTCCCAACCCCCACTGTGCTGCTTTGTATAAATCCTGCTTGCTATATTTCCAAGGAAAGGCCAATGGAAATAAGCCTCCTATACATAAGAAGAGGTATATAAAGGTGTACAAACTATTTGGGGCTCTCAAGACTGACAGGAGTCACTCTCTAAGCCACCAGCATCATTAAAAGCAACATTTTGTTCCTATCTTCATGTTAAAAAGTTGTCTGTGCTGGCGTCCTCACTGTTTCCTGCTTCATTTGGTGCATTGGCCTGAAAGCTCTGGGGCCCAGCGCAGTCACTTGTGGCTGATTGCCTACTCCATGGGGAGAGCAGGGGAGCTCAGCTGGCCAGACAATGAGCTCCTGCTGAGCGCGCACCAACAGAATATTTCCTGTTGTGTGCAGTCTCCCTGTAGGACTGGATGAGATACCCCAGCTGGCTGCCTGAGGAGGGCTCACATGGAGAATACCAAATGACATTTGTCAGACATCTGAATCATGGTAAGGTTGAGGAGCCCCACTTTGAGGAGATCTAAGGAGGAGTCTCCAAAACAGATTTGATCACCCTCTCTATGCTCCCTGCCTAGCTGCAAGACTGCAATGAAACTGGGACACTTTAGGCCACTGGAAGGCAGGTTTGGTCATCAATGTTGATGGGTGAGAGTATTTGTTTGAATGAATCTGTGAGTACTTGTGTGTGAATGAGACAGACAGCACATTCCTGACTCTGGTTGGGGTGCACAGGGCCAAAGCGAGTGTGGAGTCTCAAACCATGGGTGCAGGACCACCTCATATGGCTTTAGGGCAGCACTGCAATAATAGCCAAGATCACTGGCCTGCTGATGTTAAGAAGGGCTTGAACTATCTTTGCAAGGAGACTGGCCGGTGACAAAGTGATTGATGTCTTTGTTGTTCATTTCTGTGGCAGGAAAAACTATGGGTGGGTACCATAGTAAAAACTCCTCAGTGATCATGATCATTTAAAAAAAGACTTTAAGAAGGAATTTATTTGAGAGTCTGGTAATAAACTTACTTCAGGGAAACTCAAAACCCTTTATAAGATAAAATGGCCCCCACAAGCCTTATTAAAAACAAAACAAAACCTTAGTCCAGAAAGTGTGACAGGATTTCAGGTTATGACAGAAAGCCCCAGGCACCTAGATAAGTCCCCTTATGTATACGCAGGATTACAGCTAGTTCTTTGTCCATACCCTGGGCTGAGAAAACCCATTTCTGGTCACCACAAGGGCCCATCCAAACAGGCAAAGACCTGCCAAAACTCCACCCATGGGAAGGGGCTGAGCCAGATGATTTGGCCTAGATGTATTGAGCATTCTGCTACCAGACCAACCTCCCCGTTACTGGCAACAGGTATCAGCCCCAACTGTAGGACGTTGGCACCTCCAGAGTTAAGCCCTTCAGTACTGGGATGGCCCCGAACCAACTTACAGCCCCAGAGCCCTTCCCTCCATTTTGACTCCACTGCTTATCTGGTCTGACCTCTGGTTTGTCCCCAAATTTCTGGTGCCTACTGTGTTCCCTGCTTCTTCCATTATGTCTCATTGACTGAAACGCCCCAGACCTAACTGATACAGGAATATCCATTTGGTTGTGATATTCCCCACTGGGCCTTTCAGCCATAAGACAACTGACATCAAGGGGGCCACAGGACAAACTAAGGCATAAGCCTTTTGCCAGACTCAGATTTACAAAATAGGGGGCCACAAGGTGGTCCATCAGTTCTTGTATTTGCCTAACTGCAGTTCCCCTCTTAGGGAGAGATTTGTTGGCCAAATTAAGGGCCAAAATTGATTTAATGGACTTCAAACTGCACTTCAAACTGCCACCTCTGTGGTTGACCCTGGTCCTAAATGTCCTCTGGGGGAAAAAAACAACCCATAGGCTCCATGATGACTCCCAAGAGGGATTTGGACTTCATCCAAAATTGACCCCAGATGTGAATGAAAGGCAATTGCAAGAATTCTTGAGAACATCAGGCTTTTATAAGGTATGGATTCCCAATTGTTCCATCCTAGCTAAGCCATTCTATAAAGCCACAAAGGGGGAGGGAGCCTATAGCAAAAAACAAAAAACAGAAAAAAAAACCTGCTTTTGAAAGTCTAAACAAAAGCTTCAAAAAGCTCCAGCACTAGATCTCTGACCTAAACAAGACTTTCACCTTCTATGTGACCAAAGAAAAGCCACAATAGGGGTGTTAGTCTAGACCCTTGGTTCCTGGGAAACACTGCTGTCCTATTTGTCCAAATAACTGGATGGAATTAGGATGGCCTCCTTGCCTGAGGGCTTTGGCCCCAGTGGCTCTTTTGACCAAAAAGGCTAACAAATTAACTGTAGGCCAGTACCTACGAGTGCAAGTCCCACACACTGCAGTCACCTTATAAATGCTAAAGACCACCACTGGATCATCAATTCACATCTGACACAGTAACAAAGTTTGCTCTGTGGAAACCCTTGAATTAGGGTAAAAGTCTGTAACAACCTAAACCAGTTATCCTCCTTCCCTAGCTAGAAGGGCCCATACATGATTGTGAGGAGGCCATAAAACAGATTTACTCCAGTTGGCCAGATCTGCAAATCCAACTTCTCCAACAACCTGAATTGGAGTTCTTTGTGGATGAGAGTAGCCACATAGATAAGGCTGTAAAACAGAAGGCTGGCTCCTCAGTTGTGACTCTCAAAAAGCTATAAAGTCCTGACTGCTACCTAGGAAAAAAGAAATTAGAGGCTCTGCTCTGCCACTACTTCTACATCCCCTGATTGATGGTCCTGACCAAACGAACTGTCCAGTGGTGCATGACTTGTGCTCAACACAATCCAAAGACAGCACCAGGTGTTCCAGTAGGGGTCCAGAGGATAGGAGCAATGCCTTTTAAAGATATTCAGGTCACCGTCACAGACCTGTCCAAGTACAGAATATTGGGTTACCTCTTGGTTAGGTCTATACTTACTCCAACTGGGTAGAGGTGTTCCCATGTCAGACAAAAAAAAAAAGCCCAAGAAGTGACATAGAAATTGCTACAAGAAATAATCCCCCACTATGGGCTTCCACTAAACAAAGGAATGGTCCTGCTTATGTGGTAACAGTGGTCTAAGGGGTGGCAGACCTCGGGGATTAATTCGAATTTACATGCAGCTTATCTTCCCCAGAGATTGGGAAAGATAGAAAAGATAGAAAGAACCCTAGAAGCAGGGTTAGGAGAACTTTGCCAAGAGACTGGGCTCATCTGGGTCTAGGCATTTGCCATTGTGCTTCTGCACACATGTTGCACTCTCCACAAGAGAATAAGCTATTCATCCTATGAGCTTCTGTTTGCCAGGCCATCCCCTGCCTTGAGAGCACTAGCACACTCTATAGGGACATTAGAAAAAGCTACTTTAAAAAAGACAATTGATTAACCTAGAAAAGGTCTCCCAAAAGATAGCATCTTGGGCCTTAGAAAGGGACCCTGTTAACATTTCTAGTTCACTCCACTCCTCTCCAAGAGATTCAATTTGGGTAAAAGACTGGTGACAAGACAGCCTTAAGCCCAAATAAAAAGACCAAATAAAAGGGTTCACTAACAATCGTTTTGAGCATGTACACAACAGTCTGAGTAAAAACGGTTCCCATGTGGATGCAATATAGTTGGGTAAAAAAGTCTGCAATACCAGATTGGAGGTGTTTCAGAGACCCTCATCATGACACCAAGATCATCTTAGCTCAGAGAGGAACCACACCAAAGTCAGTGGAAGACATTAGCCCTGCTCTTGTCACTCTGAGGTGGGTGCGACTGACTAGTGTACACATGGCAGTAGCCTCAGGATGTCACTAAAGACAGGACTACATACCTTTGATTCTTCCTGTGAATAACTGTCATCCCTTGCTTTTAATTGTATTAAGATTTCTTTCTCTGCTTTCTGCCATGGCCTTTGCTCAGACTGCCCCAGATGACTAAAATTAGGGAGAAAGGTGTCTTTTAGCCCTCACCTTCCTTTTGTAGATGGGATGTTTTACTGGTATTGGTTGCTTTTATTAGGGGATCTCATGTCCTCCACTCCAGGAGTGACACTTGAGGGAGTAATTCCCATGGGGGCAACCAACAACTGTCCCTGTCTACATGTCACATGGACAGGAACTCCTATTGTGACTGTTTTGCTTTTCCATACTTACTATGTTTATAAAAGAGAGGTCATAAAAACCTGTGCCCATAATTTGACTACATAAAAGATCTGTAAGGCTAAAGATGGTAATCCACCCATTTGCTTTAACCCAAAAATGGGAACCACTTAGAGTTTAAAATCCTGACTGTGTCTTGCACCAGAGACAAATTAGGACCCTTGATAAATGTAACCACAAAATTAAGGCCTGGGGAGCTAATTATTTTATTTTTTAATGCTTGTACAGCTATCAATTCCACCTTTAAAGCTAATCAAATGCCCCCCCTAAATACGTGGCAATCCAATTTCCCTACATATCATGCAGGGGCATGAATTAAAAAATATATAACAATAATGACAAATATATGTGTGTCTGGAAAAATAACTCATGGAATTAGTATAGAGATCCACCAACCAATGGTTGCCCCAATTGGTCTTGTGTAAAATGGGCCACCTGACAGATGGAATCTTCTTTAAAAAAACAAAGACCCTGACCCCTTGCGGGATCAGGACATGTAATCAAGTCACTATCAACATCATAGACCCCCCCCCAGTACCCAAATTGGGAAAAAGAAAAGACTTTAGACTGTAAATAAATGGGAGAGGTTATGACCCAGGGGCACTAATCCATATCAAGAAACTTACTTTTTCTCACCTCCAGTTCCATGATAACCATCATACATTAAAGATGGTCTTATGAGCTAAAAGATAGCAACCTATAAAAGATTACATAATCATAGACATTAATAAGATAAAACATGATAGACATGATAGAAGTTGATATAAAAGGTGAGGTTCTTCAATCAGAGCCTCAAGTGGGCAATGAGACTGGAGATCTTCCCTCCATATGGAATTGGGCAACTATGGGTTAACTGTATTAGTAGGCAACTATGGGTTAATTAGGTAACTATGCTCTTTGTAGAATGTGTCTGAGTAGCCATGACAACTTCTGTAATCTGTCACCAAAGGAGCAGTAACAGACTCAGAAATTTCTGCCAGAACTCTTTGCTCTCCCCCTCTCCACTACTCTGCTTTGTGTAAATTCTGCTTGCTATGTGCCTGGGGAAACTCCAATGGAATTAAATCTTGTATATGTTAAAAAAAAGGTTATATAAGGAAGTTCAAACTTCTATTTGCGGCTCGTGAGATTAACAGGAGTCACTCGCTGAGCTTCTGCCATCATTAAAAACCACTTTTGGGGCCAGGGATTTAGCTCAGTGGTTCTGCTGCCTGCCTCACAAGCACAAGGTCCTGAGTTCAGTCTCCGGTACAAAAAAAAAAAAAAGCCACTTTTGCTTCTATCTTCGTGTTAAAAGAGTTGTCTGTGCTGTGCTGGGGTCCTCACTTGCAGGTTTCAAACTACCATTGATTCACTCAGCCCCAGTGCAGTTCTCCATGAGTGAAAAGTTTTTAGTTTCTTTGTCTCCTAGGTGGCAGCTGGCCAGACACTCAGCCATGTGTAGCTTACAGAGGGTCTCCTCTCTCCTCTGTGATGTGTTTTATTTCTTCTGTATTATTTAATCTTCTTTTCCCTCCTTCTTTTGTCAGTTCCTTACTGGTACTGAGTAGCCTCCTCTTATTTTGATTCCTTTCCAAGCTACTGTTTTCCAGACTCCAGACACTTGGTCCTGAAGAAGTTGAGTTGCTGGCATTCACTGCCATTTTTTTCCTTCCTCTTCAAATAAAGATTTCTTAAGCAGGTACATTCTGTTAATAATGTGGTAGAATTCTTCCGGTTGAACACTCAAAAGAGAATGCAAAGAACAGTTTTCTAGACTTATTTATGAGTGTCCTTTAAAGCTGATATTGCAGTGCACTATTTTTATTTCCATAAGTTCCTGCTACTTCTCATAGTTTGTCAGGTTTAGGGAAAATAAAAATGAAAAGTACAATAATATATTCAAGTGAAATTTTCATATTAACTTCAAATGGTTATGCCCAAAAGTTCCAGAGGTACTACATATTTCTCTTCATATTTTAAGACCTCATTAAATTAAGGCATTATTTAACCTGCAGCTCACAATACAATTTGTTTTCATGAGTTCTCTGCATCCATCTGTGTAGTTATTCTCATGTGATGTCTAAAATTATAGTGTTGTAAGAAGTGATAATTAACATGTGTATCTAAAAATTAGGTTACATAATGACAACAGTAAGAGACCATCAGTTGAGATATGTTATCTAATGTCTTCTCCTAGGCTTTATTACATTTAACATTTTGACCCAAATCATTAATCTATAAAATTTAGCTCTTGTGGTAGTTAATTAATTAATGGTCAACTTGAGTGGGAATGCTCAGCTGAATTGAGTTAGCATGGTTCTGGTTGTGAAAGACCCATTTAAGATTGTTATCAGAATGCTATAAAAGGAGAGCAGGAGGGGAGGATTTTATGTTGATTTCTCTTGGAGAAGCCTAGGCTGTTCTTTTCAGCTTAGCTCCAGACTTTGCCTTCACTGAGGATGGTTGTTGTTCTCTTGAGAGGAGCTCTGATCTTTGGTTTTGCTTGAGCATGATCTCTTGGCCTTTTGCATTGACACTTTGGCTAGGAGTATCATCTTCTGGTTCTCATAACAGATTCTTAGGTTTCCAGCACCAGACTTTCAGCAGAGACTCTCTAGCCTCTGGCACCACCCCTTGGGCTTTTTGGCATAGACCATTCAGTATTCGATTGAGAATTCCTCACCCTCCTGATACAGACTTCTATGGGACATTGCCCTGGGATCCAGGCCCTCAGCTGGATTCTTTAAATCTCCAGTATGTGGACAGATCTCTTGCACTTCTCTACATTTGAATCTGTGGGCAAATACTGTAAGCTAACCTTATAAATTTCTGTGTCCTACATTAAATTTGTTCTCTTGCAAACACTGACTAATACAGCTTTCCAAAGAAAATGAAGCTAAAAATAAATAAGTTAAAACAAAAACCTTGACCTTCTAGATGTTAATTGAAATCTATTTTTGGAATTTCTCTAACCAAGCCCATGTGGGAACTACTCTTTCTCTGTTCCCACAGGATTTTAAGACAGGTCCAAAAATTATAATAAGGACTCATCACACTATGTATTTATGAAGAATAAGAAATTTCTAATAAGATTTATACTTGTCAATTAGACTAATTAATCATAATTGGCCTCTTCTATGTTCAGATTTGAATACAACTTTGCTAACCAAGACTGTGGTACTTGATTTTGGAAGTTAAGAATTTCCCAGTAGGTCTTAGCAAATGAGGAGCCAGAGGAACAGAATTATGAAAAAACTAAAACCACTGAAAGCACAATATATTTGCTTTCATCAATAACCCGAGGCAGGGATAATTGATGTACATACATAATTTATTCAATAAACTTTTAGCTATGTACACTACATCTTGAAGATAAAAATGATAAGAAATGCATCATCAAAGACTTTACATTCTCATTTTTGTGATGGCTGTTGTCCTACTTGTAGAGAGGCTACTAATGCTTTTATTTTCCTTTTATTAGTTGAATTTAAGTACAATATGATCATATACTTAATTGGGAATTTGTACCTGTACATGACAAATCTTGGTTCTTATTTTCCCCCATTCCCCTTCCCTTCCTCCAACCTCTCCGTCCCTCCCTATTTACAAAGACTTTGTTTCCATTTTCCCCTTCTTTTCTTTCCCCTGACCCCCCGCGCATTCCTATTCCCCTTCTCTTTTGGACCTTTTTCTTCCTATTTCACATTATCTATTATACATTTTGTTTCTCATTTATATTTTCCATTTCTCACACCACAGAAACTATTCAGTATATACACATGTGTGATCCATTTATTTCACTTCAGAGTTTGACCTCAAAGTTTGTAATAGCTAAAGTATGGAAACAGCCCATTTACCCATAAACTAGAGACTGGATAAAGAAGATGTGGGTTTTTTTTTTTAATAAAATAAAGTACTATTCAGGCATAAGGAATGACACACTACAGACATTTATAGCTAAATGGATGCAAATAGAGTCCATACTCTTAAGTGAAATAAATAGGACACAGATGTATAAACATCAAAAAGTTTACCTGGTGTGAGAAACAAAAAGTGTACATAAGGATAAATATGTATAAGCAATAATGTGAAATAGGAAGAAAAGGTCTAAATGGGGTAAGGGAAGTGGGAAGGGTAGGGGAAAGGAAAAAATATGAGAAAGGGAAAAAATAGAAACAAAGTCTTTGTAAATAGGAAGAGCAGGAGGGTTAAAAGGGAGGGCAGGGGAATGGGGAAAAAACAAGAACCCAGCTACACCATGTAAAGGTACAAGTTCCCACTGATGAATGTAACTGTATTGTATATCTAAAATGTACCAACGATCTTAACGAAAAAAAAATTTTTAAAAAGAGTATGGTCTCAATGTGCATACATTTAGTTATAAAAGTCAGTAGTTTATAATTCGTTGTGACTGAGTAGAACTCCATTTTATTGTAAAAAAGATCTTTATCTAGTCTCTAGTTGATGGGTAATTGGTCTTTTTGCTAGATTTAGCTATTACAAACTGTACCACAATAAATGTGTGTGTTTATATTTCACTGTGCTATGAAGCTTTTAATTCTTTTGGGAAGATACGCAGTAGGGGAATAGCTTCATCAATGGGAACGCTAATCCCAATTTTTTTAGGTATCTCTCCACTGATTTTCACAGTGGTTGTATCAGTCTGCACTCCCACCAACAGTGGAGAAAGGTTACTTTTTCCTCACAACCCTGTAAGCATTTGTTATTGGTTGATGTCTTGATAGCAGCCATTTTTTCTGGGGTGAGGTGGAATCTCAGTGTGGTTTTCATTTGCATCTCTCAAATGACCAGTGATGGTGAACATTTTTTCATATGTTTATTTGCTATTTCTACTTCTTTGTCTGAGAAATCTCTGTTCATTTCAGTTGCCCAGTTTTGGATTGGGTGTTTACATTTGGGAGGTCTGATTTTTTTAAGTTCTTTTTATATTCTAGATTATAGACCTTTGTTTGAGGAAGACCTGGTGATTGCTACCTCTGCTTTTTTCTGGGCTCCTGTCACATGGAGAATTGTTTTCCATCCTTTCACTTTCAGTCTGTGGGCTTCTTTTTGCACTAGGTGTGTTTCTTGTATACAACATATTGTTGGATTTTGCTTCTTTATCCATTCTGCCAGTCTATTTCTCTAGATTGGTGAATTGAGGCCATTGACATTGATGGTTATAACTAATATGTACTGACTTATTATTGTCATGTTATTGGCCTTTTGTGGACTCTTTTTAATTTTTTGCCTTCTCCTTTTAGTTTCTTCCCTTGCCTATTTGATTTGCTCTGTTGGGCCTAATGGTGTTGTTACCTTCATTGTCTTTTTCTAGGATATTGTTTAGAATTCCTTGTACTGCTGGTTTGAGAATCATGAAGTTTCTCAGGTATTTTTGTCATGGAAGTATGTTATTTCCCCATCCATTTTGAAAGAGAATTTTGCAGGATATATCAGTCTAGGTTGGAGGTTGTTTTCTTTTAGTATTTGAAATATGTCATTCCAGGCTCTCCTTGACCTGAGGGTTTGTGTTCAAAAGTCTGCTGTGATTCTGATGGGCTTTCCTTTGTAAGTGATTTGTTTTTTTTCTCTTACTGCTTGTAGTATTTTGTTCTTCTGTTGGGTTTCTGGGATCTTGATTATTATATGTCTAGGTGTAGATTTTTTTTTATCCTGGCTAGTTGGAGTCCTTTTGCCTCACTTATCTGTATGTCAAATTCTTCCCCTCTGTTTGGGAAGTTTTCTGTCATTAATTCTGTGAGCAGCTTTTTTAAGTCATTTGCATTTTCTCCTGCTACTTCATGGATTCCTATCAGTCTTATGTTTTTCTTCTTTGCATCATCTAGGAGTTGTTGGATCGATTTCTCATGAACCCTTACTGTTTTTAAGAGACCTCTCTTTTCATGGTCACTGACTGCAGTCCTATCTTCTATATCTGAGATTCTATCTTTGCATTCTTTTTTTTTCTGCTGCATACACTTTCAATAGAGTTTTTAATCTCCTGGATATCTGTTTGAATCTGTTTTATGAATTCCATTTCTCTCCTATGTTGGGCATTTATTGTTTCCATTTCTTTCTTATGCTAGGCCTTCATGGCTTCTATCATGGTCCTGAGCTCATCTATTTTTTTTTTTGTCAGTTTCTGTTCTAGAGTCTCAAATCATGACTTTCATTTTGCTCACTGTCTCTATGGTTATCTGGGAAATTATTTCTGTTTTGAATTTTTCTAGACCCTGATTCATCTGTTTTGTTACTTCCTGTGCTTTGAGTTCAAGGTGTCCTGGTGGTTCACTGTCAGACTTTTCATCCTCAGTTGCCCTAATGTTTGCCATTGGTGAACCGGAAGTCTGTCTATGTGTCTTGCATAAGTGTTTTCTCATTTTTGTTTTTGTTGTTGGGTTGTCCTTGGTTTAATTTTTGGGTTATTACTTAAATCTTCCTGATATAGTTGTGCTTTAGCTTTTGGGTCTCTAATGACTCATAGACATTCTCATTTTCATAATATCAGAGAAAACAGCTAATTACATCAATCACAATCCTTTATCCCTATTGGTACAATTAACAACACAATTTGATCAATCACAACTTGCAAATTGACCACTTGAGGTAGTTGTTAGTCTATCAACTTTAAACCATATGAATTAAATTAAAATCAAGAAGCAGTCCAAAATATGTTTGCAGTGAATAAACTTTTCATTATAGCATCTTTACCATTTAGGATGGGGGATTAGACAGAGTTAGGATGAGAGGAGTAGATAAGTAAAAGAATTGGAGAAGGTTTCAAGTGAAGCCACAGGACATACATTATGAACTTTTAATATGCAAGGGATAACTTCAATTCCTTTACATTTACTTAAACATGTTCCATGAGCAAATATGTGGCCTATTTTGGAGAATGACCCATGTGTAGCTAAAAAGAATATGTATTTTGATTTTGTGGGGTGCAACATTGTAAACAGCTGTTAAGTCCATTTGTTCAAGTTTAGTTGAGTTCTTGTATTTCACTGTTGATTTTTTTCTAGCTGATCTATTTGTGACATTGTGGTATTGAGGTCCCCCACTACAACTGTATTAGTATTTGATTTTTCGTGTCCATTACTATTTGTTTTATGTAATTAGGTATACTATTATTTGGTGCATATATATTTATGATTGTCATCTCTTCTTCTTGGATTGTTCCCTTTACAAGAATGTAGTTACCTTGTTTGTGTCTCTTAATTAGTCTTGGTTTGAAAAATCCACTTACTTTGCAAATAGGACAGGTACCCCTGCACTTTTTTTTTGTTTCCTGTCACATAGAGTACTGTTTTCCACCCTTTAACTTTCAGTCTATGAGTTTCTTTTTGAATAAAGTGTGCTTCTTCTGTACAGCATATTGTTCAATCTTGCTTCTTAATTCATTCTGCCAGTCTATTTCTTTTGATTGGTGAATTGAGAATATTAAAATTGATGCATATAATTGATATGTATTGACCTATCCTGATCACACTCTTTTCCTGTGTTTTGATAATTCCCGGTTTTGTTCAATTTCTTGTCTTCACTCTGTTGGGCTTTGTGGATTTGTGAATCTTGTCTTTTCCTAGTATATTGTTTAAAATTATTTGGAGTGCTGGTTTGGTATTCACAAATTTACTCACGTGCTCTTCGTAATGAGAGTTTCTTATTTCTCCATCAATTTTGATAGTTTTGCAGGGTACATCAATTTGGGTTGGAGGTTGTTTTCTTTTAGGGCTTGAAAACTTCACTCCAGACTCCAGGCTTTTTTTTTTTTTTTTTTTTTTTTTTTTGGTACTTGGGATCAAACTCAGGTCCTTGCACTTGTGAGGCAGGTGGTGGCACCATTGAGCTAAATCCCTGGCTCTCTCCAGGCTCTTCTTGACTTGAGGGTTTGTGTTCAGAACTCTGTTGTGATTCTGATGGGCTTTCCTTTGTATGTGATTAGTTTTGTTTCTCTGTTTTTAATATTTTGTTCTTCTGTTGGGGTTTTGGAATCTTGACAATTTTATGCCTAGGTGTATTTTTTTTAATGATGGCTATTTGAAGTCCTATATCCCTCACTTATCTGTATATCAAATTCTTTTCTCCTCTCCTGCTTGAGAAGTTTTTTGCCATTATTTCTGTGAACAGTTTTTTTCTTTGTGTCTTTTGTACTATCTGTTGTTTTTTCATTGACTCTGATCAGTCATATGTTATTCTTCTTTGCATCATGTAGAAGCTGCTGAATTTTTTTCTCATGGTTCCTTTCTATTCTTAAGAAATGTTTCTTTTCCTAGCCATTAACTCCAATCTTTTCTTCTGATAGTCTGTGCTCACATTGGCTCGTTCTGCATAAACTTTCAATGGAATTTTTAATATTCTGCATATCTATTTAAATCTGTTTTGTGCATTCCATTTCTTTCCTATGCTGGGATTCCATCATGTACCTTAGCTCCTCTATTTTCTTATCTGTGTCTGCTCTAGACCTATTAATCCATCTTTCACTATGGTCACGATCTGTGTTGTTATCTGAGAAATTATTTGATTTCATTTTTTCCAGATCCTCTTTCATTGCTTTCTTTTTTCAGGCAGTCCAGGTGGTTGAGTTTCAGATTGTTCCATCTCCCCCTCTGATTTCACTTTTGTATCTGGAAGCGTGAGTTTGTGTCTTATTTAGTTGTCTTCTCATTTCTATTTTTTTGTTATTGTTAAAGTTTTTGGTTTATTTTGCTACTTGTAAATTATTTATTGCAAATATCCTTAATGCTAGTATTTTGATTTTTGTTTTGTTTTGTTTTTTGGCAGAACCGGGGTTCAAACTCAGGACCTTGTGCTTGCCAGGCAGGCACTGGCACCACTGAACTAAATCTCCAGCCCTTATTGCTAGTATTCTGAGCCCTTAGGGAATGGCTACTTCTTGGGTTATTTTCCTGATATAGTTGGCATTTGGGTTTTGAATCTGTAAACCTTTAGGCAGTTTCTGTCTTGGTATGCCAGTAGAGACAACTGAGTAAAACAGTCATGTAACCTTTGCCAAAGTAATACAATCAGGAACAACGATAGCATTAAACACAGATTAAGAAAATGACAAATTGTGGTAGCTATTATTATGACACTTTTAACTCCATAAACTAGATTTGTGGTTATATATCAAAATCAAGGACCAACCAGAAATATATTTACAGTTCATAAGTCCTTCAATCTAGTGGCTTTACCCTCTGGGAAGAAGACTTAGAAGGAGTTTGGGGGGTAGAGAGACAGAATGAGAGCTTAGAAATAAAGCTAAAGTACACAGGAGGTTCAAGCAAACTTTGGGAATCTGGTGAGGACAGGAGGAAATGAGAGAAGGAAGGAACAGAAACAAGAACAGAGCAAAGTAACAGCAGCAGGAAAACTAGAAATTGTATTCACACTCCTTTAACAATAAGAAAAATTAAAAAAACAGAAGACAACAAAAACAGGAGCAAGAGAGAAATGAAGAAGTTAAAGGAAGAAAGAAGGAAAGAAAAAGAAAAAGGAAAGGAAAGAGAGAAAGAAAGAAGGAAGGAAGGAAGGAGGAAGGAAAGAAAGAAAGAAAGAAAGAGAAAGAAAGAAAGAAAGAAAAGAAAGAAAGAAAAGAAAGAAAGAAAAAGAAAGAGGACTCTTTCAAGGTGTGACTCTGCTGTTGCTGGTATACAACATAGGCAGCAGCTTGCAGAGCTGAGCCAATTAATCTCAGGGAATCAGCTGTAGCCCAGTGAGATTCAGACTGGTTTCTGGCTGTGAGGGCAGAATTGATCTCCCTGACCTCCAGCGGGTTAGAATTCTACAAGGTTCTACTGAAGGTTTGAGCCACCCTTCCCCTGTAGCAGGTCCAAGTTCAGTAGGAGGTGCTGATCCCAGCAACTCATCAGTTGATGTAGTCTGCTCTCGCTCCAATCTCCCAGTGGACTTCAATTTTCAACAACAAGCCTCGGAGAAGCTCTCTGCTTCTCACCACTGCACCACCTTCCTGAGCTCATAGAAATGGCTCTCCGGCCCCAGGTGCCTCTGCTGCAGGCATCCAGACTCATGAAATGCCCTCTTGTGTGCAGGGACATCTCACGTCTCTCAGTGTCTGTGAATGGGGTCTGATGCTTTTACTTTTAAGAGAATGCTTATCCTTTGGGAAAAAATTTTGGAGGCATTAATGAATAATTGCTATATGTCCCATGGTTATGTCTTGGTTAGAATACTTATTTCTATTTAAAGGACATTAGAATGCACAAGAAAGCTGAAGAAAAAAAGTAAACAAGTCCCAGAATATAAATGAAGTAGAAAATACTAATCAAAGTGACTATAATGCTATCTCATAAAGCAATAGTGCATTTTTTTCTAAAACTTACACTAAAACTATACACTTGCTTACCCATATAAAGAGCCATGCTCATAAAGATCAATGCATATCCAAATGGTAACTATGAAAGTATAAGGATGAATTCCACTGAAAAGTAACAAAAAAGGAGAAAATAAAGCCAGTATTCCAAATTATTGCCTAAAGTGTCATTCATTTTATCACACTTTGATATTTCTTTATGTCTCTTATATCATGGGAATTTTCACTCATAGAAGTAGACCCTAGAATAATGTTATAAAGAAGATAGTAGAATTTCTGTCCCTAGAGATTTTAAAGAGTTGGGCTTACATCCATCCCTCATAGATATCTCACAGTATGCTATTCTATAACAGACACTTTTATGAGTTGACATCTTGTTTCATTGTGACGACTGATCTATTCCTGGGAGAAGAAATATTGCTTTTTCTGAAGTGAAACTTTTCCTTAGAGTCTTAGGAGTTATCAGAAAGATTTTTTTTGTTTGTGTTATAAATGACCAAAAGATATCCCAGTAAATCACTTAGGTAAATATCTGTGCATAAGAATGCTTGAATTCCCGATTTTTTCCTTGTTCATGACAGAAGAAAAGTTCTTTGACATTCTAGAAAGCTGATTTTGCTACTGTTTGTTCACTAGATACCGCTTTATAGTTAGTAATGCAGAAAAATTAGCAGTGGAAATTGTAGTTGTCCTTGGCACTTAGGAATGTTTTCTGGAAGGTTCCTTTTTTTTTTGAGACAGGGCCTCACTATGTAGTTGAGAATGACCTGGAACTCACTATGTAGCCCAGGCTGATCTTGAACTCAGTGTAGCCCAGGCTGGTCTTGAACTCACAGTGATCCTCCTGCCTCAGCCTCCCAAGTGCTGGGATTAGAGGTGTGCACCAACACATCTCGCTTCTGGTAGGTTATTTTTCTGTTCTAGAAGGTGTTTTGGCAGAGTAAAAAGAAAAAGATTTTGATCTTGACATGTTCCTTTAGTGGATGTGGAATATGTTGTTGTTTTTATGAATGTCACCCAAAAGTCCATGAGGAAAAGTCTTGGCCACCAGGATAATGTTATTGAAGGTGCTGTGGACCTTTATGAAGTAGAGGCTAGTGGGAGGATCTTAGGTCATTGGGCACAGTCCCCCAAAGGAGACTGTGAGACATAGCTCCCTTTTTTTTTCTTTACTTCCCTGCCCATGGAGTTAGTGTTTTTTTTTTTCTGTCACATATTCTCACCCTCACTTGAAGTCCACTTTGTTTGAAAGTAGGATAGCAATTCCTATTTATTTTCAGGATTCTGTTGCATGGAATATTGTGTTCCATCCTTGATCTATAGCCTATGAATTTCTTTTTAAAATATTTTTTCCTCATTGAGTTTATTAGTACATATTAGGGATACAGTACAGTTACATTCATTATTGGGATCTTGTACCTTTACATGACAGGTCTTGGTTCTCATTTTTTCCCCTTGTCCCTGCCCTCCATTCACCCTCTCCTCCCCTCCCCCTTTACAAACACTTTATTTCCATTTTTTCATTGTCTCATATTTTTTCTTTTCCCTTATTACCTTTCCCCTACCCTTTAAAATATTTTTTGTATGCAGCATAGCATTGGGTTCTGCTTTGTGATCCAATCTTTTAATCTGTATTTTGATTAAAAGTTGATACCATTCAAACTGAGAGTTTTGACTGAAAAATACTGACTTATTCCTGTCATATATTATTTTACTGTCACTGGTTCCCCCTTTCCTTTCTGTTTAACTGCTCATCAATGCCTGCTGTACTCATTGCATTAGAATTCTGGCATCATTGTCTCTTTCTAGAATATTCTTGGGAAATTTTTTGGAGAGCTGGTTTGGTGAACATAAACTTCATATGCTGTCATTTGCCATAGAAAAAGCTTAATTCTCTATGAAATATAAAAGGTAGATTTGCAGGATCTATCAACCTAGTCTGGAAGGTTTTATCCTTCAGAACTTGAAACTCTTCACTCCCAGCTTTCTAGGTCTTTAAGTTTTGTGAGAAGTCTGTTGTTATAATTCAAATGCGTTTACCTCTACCACTGATTTGTTACCTTTCTCTAACATTTTTTAAAATTCTGTCCTTGTGTTGAGCTTCTGGGATTTTGATCATGATGTGTCGTGGAAAAGTTCTTTTCTGATTGTGGTTATTTAGGTTTTATATGCCTCACTTACCTGTATGTTAAAGTCATTTCCTATTGTTGGAAAGTTTTCGGCTATGATTTCTGTAAACAGGTTTTTTTATGCTATTTTTGCCATCTTCTGATTTTTCAGTAATTTTAGTTAATCTTAGGTTAGTCTTCCCTGAATCATTGAGCACCTGTTGGATCTGTTTTCCATGTTCTCTTGTTTTTAATATATCTTTCAGTATTTTGTTGTCTGCATCAGTCCTATCTTTTATTTCTGACATTTTGTCCTCTCATTGATCGCTTCTGCTGTTCAGTTTTGAACAAATTTCTTGACACACATATATTTATTTTATTGGTATTTTTGAAAATATACTATAACACTAGAAAAGACATAGTCTAGCAATATATCTCAGTTTAGTAAGGAATTAATTTTGGGGTTTTAAAATTTTTGTTAGTGCATGTGTGTAGTAAATGTTTAGATTCTTTGTGGGGAGTTGGTATATGTACAAAACAGATCTTAATTTATTTTATTATTACCTTTCCCTTCTCTCCTTCTCCCATCCACTCATTTTTGATGCCCTTTCTGGTTTTTTTTATATATTTGCAGTACATAATAATTCCATTCCTTGTGTGGAGTTGGTGTGGTATCCTGATACCTTTTTCCCGTCCCTTAGCCTTTATCTCTTTCCCTTTCCTCCATCTCTTGATCCCCTTACCCTTTGAGAAAGATTGGTCTCCCTACTTCCTCTTACCTAGATTTTATTTTGCTCTGTATTTTAACCTTGGGTTTCTCATAGAAGAGAACATATGCAATATTTAACTTTGTGTGCTTGATTTATTTCAATTAAAATTATGGTCTCAAGGTGCATCTATTTTCCTACAAATGACTCAAGTTTATCTTTCTTTATGACAGAATGGTGCTCCACTGTGTGAAAATACCACATTTTCTTTAACCATTTATCTGTTAATAGACATTTAGGGTGCATTCAAGATTTAGATATCATGAATTGTGCTGCTATAAACAAGTGTATGCACCTATTGCCGTAACTTGAAGTTTTTAAAAACTATTTAGTGAAGATATCTAGAAGTGGAATAGCTGGGTCAAATGGAATTTCTAGTTTCAGGTTTTTGAGAAATCTCCACATTGATTTCCACAGTGATTATACTAGTTTTCATTACCACCAACAGTATAGAAGCGGTCCTTTTACCCAGCAGCCCCTCTAACATTTGTTTTATTTGATTTCTTGACAATGGCCATTCTCTCTGGGGTAAGATGGAATCACAGAGTTATTTTATTTTCCATTTCTCTAATAGCCAGTGCTGTTGTGCATTACTTCGTTTATGTATTAGCAATTTGTATGTCTTCCATGAAATGTCTATTCATTTTTGCTTGTCCATTGTTTGGCTGGATATTATATTTTGGGGGACCTAATTTTTTTGTTATTTTATGTGTTCTAGATATGAGTCCTCTGCCTGAGGAGTCAGTGGCAAAATATTTTTCCCATTGTGTAAGCTGTCTTTCCACTCTGTTGGCAGTTTCTTTTGCTGTGCAGAAGATTGTTAATTTGATATGATTCCATTTGTTGATTTTCAGAGCTACCTGCTGTGTAACTAGGGTTCTGTTCAGAAAATCCTGGCCGATGCTTATGACTTCAAGAGTTTTACTTATTTTGTCTTCCAGCAGGTTAAGTAATTCTGATTGAATATTTAGGTTTTGTTTTTTTAACCTATTTTTTTCTTTGAGTGTATTGGTACTTTTTAAGTATACAGTACAGTTACATTTATCATTCAGATCTTGTATCTTTATATGACAGATCATGGTTCTCATTTTTCCCCATACCACTGCCCTCCATTCACCCCCTCCTCCCTCCCCTATTTATAAATACTTTGTTTCCATTTTTTCCTTTTATCATATTTTTTCTTTTCTGTTATTTCATTTCCCCTACCCTTCCCACTTCCCCTACTCCTTTAGCCCTTCCGATTTCACATTACCAATGATACAATTTGAACCTTATTTACAATTTTCATTTTTTACGCCAGAGAAACTATTTGTTATTTACACATGTGTGTCCTATGTATTTCACTTAAGAGGATGGCCTCAATATGCATCCATTTTCCTATGAATGACTCTAGTTTCTCATGCTTTATGGCTGAGTAGTATTCCATTTAATAGAAAAGCCACATCTTCTTTTTCCAGTCTCCAGTTGATGGGCAATTGGGTGTTTCCAAGTTTTAGCTATTACAAACTGTGCCGCTATAAACATAGGTGCGCATATGTCACTGTGATATGATTCTTTTAATTCTTTTGGAAAGATACCCAGCAGAGGGATGGCTGGGTCAAGTGGAACCTTTAGTTCCAGCTCTTTGAGGTATCTCCATATTGACTTCCATAGTGGTTTCACCAGTCTGCACTCCCACCAATACTGGAGAAGGGTTCCTTTCTCCCCACAACCCCACCATCATTGGTTATTGTTTGATTTCTTGATAGCAGCCATTCTTTGTGGGGTGAGGTGGAATCTCAGTGTTGTTTTCATCTGTATCTCTCGAATGACCAGTGATGTGGAACATTTTTTTCATGTATTTGTTTGCTGCTTTTACTTTTTTGAGAAATGTCTGTTCATTTCAGATGCCTGTTTTTGAATTGGGTCTTTATATTTGGGGGGGCTGATTTTTTTTTTTAGTTCTTTATCTATTCTAGATAATAGTCCTTTGAGGAGCAGCTGGTAAAAATTTTTTCCCACATGGTACGTTGTCTCTTAGCTCTGTTAATGGTTTATTTTGCAGTGCAGAAGCTTTTTATTTATTTGTTTTGGTACCGGGGATTAAATTTGGGTCCTTATGCTTGTGAGGTGCAAAAGTTTTTTAATAGGATGAGATCCCAGTTGTTGATTCTTTGTTCCCCTGCTACCGAGGATTTGTTCATTTTTAAAATGTAATTTGATTTTAACTTAGTAACAGTGAGAGATCAGTATAAATTCAATCTTCTGCATGATAGCCACTCTTCCAAACACCATTTATTAAAAAAATATACATATATATTATACATGTATTATGTGGTTGATATTTGAGAATTTCATGTGCTGCTGAAAAGAATGTGTAGCATGTTGTTAGGTGCAACACCCTTTGGATATCTATTCAGTCCATTTGTTCAAAGATTTTCTTCAGCTCTGATATTTCTATGTTGATTTTTTTGTCCAGTTGATGTATTTGTGATCTGTCTTATTTGTGATAGTGGGGTATTGATGTCCCCCACTGTAATAGTGTTTATATTTACTGATATTTTATTTCCAGTAGCACTTATTTTATGAGGTTGTGTGTTTCATTGTTTGTGCATTTATGTTAATAATTGTTACCACTTCATTTTGGAATTTTCCTTTAACCAACATATATAGTGAGTTTCTTTGTCTATTATGATAAGTTTGAACTTGAAGTCCACTTTATCTGAAGATAGTTTTAACTGCTTGTTTTCAAGTTCCTATTGCATGGAAAAAATGTTTTCCATCCTTTGATTTTTAGTCTTTGACTTTGTTTTTGGGTTAAATGTGTTTCTTTTATACAGCACACCACTGGATTTTGTTTCTTGATCCATTCTACCAATCAGTATCTTTGATTGGGGAATTGAGACCATTCACACTGAGTGATATTTCTGATATGTACTGACTTATTCCTGTCAGGGCCTTCCTGTTGCTTATTCCCTACCTTTCCCTTATACCTTAACTGCTCCACCTACGTGGTGTATTCATTCTATTAAATATTTTGTCATTATTAGCTTCATTATCTCCTTCAAAGATATCCTTCAGAAGTTTGCAGAGTACTGGTTTGGCAGTCATACATTTCTTTAGGTGTTCTTTATTATGAAAATATCTTATTTCTCCATTAGATTTGAAAGCTAGTTGTGCAAGGTTTGTCAGCCCAGGTTAGAAATTCTTTTCTTTTCTCTCTCCTTCCTCTTTCTTTCTTTCTTCCTTCCTTCCTTCTTTTCTTCCTTCCATTGTTTTCTTT
>NW_022900951.1:59308952-59366722 GCF_012274545.1 Fukomys damarensis | reverse complement strand
TCCTTCTTTTCTTCCTTGGAAATGGTTTTCTTTTAGGTCTTGAAACACTTCACTCCAAGTTTTGCTGACCTTTGAGATTTGTGTTAATAAGTCTATTCTAATGGGCTTTCCTCTGTAAGAGATTTGTTGCTTTTCTCTAGTCATTTTTAAAGATGTAGTTCTTGTGTTGAACTTCCAATATGTTTGCTATGATTGCTGTGGGGAGATTCTTTCCTAATGGTGGCTATCTGGGATTCTATATTTGTCACTTATCTGTATGTTAAATTCTTTAACCTTATTTGGAAATTTTCCAGCTATTATTTTATACAGGATTTTAATGCCTTCTGTACTTTGATTTTTTTTACTAGTTCCAATTAATCTTAGTCTTCAGTGTATCATCAAGGGGCTATTTGATCCATTTTTCATTTTCTTTTGTTGTTTATAAGATATCTCTCATTAATTGTACACTAAGAGCTCTTCAGTCTAGTTCTGAGACTGTATCCTCACATTGGTTACTTCTGCTGCCCATACGTTCCATACAATTTTTAATCTCCTGAATTTCTATTTGGAGTCCTTTTATGGATTCCAATTCTTTTCTATGATGGTTATGCATGTTTTCTCATATTTTCTTTAGCTGTACTATCTTTTTATTCATGTCTTCTTTAGACTTGCTAATGATTTTGTTTAACTGGCCCAATATCTTATTGCTTATATCTTCTGTGAAGTTGCCAGATGCAATATTGAAATCTTTTGCTATTTTTCCTGATACCATTCTGAATAATTCAGGCATGAGGGCTTATAGTTTCCTCCCTTCATGCCTCTTGGATAAGCTTTGGGGATTGGACATTTTTGGAGGCATTTTGTTGGCTTATTTTCTTGTGTCTATTTTTTTTAAATTTTGTATTGCAGTTTGTGGGTCAATCATAGTTAAAAGTTTTGTTTGTAGTATGGAGACCTCTTTATTTAAAGTCTACTTTTCAGTAGATATTATTCTGGGCATGGCTAACTATTGAACTTTGACTCTTCCCAGGATCCCCTCTGCTTACTTGGAATAGGACCTTGCAGTGTATTTGGCTCAGTATGCAGTTCTTCTAGAGTGGGCCACAGTATTTGAAATGATCCTAAGGCAATCTAGACATTGACATCTTAAGAAAATAATTACTAGAAGCAGATAAGTCACCATAGCTTTAGTAATAAAATCAGCATCAATTATAGCATTAAATACAAGCTGAATATTGACAAACCCTAAGAACCAATAAAGTACTATGCTTGCTCATAGAAAAGAGATCCATAATTATAGTATGAACACCAAGACAAACCAAATATTGCCTACAACTGGCCTACAGTAAATATCTACTAAATGGAACAACTTTACTTCTACTAATACTAGAACAGTATTCAACAACAATACTGGAAAGTTAACTATTTATCTAGAGATTCATAAAGCTCAGTAGTTATGCTAGTACATGTGGAGAGAGTGAGAAATTAGAGTATTAAAAAAGTAAAATTTGAAAAATTAATGGGGTATGAGGAGGAGAGAAAAGTAAGATAAGGGGTATTACTCAGACATGAAAGGAAATTAATAGTGATAGAGAATAGTCACTGGAAATAATGAATGAGAAAAAGAATAAAAAAGGTAACAACAAAAAAATCAAGAGATCAGAGCCTGGTTTGATGGTGTATGCCTGTAATCCCAGCACTTGAGGCTGAGGCAGGAGGATCGCTGTGAGTTTGAGACCAGCCTGGGTTACATAGTGAGTTCCAGGTCAGTCTCAATTACATAATGAGACCCAGTCTCAAAAACAACAACAACAAAAACCCCCAAGAGATAAAAGAAAGATAGGAAGGAAGAGAAAAAAGTTGGATGGGAAAAACAAAAAAGTAGAGAAAATAACTAAAGGGATAGAAAAAAGGGGGAGAATTTTCCCAGCCCACCCAACCAATGATGGAAAGATAAAAACAATACAACATCAAAAATTAAAAAAGATAGGGCCAGGGATTTAACTCAGTGGTCCTGCCACCTGCCTCACAAGCTCAAGGTCATGAGTTCATTCCCTGTACCAAAATAAAATATAATAAAATATAAAAAAGATTGAGTCTAAAAAACATCTCTGTGAAATTGAATGAGTGGTTTCTTTATGATCTGCAGTTTTGGAATCCAGCCAGTCATGATTTTCTATGCACAGCTTTAAGGCCTAGGGTCTTGATGTGCCCTCCTTGGACTAGAAGTCTCTCTGTTCACACCAGAATATGGTGAACATGTAAGCCAATACATGTCCTTGCTCCCATAGGTAGATGGGAAACATGACCAGAAATCTGTTCTCTGCTGGGTATAGGATACAACACAGGGATTAGAGTGGGCTCTTGGACTTAATGTTGACATTTGTGAGGTCTAATCACTCCCTTCTCTCCCCTGGGTGTTGTCTTTAGCAGGATTTTATTGTGTGGTTAGTCTCATGTCTGCTGCTTTGTGTCCTGCTCCCCTAGGAGTGAGGCTCCACTCCTCAGGCTTTGGTGCAGGTGTGGTCTTGCAAGTGAATGTGGGGTGCCACTCCTTCAGTTTATATCTCAGTAGAATGTTTTAATCTCCTGGATTTTTATTAAGTACCAGTTCTTATCTAAAATGTTCATTCATATTGTATATTATTTTGTTTAGTTCAATTAGCTTTTTACTAGTGTGTTTTTAGTTTCATTGATCATTTGCTTTATTAAGACCATTATCCGAATAGTTACATTTTCTTTGAACTTCTTGAGCACCCATTTGATCAAAAATTTTTTTTGTTTCCTTTCTTCTGTCATAAATTTGTATAATTCAGCTTCCAGAACATGGTTAACTATAGGCTTTTGCCTCTGTCCCAATATCTGGCCTCCTCCATTAATTTGGGGATGGGAAGGTGTGGTGCAATTCACCTAGCACCAACTTCTCTACAAACAAAATTCAGTAATATTGATGACACAAAGGTAAATCAGATATTGGCACATGGTAAAAACCAATTAATGGCAAAAACTATTCTACCATTAGCAATAGCAAACAAATCAACAGCAATAATAGAGTGAAAGACAAACTTGATATAGATATAGCATAAAAATCAATGGAAGCTACTGCTCTGTCACCTTAACAATAGAAAATAGATAGGCAGTAATATTATAGACACAAAAACAAATCAGATATGTGGGGGCCTGACTACCTCACTGTCACAAATACACAGATCAACTAGACAAAAAAAATGAACAACAAAATACTAGAATTTCACCAATCTTGAACAAATGGACTTAGCAGATGTTTACAATGTTCCACCAAACAAAATCAGAATACACATTCTTTTCAGCTGCACATGGGGCGTTCTGCAAATAGATCACATACTTGCTCACTGAACATGTTTAAGTAAATACAAAGGAACTGAAGTTATCCCCTGTATATTATCAGATAATAGTGTAATGGAATTGGACATTAATAGTAAGGGAAACTTTAAGAACTCTATACACATGTGAAAATTGAACAGCACATGCCTGAACAATCAATAGGGAGCAAGAAATTAAAGAACAAATTAAACAGTTTCTACAATTAAATGACAATGCCAATACAACATACTAGAACTTATGGGACACAATGAAAGCAGTCTTGAGAGAGAAATTCATAGCAGTGAATGCTCACATTAGGAAAACAGAGCAAGTTTAATTATAAGACCTGATGCTGAGCCTCAAGCTTCTAGAAAAAAGAGCAAGACAAACCCAGAGCTCAAACAAGGGAGAAAATTATCAAGATCAGAACAGAAATCAATGCAAGGATTGATAAAGATAAAGGAGGATTAAAACAATCAATGGAGCAAGGAGTTGGTTCTTCTACAGAACAAACAAAATTGACAAATCCTTACCCAACCTTATCAAAAAAGGGAAAGAAAAGACCCAAAATCATGCAGTCAGGAATGAAAAGGCCCAAATCCATGCAGTTAGGAATGAAAAGGGTGAAATTACAACAGACTCAGCAGAAATCCAGAGTATCGCCAATACCTACTCTGAGAACCTATATGCCAATAAAAATGAAAATACAAAAGAAATAGACAGATTAGATAGATACATATGAACTACCAAGTTGAACAAAGATGATCTCAAATTATAAGCAATCCAATATCAATCACTGAAATTGAAAATGTAATTAAAACATTGCCAACAAAAAAAAGCCCAGGTTCTGTTGGCTTCACTGCTGAGTTCTATAAGACATTTAGAGAAGAACTATTGCCACTACTATTTATATTCTTCATTGAAATTGAAAGGGAAGAAATACTTCCAAATTCATTCCTGGAAGCAAGCATCACCTTGATCCCCAAAGCAGAGAAAGGCCCAACCTAAAGAGAACTATAGGCCAATCTCCCTAATGAACACTGACACAAAAATCTTCAATAAGACACTGGAAAACAGAATGCAGAACATCATCAAGAAGATCACATACCCTGACAATGTGGGATTCATCCCAAGGATGTAGGGATGGTTCAACATACGCAAATCAAGAAGAGTAACACACTATATTAATAGAGTCAAGGATAAAAACCATATGATCATCTCAATAGATGAAGAAAAAACATGCAACAAAATCCAACACACATTCATAATAAAACCCTCAAAAAAATTGGAATAAATGGTCTCTATCTCAAACCAATAAAGGAATCTATGAAAAAACAACAGCCAATATCATACTAAATGATCAAAAACTTAAATCTTTCACACTAAAATCCGGAACAAGACAAGGATATCCACTATCACCACTCCTGTTCAATATAGTTTTGGAAACATTTGCCAAAGCAATTAGACAAGAGAAAGAAATAAAAGGAATAAAAATAGGAAATGAAAAAGTTAAATTATCATTATTTGCAGATGACATGATACTCTATATAGAAGACCTCAAGAACTCCACCAAAAGTCTTCTAGAGTGAATAATCAAATTCAGTAGAGTAACTGTATACAAGGTCAACACACGAATATCAATAGTCTTCCTGTATATGAACAACAGACTCACTGAGAGAGGAATTGGAGAAACAATTCCTTTCATGATAGCATTCCAGAAAATTAAATACCTAACAGAAGAATAAAAGACCTCTACTCTGACTACAGCACCCTGAAAAAAAGAGATAGAAGAGAAACTTAAAAAATGGAAAGACACCCCATGCTCCTGGGAAGGAAGAACCAACATAGTAAAAATGGTCATATTTCCAAAACTGCTATATAGATTCAATGCAATCACAATTAAAACTCCAACAGCATGCTTCACAGGCCTTGAGAAAACAATCCTAAAATTCATTTAGAACAAGAAGAAACCTAGGATAGCAAAAGCAGTTCCAGAAACAAAGACAAGGTAGGGGGTATCATGATTCCCTATTTGAAACTATACTACAAAGCCCTAGTGATAAAAGCAGCATGGTACTCGCAAAGAAACAGATCTGAGGATCAGTAGAACAGATTAAAAGATGCAAAAACAACTCCAGATATACTCAGCCACCTCATCTTTGACAAAGGAGCCAAACACCATCACTAGAGGAAAGATAGGCTCTTTAATAAATTGAGTTTCACTTTGACAAGGACTGAAATTAGTCTTATATCTCTCAAAATGCACTAAACTAAAATAGAAATGGGTGAAAGATCTAAACATTAAAACAGAAACACTAAACTTCCTGGCAGACAGTTTAGGTAGAACTCTCGAAGATACAGGCAAAAGATTTTATGTACAAAAGCTCAGTTGCCCATGAACTAGCACATACAGTCAACAAGTGGGATTTATTCTTATTAAAAAGCTTCTGCACAGCAAGAGAAACAACCAATAGTGTGAACAGAAAACCCACAATGTGGGAAAAACTTTTCACCAGGTCTTCCTCAAACAAAGGTCTGTAATCTAGAATATATAAAGAACTTAAAAAAATCAGACCTCCCAAATGTAAAGACCCAATCCAAAAATGGGCATCTGAAATGAACAGAGATTTCTCAGACGAAGTAGAAACAGCAAATAAACATATGAAAAATGTTCAACATCACTTGTCACCCAAAAGATGCAAATGAAAACAGTGCTGAGATTCTACCTCACCCCAGAAAGGCTGCTATCAAGAAATCAACAAATAACAAATGCTGGCAGGGTTGTGGGGAAAAAGTAACCCTTCTCCACTGTTGATGGGAGTGTATACTGATGCAACCACTATGGAAATCAGTGGGGAGCTACCTTAAAAAACTAGAATTAGCCAGGCGTGTGGTGCACTCCTCTAATCCCAGCACTTGGGAGGCTGAGGCAGGAGGTTTACTGTGAGTTCAAGACCAGCCTGGACTACATAGTGAGACCCTGTCTCAAAAACAAAACAAAACAAAACAAAACAAAACAAAAAACAACAACAACAAAAAACACAACACCCCCCAAAAAACAAAAAAACCTAGAATTAGAGGTCTCAGTTGACCCACTTATTCCCCTGCTAGGTATCCTTTCCCCAAAATTAAAAGCTTCTTACCACAGTAATATATGTGCACACACGTTTATAGTGGCACAATTTGTAATAGCTAAATCTATAAAACAGCCCAATTGCCCATCAACTGAAGACTGGATAAAGAAGTTTGTGTGTGTGTGTGTGTGTGTGTGTGTGTGTGTGTGTGTGTGTGTTTAATAAACTGGAGTAGTATTCGGCCATAAAGAATGAGAAACTAGAGACACTTATAGCTAAATAGATGCACTTTGAAGCCATACTCTTAAATGAAGTAAATACAATAGACATTTAAATACCAAATAGTTTCTCTAGTGTGAGAAACTGAAAGTGTAAATAAGGATCAAAATGTGCAATAGATAATTTGAAATAAGAAGAAAAGGTCCAAAGAGGAAGGGGAAGTGGGAGGGGTAGGGGAAAGAAAGAAGGGGAAAGGAACAAATGTGAGAAAAGAAAAAAAAGGAAACAAAGACTTTGTAAATAGGGAGGGGTGGAGGGGCTGAAGGGAGGGCAGTAGAGTGGGGGAAAAAATAAGTACCAAGATATGGCATGTAAAGGTACAAATTCGCAACAGTGAATGTTATCATATTGTATACCTAAAATGTACCAATAAAACTTAAAAGAAAAAACAAATCAGATATTAAAATTCAGTAAATATCTATTAAATGCAACAACTACTCCACCGTTAATAATTTAGCAATAACATAGACCAAACTAATTATTCAAAAATTAATAAAACTTAAGACTAGTATTCATAAAAATGGGATGTATGGAAAAGAAGTAAATGAAAGAAGTAAAGTTTGAAAAATAAAATGTAGGATGAGGAAGAGATGAGAAAAATCAGGTAAAGTGTCCAGTTAAAGAGTAAAAGAAAATTAATAGCTTTAGATGAAAGTAACAAAAAAGAGCAAACAGGAAAAAGAAAAAAAAGCAAAGAACAAAGAGGAAAAGAAAGGGAAAATTAAAAAGACAAAACCTCAAATCCCCCAAAATGAACAAGGAAAAAAACGAATCCAGAAACTTCCTCTGTATGTTTGAATGAATGCTTTCTTTACTTAGTGCCTACACCATTAGCATCCAGCAAACATGAGAGCAGGATAATGAGTCACTGCTAATTCCTATTTATTTCCACTTGTGCTTTTTTGTTTCTGAATGCTGAGTCCTGCTCTGCCTATCCTCCTGGTCAGTCAATGGTTTCTGTTCTAGGGTTATATTCACCTCCTCCTAGTTCCAATGTCCATCTGTGTACCCCAAGTCACCACTTTCTCAGCTAAGGTTTTTGGCTTGTGTGTTTTTGAGATGTCCACCCCCTGCTCCAGAGGCCCCTCTGTTGGTACACCCCAAACTGTGGTATCCATTCAAGCTGAGGTATATCCCTGATCACATTGGCAGATGGGAAAGCAAACATACCACAGAGCTCTGTGTTGGATATAGGCAGTTGAGGTGGGATAGGGCTTAGTTTGTGATAGGTCTGACACTCATTTGGGCCACCCAACTACCCAAGTTTTGGAGCTCTGAGAACAATCAAAGTCCATTTTTAGATCCTACAGACCCCCTCCTACAGAGCCCAGGAACAATGCATAGGATACAACATACCTGTCCTACCTGCTAGGTCACAAAACCCATTTCTATGACTATATATATATTCAGCCATTCTCACCTTCCATCTCATGTCCCCTCTTCACCTCACTCCAATTATGTCCATCTCACTAACCCACCTACACCTGCCTATAAAAGATCCAGCTCAATAAAATGGATTTGTACTGTCTTTTGGAGTTACTCCAGGAGGTTCCACCCAGACCCCCCAAATTCAGGCTGGCTGTGTTCTTTACTGGGTCATCATCACTTTACCTAACATCCAGTGCTGAAAACCAAGGAGGTAGTGGACTACAACTGTCTCCTATGGCATGTACTCACTCCCACCTCATCCCCTTCCAGGTAATAAGAACCAACGTCCTCATTACCTCCAGCCCACTAGAGACCTCTTCCCAGCATCTCCTCTGCCTAAATCCTCCCACTCAAGACTGTGGATAAGTTCTCCTGTGGAGCAGTTGAGGGTATTTGTTCCTCTGCTTGATTTTCCAAGTCCTACTTCCACCTGATCTCTAGCTTCAGCCCAGATACAACAGACCTACCTGGATGTTGCTCAGCTTGTCCTTCATTCTGGCTTTTGGCGTTCATCTAGGGAACACTCTTTTCAATTCTGATTGCCCCTTTTCCTTTTGGACACTCTCAACCCTGACCTACCATAGAATGAACTGCCTCTGCCCCTCCTAAAGACATTCCCTGAGGTGCCTCCATTTTAACCTCTCTGTCCAATATTATTTTAAGACAAATGCTCAATTTTTTCTGTGACATGACCGGGCATGCTAGATAATGACTCTCTGTGGTCAAAACACAGTTCTTTCAAGATTTAGATCCTTTCTGACCTTGACCACTTTCTTTAGAGTTTAGACAAATGGGAAGAGGTTCTACGGCCAAGCCTTTTTCATCCTCCACTCTTGTCCCTCCCTCTCTTCATTCTGTTCTACCTCATACCAGATAATAATTTGTGGATCCCCCAGCCTTTGGCCTTAGATTCTTCATCACACAAAACTTCTGTCCCACAAACAAACCTTCCCCCCCACACCCTCCCTGGCCTTCCTTCCAACAGACTACCCCTGCTGAGTCTGAGGAGCCCTGGTCAAAATTCTACCCTTTACAAAAGGTTGCTAATGGCACTACCTTCATCCACATCCCATTCTCCTTCTCCAATCATTTCCACCTTAAAGCTTGCCTTGGTTTCTTATCATCAAACTCATATTACATTAAGGAAATCACTCATCTCTCTCTCTCTGTCTCTGTCTCTCTGTCTCTCTCTGTCTCTCTCTCTCTCTGATGCAAAACATTTATTGGTACATGTTAGATATACATACGATAACACTCATTATAGGAAATCACTCATCTCACTTGCTCCTTTGACCTCACCTGGTGTGATATTCATACAATACTCACTACCACTCTCCTCCCAGATGTGGAACAATAAGTTTGAAAGATGGCCACCTTTAGATCCAATTAGGCCCACGCCCAAGATATGTAATCACGAAGACCCTGGGACAATTGCTGTTCCTAGACAGAACCCTAGATGGAGCCACGAGCCTAGTCATGGAGATTGGGGAAAACACCAAGATTTTATCCAATATATTCATACTGGTCTATACCAAACTTCCATCAAATCCATCAACTTTGACAAACTCCAAAAAAAAAAAAATCTATCAGGGATCCCAAGAAAGTCTGGCTCAATTTATGCCCCAGCTCTCAGAGGCTCTAAAAGCTCACACTAGGTTAGACCAGTGTCCTTCAGAGAGGGACAATTTTTCTCAAGACTTATTTCACTTACTAGTAGGCATCCCCTGATATCAGGGAAAAGCTCAAAAATTCAAAGATCATCCTTAAACCTCGATGGCTGAGCTCATGACCACTTCTTTCAGGGTCTACCAAAACAGAAAACTTGACAAAGAGGCCTCCAGAGAGGCCAACAAATCTGCCCTCCAGCTTCTAGCCGCAATTCTCAGGCCAGGCTAATTATCCAAACAAATGCTTAAAGCCCCTGGGATTTGCTTTTGATGTGGCAGAGCAGGGTACTGGGCAAAGTAATGTCAAAATCCATGCTGCCCCCCAACCCTGCACTCATGTGTCTTAAAGGCCTGCTGAAAGATTAACTATTCCTATTCTGACATGGGGGCGGGGGCCTTCTACTCCTGAGCCCTGCCCTGATGATCTAATGGGACCTGTTTTTCTAGCCAAAGACTGATGGGGCCTTCAGCTCTTAGACACCCAGCCCATCACTATGCAAGAGCCCAGGATAACTCTTCTGTTGAGGGTAAGTCTATTTAAGTTCTCCTCACATGGGGTCCACTTATTCCTCTTTGTCAACATGCTCAGGATCTTCGGTTAAATCTTCAGTATCAGTAGTGGGAGTTGATGGCTGTCCTTTTCAACCCTAAATGACAGCACCCTTACATTGCCCTCTCCTTCAGTCCTGCTGATTTCCCAATACCCTGTTTCCCTCCTGTGATGTGATCTCCTTCTCAAGCTCTGGGCAATAGTCATCTTCCAAAAATCTTCACCTTCTCCTCCTTAATCCTTTCTCTAATCCCTCACCTCCATCCCAATTCCGAAGACCTTTTTGTCTTCACTTAGAGAAAACCAATCTTGGGCCATGCCACTCAACTCATCTAGAGAGTCCTTCCTCAACATTTGAGAGACAGTCTCTACTTATTCAGCCAGGTTCATAGCCTCAAACTTGACCGGACTCCATCTCTCAACAAAAAAAAGATTCAATATGTTAATGATATCTTAATCTATAGCCCCTCTCCCAAGGACTGTCACTCAGATACCTCTCTCCTTTCTTTTCTCACCTCCTGTACTTCATCTTCCCATGCGCAATTAGTATAGAGCACTTTTCAGTACCTGAGGATATACCTTACCCCCACCTCCCAGGACATCATGACCAATCACAAAGCTCTCATTCAGTCAATTACCCTCTCCACAAATAGCTCCAAAAATTGCTCTCATTCCTCAAAATTAGCTGTTTTTCTCTACCTCTGGGTTCCCAACTTTGGCCACACAGACCTCTTGATAATGCCTCCCCCAAACCCATGCCCTCATGTCCTCCTGGGCTCTGGATATCATTCAGTTACTTTCAAACCATCCACCATGCTCGCAACCACTTTCTCTCTCTATATGTATATATATATATTTTTTTTTCCATCCCATAGGTAGCGAATACCTGGTTCATAAATAAAAGCCCTTTCCAAATCCCCCCAGTGGGCACTGGGTCCTCCGACTCCAGACATATAATCAAGCCCCAACCACTCTCCCCCAAACTACCTCACAACTGAGAAAACGAACAGTCCTAATCCAAACACTTATCCTCGCTTCCTCCCAGCTTTCTCACTTCCACCCAACTCTGAAAGACCCCCAGTCACCTCACTCTACTTCATCCCTGTTCCATTAAACTCCAGCATCCCTGGCCAAATTTATTACCCCTGTTCCCCCATCCACACATAACCTAATACATGGTCATTTCTTTCTTCTGCACCCTATTTTCCCTGCTCATCCTCACATTCATTATTCCCTTCCTCCTTCATCCCTGGACTATAGATCCTGCTCAAACCCCTTAAAAAACAGTCTGCAACTAACATGGGAGAGACCCTACACAGTTCTGCTACCAACCACATTCTTCCCTTCCCACCCTGACATTCTTATTTATTATCTCTAAACTCAAAAGCATCAGGCTGTTCCATGCCTCCTCCCTGCAGGTTTCTCCTAGAAAGCTACCTGTTGTCTTCATGACTCACTCCTTGAACTTGATTACTTTACCCTTTTCCTCACAGGAGCCTTTCCTCCAGCCTCAACTTCGCTCTCCAAAATAATTACTAACCTCTGGCTCCAATATATCTTCATGAAGTTCACTCTAACCCAGATTAGCTTTTTCATTTTCTGTCTCCACTTTCTATTAATCCAGGCAGCATGTTAACAATGATTTTCTTGGGCTGTTCAGTTAATTCTCCTCATGACACTAATCAGAATAACCACTCTTGTTGACACTAGACCAGCCAAACTCAGTCTTCATTCACCATTTCTCAGCTTTTTCACTCAACAAATATCCAATTTTCCAGCCTTCAAGCTGACAATCTCAGTTCCTGGCTGAGAACAAATAAAATTCACTACTCTGTAGCACACAGACCTCTTATTGCCCAGAACGTGACACCCCCCACACCCTGCTACACTTTCTAAGCAAGTAAACTCACTAATCTGCAAGATCACATCAACTCACTAGCTGTCATTATACTCCAAAATTGCCAAGGCCTGGGCTTGCATACTACAAAGAGGCAGGGCTGGGGATTTAGCTCAGCGGTTCGGTGGCCTGCCTTGCAAGTGCAAGGACCTGAGTTCGATCCCCGGTACCAAGAAAAAAAAAACATACTACAAAGAGGCAGACTCCTTGTTTTTTTCCAAGAGACCTGCTGTTTCACCTCCATCAAGTCTAGACTCATACCAGATGACATCAAAAGGTTACATGATCAAGCCACGACCCTACAAGATTAGGCCTTGTCCTGGACCATACAAGCTGTCACTTCCTGGGATTCCTGGATCATATCGCTTCTTGGGCCCATTTTTAAAAATTAATTTTATTGGCACATTTTAGGTATACAATATAATGACATTCATAATTGGAAAATTGTACCTCTATATCATATATCTTGGTTCTTATTTTTTCCTCATTCCTGGGCCCTTCCCTCAACCCTTTCATCCTTCCCTATTTACAAAGACTTTGTTTCCATTTTTTTCTTATCTCATATTAATTCCATTCCCTTCTTTCCTTTTCCCAACCCTCCCACTTCCCCTTTGGACCTTTTGCTCCTATGGACCCATTGTTTTAATACTCCTCCTAATCATGTTTGCCCTCTGTCTCCTTCAGACCCTCTTTAGTTTCATTCAGATACAAATGTCTTGCTTCATTTCTTAAGTGGTCACTGGCCTGTTTCTCACCAGTCACCCCTATCAGCCCCACAACTTGACCCCACTTAGCAGGAAGAAGCTCCATAAGGATCCATATCCCCATACCCGCCTACCTACCTCCTTTTCTGTCCACCATCTTTAAGCAGAAAATGATAGGACTGACACCCATCTACCTCATCCCCAGCTGCCCAGGTTCCTGAGCTCTGAGAACAAGCACAACACATTCCTACATCCAACAACCACCATCCTGAGCCTGGGAACAATGAATAGTCCGTGGCACACCTGCCTCACCTTCTAGGTCACAGAACCCATTGCTATAACCACATAATCAGACATTTTTGCTCTTCCATGTCACACCCTCTTTGCCTAACCCCACCTAAATCTGCCTCACTAATTCCCCCTAACCCTACCCATAAAAGACTCAGCTCAATCAACTGGACCTGACTCTTTCTCCTTTGGAAGTACTTGAGGTCTTGCCCAGAACCTCCTAATTCAGGCTGGCTATGTTCTTTACTGGGTTGTCACCATCTACCTAACAGTGTGTATGAGCTTCCATTTCAGATTTGAATGCATAGTTTACATGTATATGCTTTCATCACCCAACACTACCCATTTTTCTTTTACTTTTTCCTTTTGAACCTTGTTTAAATTATTACTTTTCATGGAATACTTTAATCACTGCATTGGAAGATTTATCCATTCTTCAAAGAAGGCCCAGCTAAAATCCTTCATCCTTCAAAAAATGTTTATTTCCCATCCCTGTGCCAATTGAAATTCATCCATTGTGACTCCATACTCATTTTGTACTTTGAATATATGGACACAAATATTTGCATCATTCTTTATTATAAATTAAATTTTTTCTTTAATTATTGATTTCTTTTTTTTCTTTTTGGTACCAGGGATTGAACTCAGGACTTTGTCCTTGGGAGGCAGGCAGCAGCCACACAGAGCTAAATTCCCAGCCAATTATTGATTTCTGTACACCACCCCCCAGCACAATACCTTGCACCTAACACAAATGGTATCATCAAGTAAATGTTTAATAAATCTTGGGTGAAATACAAAATTCAGATTACTGGTCTAACAGTTTTCACTCAACAGTATTGGGCTCTTATTGGTCAAGTGGATTCTATGACAATCAAATGGATAATGCTTGGTGCCTTAGGTTAATATACAAAGGTAAAAGGACATAAAACACATTCTAAAGGAGTACTTTAAAGCCATTAGTTATATATAGGTGTTGAAAGAGACTGTTTTTGTTTGTTTGCTATTAATGTAAGAATCTTCAACAATACCTCTTTTGCAGTGTTTACCGCCCTTAACACATGTTAGCATGACCTGACTCATGATATGCTAAGTTGTACTTTACCTAAAGGATCAACCCATTCCAGCAATTAAGGACAAGGGTTGCTTACAGACTTTGTAGATGTTGCACCCTATACCTTCCCACCTTTTCACTCAGCATTCCAATTTAATAGGACAATGCTCAAACAGTACCCATCTCAAGTGATTTATTAATATTATCATAAATGTTTACATTCATAGACTCCTTCTATCCTTCTGGAATCAAGCAGTCCATCAGTATATATCCATAGATGAATAGAGTTGCTCAATGTTCGTATGTATAACTTCAACAAATATCGACTAAGCACTTATGAAATGTCTGGCTATTTAGCATATGAATAGAGATTACCATGCTCGATAACATAAATATTACTTTTTAAAGCAAAATGTATCATTTATTAGAGGCAGATATGAGGGTGAAATTAAAAGATGTCACAGATCATTGATGAGAGTGGGATGTGAAAACCCTCATACTATTATTATATTGTAGCTTCTCTTTCTTTAGTCAAACAATATTTGTCTTAAAATTTTGATTTTATAAAATTGGATCATTAATCACCAGAGAAAGGCAAATCAAAACCATAATGAGATATCACCTTACCCTAGTAAGCCTGAATAATATAACAAATGCTGGTGAGGCTGTGGAGAAAGGGGAACACTTAATCACTGTTGCTGGGAATGTAAATTATTATAGCCATTGTGGAAAACAGTATGAAAGTTGCTCAAAAAATTAAAAATAGGGCTACCATATTATTTAGCAATTTCACTACTGGATATATATCCAAAGGAAATGAAATCAGTATGTCAAAGAGACATCTGCACTCCCAAATTCATGGCAGTACTATGCATAATAACCAAGAAAGAGAAACAATCTCAGTCCATCAGATGATGAATTGACAACATGTGGTACATGTACACAATGGAATACTCTTGCAACAGAAAAACAGTGAAATCTTGTCAGTGCTACAACATGATGAAACTAGAAATAACTCTATTAAGTGAAATAAGTCAGGCACAGAACGACAGATGTTTCATTATGTCTCGTGTGGAATCTAAAAAAGTTTATCTCATAAAAGTTGAGACTGAAATGTTGGTCATCAGAGGCTGGAGACAGTGAGAGAGGGTATGATTGGAAAACGCAGATCTGTTGGTACTAAGATACAGTTAGGAGCAAGAAATCCTATGGTACTATTATATAGTATGATGATGATAGGTAATATTTATGCACTATACATTGGAAAAAGCTAGAAGGAAGGATTTTGAAAGGTTTCCACACAAAGAAATGATAAATATATTAGGAGACAAATAGTTTAACATGATTTAAACATTGTACAATATATACATGTATCAAACATTGCATGATATCCCATTAATGTATAAAACTTTTAGTTTTTTGTATAAGTTAAACATAAAAAATTTAAAAACAACAAAACCATTATAGTTATTAGTTGTTATAATTATTATATAGTCATTATAGTTATAGTTATTTACTCTCCATTTCTGTCATTCTTATCACAATTTTTATTTTATTGTGTTTGCCCATTAACATAGATGTATAATTACTGTTTTATGCATTTTTCTTTTAGATCATGTAGGGGAAAAATAATTTCACTTAAGGTGAAGTATAGTGTCCATCCCACTCACAAATCTTGGGTAATGTCTTTATTGTAAATGCATATTCAAGGTACCATTTAATATTTCAGTGATCTTGCCTAGAATAGATAGGCATCAGACTTAAGTTCTTACCACATTTCATATTGGTCTGAATAGCTTTTTTTATTTTGTAAAAGTACTGAAGTTTATGACCTCATTCATATCAAGGACACATTGAAAATTCTAGTATTGGCACTACTTTTTGAGGTATGTGACCAAGGCAGCTCACAGTTTGAGTCTACTGAGCTTAGGTGTGCACATGATCCCTGGCTCTCACTCACATTTCCAAGGACTGAATGAATCAATATCTAGTCTTACTTTTTACCTGTTCATGGACCATCAATTGGGAAGCTACACTGTATTTCATTCAGCTTTCATTGTGGATGGAGAATTAACCACTCTAATGACTTTTTTTTTAAAGGAAAAATGGTGTGTCCTGTGGTAGGCAAGATGTAAGATGTGCTCCAAGATTTCCCACTCCATGATGTGTCTGTCCTATATAATCCTGGGAACTGGAAAGATGATGAATTTTGCTCCTGTGATAAATGTACATCATGTGTCACAGCCCACCTTAAGATAGGGAAATGGTCTGGTGGATCCATCCTAATCACAAAAAAGCTTTAATAGTAGAGTTTTCTCCCAAGGTGGGGAAGAAAATCAGAGAGATGCACTGCATCTGCTCTGGAAGAGAGTAAATCTTCATGTTGTGAACTGCTAATGGAGAAGGGCAGCTTGTAGGCAGACAGCATTCTCAGCAAACAGCAAACAGAAAAATAGGTACCTCTGTCCTACAGCTGTGAGGAAATAAATTGCCAACAACCTGAATGAGCTATAAAACAAATTATTCCTGAGAGTCTCCAAAAAGGAATACAGCCTGGCCAACACTCCTATTTTGGCTTTATGAGATCTTGGGCAAAGAAATATAGTCACAATATTCCTAGAAGCCAATAGAACTATGAGGTAATAAACGGATGTTGTTTTCAGCAGCTAAGTGTGTTGATTTGTTATTTAGAAATAGAAAATAAATATAATCCATTTTCCTGATGAATTCAGATTGATAGAGAAGACCCTCTTAGAGATAAATTTGTAAGAACACACCTTATAACTCCAATCAGTGCTATGGTTACTTTATGGAATTCTATAATAAGATATCTGGCCGGAGATTTAGTTCAGTGGTTCCACCCCCTGCCTTGCAAGCGCAAGATCCCGAGTTTGATCATCCCTGGCACCAAAAACAAAACAAAACCCATATGTGTGTGTGTGGGGGGGTGTTTTATATATAGAAATATATATATAATAGGAGATCTTAACACAGCTTTATGTTACTACTATTAGGGTCACACCTCAAGGATGAGAATATTAGTTCTCTCATTCACCAATCATTTGTGGATAAAATGTCAGATGAAAAAAAATCAAATGAGACACCATAACTAGTGGAAGGCTATATAGAGTTGAAGGTGTGAGTACTTGATGGAAGAAAGAAAAAGAGGAATAGCCATCTCATAAGTAACAGGAAACAAATTGATACATATCATATGGGTGCCTTGTCAGTGAAAGAGCTGTGAAAACATCGCAGAAACACTAACCATGTTTTTCAGTCTTCTAACTTAGCCTTCACTGTCCAATCCCTAAACCAGTCAACTCTTCCATGGGAATTTATACCCAGAAGTGAGGAGCTGAAGATATCAAAAGGTCAATGGCATCATTATTGAGCTGATAGCAGCACAAAGACCTCAGGCCCCTCCCTGATTTACTGTCTTGATGGTACACATCACACACCACATGGCTTTGCTTATTGCAGTTTCTCTCTAATCATCTGTGTGATGATGACACTGTCCCACAGGCTAGTGCATGAGATAGAAACAAAGACAGATCTATGTAGCAGAAGGCTTTTTCTGTACCAGGCAGCTGTTTGTCGGTTACTTCCCTTCACTGAGAGAATGCAGGGACCTAACAGTCTTGTTTACTGTTTTACCATGTGAGCCACTGGTATTTGTAGATGTATGATATTTGTTCCTCCTTATCTGTCTTCTTGAAAAATCCATCCTTACTTTTCTTCAAAATCCAGGCTTCTAGAGTCCCAGTAATCATTTCATTCACACCTGGTTTTAAACAAAAGGAAGTGGAAATTGTTTTTAAAGGAGGACATGAGTAATGTAAAAACCTAGACTAGTTTGGGTGTAAAATAGTTTTTATTTTTTTCTCTAAAAAAACAGCTTGAGTTCTAAACTTAACCAGATGGAAATGTGCCTGCTGAGAGTTGGACTTAATTCAGAAAAGATTATTAGCCAATAGATGAGCCAATTTAAACCAGCATATGCCAAAAATGGTCAATCAAGTTTCCCAAGTGTGACTCCCCCATAGCAGATGTCACTGTCTCTCTAAAGGCTTTTGAGTATCATCCTTTAGCATGGAGGTGGGTTTTATACATGTATACATAGACATAAATAAAACCTGGGCCTGTAGCCACCCTTCATTTTACGACACTATAGCCTTATCACTTTAACAGCAAAGAGCATAAGCCCTGCCTCACTTTTTTTAAAGGAAAATAGGTTTTGCAAACCAAACAAAACTTATGAATATACATAATCAATTCTAGGCAACTATCTTCATTTTTCTGGTCATTTCATATTCCTCTAGTCGTAAAAATAACCCAAGACCATAATTGTCTACACTCCCATCACTTAAAAAGTCAATATTTTATCTGTCCATGTTGTCTTTTATCACTTACCCTTTTGCTTGTTCAAATTAAAAATTTTCAACTTTCTTCAACATGTATTAGAAATGGAAACATGACCCCTTAAAAATAGGAACACCTTAAAAGGGCTCTGTTTTCCAAAACCTGGAAAGTAGAGGGATATCCAAAATGCAAAACCAGAACTCTATAGCTTAAACAGCCCTTTCATATCCATTATCCCATTATATTTTTATGACAGTTTTGCGAGGCAGGTAGCAGGGCTTTAGGAAATAAACAAAAATATAGTTTCTCTTGTCATCCCCTCTCCGTTACTAAATCATTCCAAAAGCCTTTCATGGGCAAAAGGTCAGTGTGAGGAGCTCCAGAAGCACAGAAGAGTTTGAAGACTTCCAAGCGAACTAAATGAAATTTGAACAGGGTCTTAAATGATGGATAACTTTTGGACCTGTAGCAATGAACAGAGAAGGAACAGCAGATATCACCACCAAGGCAACAAACTGCCAGAGTGCAAGATACATGAAGATAAATGGTAGGAAACAAGACCGGCAAGATCATCTGGGGCCCCATCATGAAAAATCTTGAGTGCCATACTTAAAAGTTTAAATTGTTTTTAACAAGCAATATGGTTTTGAAGGAAAAAATATGCCAGAGATATTCCTTGCATTATTTGCTTTCTGTTATTGTCCAATAGTGTGGCTTCAAGCACGTTACTTTCATTGTGCTTTAGGTTCCTCATTCCTAAGATGGGTATAATAGTACCTACACCAGGGGATTATTGTGGGAATGAAATGAGATAATGCATTTCAAGCACTTATGACAGTGCCTGGTATGTATTAGGCAGGCTGTAAACGCTACACATTATTAACTTAACATTCATATTTATTTATCATAAAGCTCTGTTTTCTCAACCATAAAATGAGAAAGTATCACTATACCAATTTAATTTCTTAAGCTCCTTTATAATTTCAATACTATTTATTATCAGCATTCACTTGCTTTTCCCTCTACTATTCTTTCAAAAACCCCAAACCTGAGTTGGTACATTATCTCTTGATCCAAAGGGAAGTTAGAAGAGGTAACTGATTACCAGGCTCATAATTACTATGCTAATTAATATTTCCAACCAATAGATGCAAAAGTCCCATTTTCTCCACATCCACACCAACAATTTTTATCTTTTGTGTTATTGATAATAATCATTAGAATGAGTATGAGGCTCTGAAATATTTTATCCAGATGACCTAACTGGAAGTCTTTATCTGAGAATCTGCCAGCTTCCCTAAGATAATCACATGATAAAGAATATAGCCAGTTTGGCTAAGAATACCAATAATGTTTGAAAATACATATATAAGAAACACAAACAGCTCAATAGCAAGGAAAATCTGCCTAAAAATAAGCAAATGACTTGAACAGAAAATTTTTAAAAGAAGACATACAAATGACCAACTGATACATGAAAAATGTTCAACATCACTAATCAGGGAAATGCAAATCAAAACTACAATGAGATACAGCCTCATACCCATTATAATGATTATTATCAAAAACACAAAAGATAAAAATTGTTGGTGAGGATGTGCAGAAAATGGAACTTTTGCATCTGTTGGTTGGAAATGTTGACTAGTATAGCAATTACGAACAATAGTATGGAGATTCCTCCCAAATTAAAAATAGAACTACTGTATGATCCAACAATTCCATTTCCTGGAATATATCCAATGGAAATGGAGTCAGTACATTGAGACATATCTGCACTCACACATTCATGTAGCACTATTCACAATACCTAAGATATGAAACCAACAAGTGTCCATCAAAAGAAGCATGGACAATAAAATATTACACACATACACACACACAGAGGAATACTTATTTAGCCTTTAAAGAAATCCTGAGACTAGAGGAGGGGTGAAGGGAGGACAGAGACAAGGGGAAAAATGAGAACCAAGACCTGTCATGTAAAGGTACAAGATCCCAATGATAAATGTAACTGTACTGTATACCTAAAATGTACCAATAAACTCAATGAGGAAAAAAAAATCCTGAGACTATGTTCAGTGCAATAAACCAGACACAGAAAGATAAATATCTTCACCTCCATGTGGAATAGAAAAATTTGAGCTGATAAAAGTAGAGTAGAATATTGAATACTTGGGAGTAGGGTGTGTGGGAAATGGGAAGATGCTCTTCAAAGGGTGAAAAGTTTCAGATGAACAGAATGCATATATCTAATATACAGCATGATGACTATATTAATAATAATGCATTGCATACATCATAATTATTAAGAGAGTAGATCTTATGTGTTTTCCTCTAAAAAAAGAAAACTATGGGAGGTAATGAAGTAATTAGCTGGATTGTGGTAATCATTGCACAACATATACATATGTCAAAATATCACATTGTACACTATAAATATATACAATTTTATTTGTCAAGTATACCTCAGTAAAGGGGAAAAACCAATAGATCTTAGATGTCCTGGGTTGGAGGACAAAAGCTTGCTCTCAATACTAAAATAATCTCCAATCCCTCCTCCCGCTTCCCACACAGTTATGTAGATTCTAAAGCACTTAGTATTACTATCCCAATGTTTATAAATGAGAAAATGAAAACATGGAGGAGGAAATAACTTTCCCAAGGTTGCCCATCTGGTTAGTTGTAGAACCAGTACTAAAACCCAGGTCTCTATTCCTGTGTTTGTCTTTAACACACAAACCAGGTTTTCTATTACATCATTCAGAGATCTAGAAATTTTCTAATTCAAAGAGGGACACTAAACCAGCCAGAGCAATGGAAGACCACTTGTTTTTCTGTGGAAATAATGATAATGCATAACAGAAGAATTTGGTGGAAAAGCAGTTGAAATCAATCAAAATGTGAGAACTTCCTGTCCTTATCTATTTGCATGGAAAACTGAAAATGGACCTACACTGTTTTCATTGAGAACAAGTAGGTGGTAGAAAGAATTTGGACCTTCAGTTAAGATTAACGTTTTAAATAAGTAAAACATCTTTGCCATGTTAACAAATACTATTTTCCAACATAAGTGAAACTGATTATATAATCTATTTGCACTACATTCATTGGACCTTGAATTAAAATTGTGTTTTCTTATCTCACAGGTTATTGCCCTGTAACCTACTTGAGAACAGACAGGGCATGTTTCTCACTTGGGTCACCTAATAGGAATTTGTCTTGAACTTTGAACATAATAGATATTAGGTAAATAACACCTTGTTCAGTGAATTGGCCTTAATAGTGGGCTTTAATTGTTTAGATGTAGATGTAAAAGGTCTCCTAAACGTCATATGTTCAGAGATGGGGCTTTTGGAAGATGATTGGATTGTGGTGCACTATAATCATCAGGGGGTCAATCCATTGATGATTTCATAGCTGAATGTGCTGTTATGATGTGGGGCTCAGTTGGAGGCGATGGGTCACTGGATACATGACCTGGAAGGGTATATTCTGCTCCCTTTTCTTTCTGCTTCCTGGCTGCCATGGGCTGAGCAGCTATCTTCTTCCAGGCTGTTTTTGCCTTAGAGCCAGCCAACCTTGGACTGAATCCTCTGAAAATATGAGCCAAATGCACCTCTTCTTTAAATTTCAGCTGTTGGATATTTTGTACCATAGATGGGAAAGTGACTAATGCAGTCCCCTACGATGGCAATTTGCCATGACCTTTGCACAAAATAGGTACAATAGATAAATACTCATTCAGTGAATCAGCCAACCCTTTTATCAGTTATAATTTAAATGAGAAATTATCACCGTTTCCTATTTTTGTTAAGTGAAGTGAGTCCATCTTGCCCTTTCAGTAGTGAAAAATCAAAGAATGAAATCAAGTTTGTAAATCTAACTGGACAGCTAAAATCTCTAGTAATTCTCCGTGGATGACAATTGTGATCTTTAAAAATCCCTTATCTTTTATTTGTTTCTTTTTTTCTCTCTCATTGAGTTTATTGGTACATTTTAGGCATACAGTACAGTTACATTCATTACTGGGATCTTGTACCTTTACATGACAGGTCTTGGTTCTCATTTTTTCCCCTTACCTCTGCCCTCCCATCACCCCTTCTCCCCTTCCCATTTACAAACACTTTATGTTTCTTTCTTAAACAAAGATGTGAAAAAGTAAAAGAAAGTTGAAAAGATGTTTTTAATTCAAAAAAGTTTGGACAAAAAACATCAAGGAGCCCCAGAAGTTAATGATCATTTGTGATTTACACTTTAATAATAATTACTGATCACATTATATGAAAAAACTTTCACTTAATCCCTGTTACTAGCCATTTTATAACATGAAATTGAGATTCAGTTCATTTAAGGAGCTTGCCTAAATCATGAGTGATTTGAGCCCCCAATATCAACAGATAACAGAGCCAGTGACATGACTAATAATGTTATGTTTATCTCAAAGCCTTGTTTGAGGTTTTCTACATCTGAGAAAAAGGCATTATATGGGGAAATTAGCCCTTTAAAAAAACTATGATATAAGGAAAGATTTTAAGGAAAAAAATGTTCTGATTGTATTGAAAGAGATTGTAACTTTAAATTATAACTGTTCAAAATCCATGATTAAACAGAGACCAACAGTTTTTAATTTTGAAAGGATATTTACTAGAAGTACTTTGTTTTCTGTCTGATACTTATTTTTCCAGTCTAGGGCATTGTTTGTACCTTTCTATTTGTACGAAGTATTGTTATTAACACTCTTTCAGAAAATGGCCCTTTTATTCTTCCACTTTAACTCTCATTTAAGAAGAGTTACTGAATTCTTGAGTGTATGCTTTTCAAATTGTCATTTGGCTCCAGTTCTTCCTATTATGGAAGGCTTTGTGGTTTTGTAATGAAAGGCATTTAAAATGTGATTTGATTAATAAATGTGGTTTTCTGGTAAGGCAGATTTTATTTAAAGCAAATATATTTAAATCACAGGTTAGGAAAACTTGATTTTATAGCACCATAAAATATTGGTATTGAAAGGGAAATTAGAGGTCATTGAGACCAACCCTCTATCAGACTCATGAATCAGAATATTAACTACAACGTCCTTGACATTTTACTTGGAGAAGTACTTTCTTATTGTTTGCTATAGCCTTAGTGCAGGTTCTTCAACTCGGCAGTAGATGTAGGCTTCATTTTAGAAGGTACACACTAATATACTTTAAAGCAATGACTCATTTTTTCTCTTTTCAGATTAATTTTGCACCTACATACAGAAACTAAATAATGAATATTTGCATATTTGCCTAAGCTAGTTGAAATAGACACTTGTGAGGTCATTGGGAAGAAAGTCATCTATTCAGCAGGTTAATTGTGAATATCCATGAGTTATTTTATTTGCTATACTATATTAAAAAGAATGAAGGTATGTCATATTAACAAAAATATCCAACTTATGAAATTATTTTCTTTGCTAAAAATAAATAATTATTTTAATAAGATGTGAAAATGAACTCTCAAATTGTTTGCCTAATGATACAGTATGTGTATAGTAACTGTAGTTTTAGATAAAACTCATCTCTTGTCAAACAAAAAACTAACAATATTTTATGTGAAGGATCCAGTTTTCATTTTCAGCTTTGTCTTTGTACACTTGAAGAGAAAGACTAATCATTTTTGTATTTTTCAAAACTTTTCCCAGTTAAAAAAAGAATTTGTCTAACTGGAGAAAGTATTTCCACTTTATGAAGCTTCCTGGTATTAAAACTTAAATCCTTTTACTATGGGCATCTGAATCCAGTTGTTTATGAAGTTTCTATCCATTTGTCAGTGTGACTTTCCTGAAAGCCTTATCAATGAGACTGTATTGATGAAGTATTGATCACTGACAAATATTGTCTGGGTATCTGCTTTATACCAACTACTATACTGGAGACTGAGGACACAAAGATGTTTTCAACTTAGCCCCAGCCCCTAGCCTTTAGTTTAGTGGAGGGGTCAGAGGTGTTAAAACAAACAAACAAAAACCCACTAATAATGTTACCTATAACAAAGGATTATACACATACACAATGTAGAGGACAAATTGGCTACCTCTACTTCAGGAAGTCAGGAAAATCTTCACAATGGAACTGACTTACCAATTGGACTGGCAGAGATGCGTGAAATGATATGAAATGATATGATTGAGCACGGCATATTAAGGAAATTCTAAGAAAGAAGTTAGTATAATTGGAGGTTACTCTTGTGTAAATTAAATGCTAAGATGTTGCTTTTCTTTTAGGTATTCAGATTCCACTAATGGTTGTGTGTAAGAAAATAATAGGATCAGTATTTACATACATTTTAAAAGACCACAGCAGTTATGACATGGATCATTAAATAAGGTTAACAAGACTAAAAGTAGAGAAACAGGTGAGACTTGAACATTAATCCATGAATAAGGGTTTGACCTAGAACAGGCAAGAAGAGCAATAGGGAAGAGAACATATTCAAGAAAGATTTCTGAGATAGACTTGGATAAGGAAGGTGAGAGATGTAAAGATATCTTTGAGGTTTTCAGGGACAGGGCAGATTATAAGAAACGTATCAAATTTAGTTTGAAGTGGCTATAGGATAGCTAGGTAAATAGATTATTTATGTCAGTATATTTGTTTAGATCAGAAATATAATCCAGACAGTGTTATGGTGAGATGATTGTGGACATTTATGTTAAATTCTGTCTTTGAGTTTCTGCTATAATGAACTACTAAAAATTCTCTGATAGAGAAACAGATGAAGGCTCCAGTGTGAAGCTACTTTGTAAACCGTTTTTTGTCTTTGTTTTTTGGTACTGGGGATTGAACTTGGGACTTTGTGCTTATGAGTCAGGAGGTGGAACCACTGAGCTAAATCCCTGGGCCTCTTTGTAAACTTTTGAAAACTGTTAATATGCAAAGAAAACTTTTCTAAATTTTTCTACTCTACATAATTAAAAACTATCAGTTCTACTCCATGTAAATTTCAGTATGCATTTAGTGTTTCCAGTACTTATCAGACAATTTCCTGTTTTCTAGTTCAGGCCTGTGTTTGATGCTGAGGGTAACAAGAGTAAGATTTCATTCCAATTCTCTGAATGCTCAGGAATGAGGCATGTGCAGACACCTTTCCAGGATTTAAAAATATATTTCAATCATCTCCTAAACTTTAATTCATATTTATGGGGAGGATGAATAAGTTCTGAAAAGCAGAAGTCATTGTTTTTCAAATTTAAATTCATGTCACGATGAAATTCTCTAACATGGAGACATCAACTTTTCAGCCATTGTTTTATAATTTTACTACAAGAAGTAAAATAATTGCCGGGTGTGGTGGTGCACACCTATAATCCCAGCACTCGGGAGGCTGAAGCAGAAGGATCACTGTGAGTTTGAGACCAGCCTGGGCTACATAGTGAGTTTCAAGTCAGTCTTAAGTGCATAGTGAGACCCTGTCTCAAAAAACAAAAACGAAAATGAAACAAAAACAAAAAAAAAGTAGTAGAATATTAATTTGGATTTAGAAGTATTTGTATCATTTTGTGTTCATTTTGGGAGAAGAGAATTACAATACTTAAAGCATTAAGGTCATTATGGCATTCAAATTTACTACACTGATTTTTAAAACTTTTATTAATTTTTTCTATCTGAATAAAGGGAGATATGAAATCAAAGGAGCCTTTAAGAATGTGTCTGCTGATAGAGTGACTTATATGGCTGTGCTCATTCTAATAACAAAGTGTCCCCTTTTCTTTTTGAAAATAATGTTTACTTTGTTACATTTCTTTTCTTCGATTTTATTTCCATCATGATTGTTACAGCAAAGACATTTGACAAGATCTAATACACTTTCAGGATATAAAATTACTCTATAAACTAGGAATTGTAGGGACCTGTATCAAAAGTGATAAAAGCCATATATGAAAAATCTACAGCTAGCATCATTCTCAGTGGTAAAAGTCTGAAACTATTTTTCCTAAGATTAAGAAAAGGGCAAAGATGCCCATTTTCAGTACTTTTGTTCAGTATTGTAAAAAAAAAAAAAAGTACCAGCCAGAGCATTTAGGCAAGAAAAAAGGAATAAAAGGCATCCAAATTGGAAAGACACAACATTCTTTATATTTGCAAATGACATATTATATTCCAGAAATCCTAAAGAAGCCACACACACACACACACACACACACACACACACACACACACAGAGTCAGAACTAATAAATTCAGCAAAGTTTAAAAGTACAAAACTTACAAGCAAAATCACTGATATTTCTGTGCATTAGCAATAAACAGTCCAAAATGAAATTCATAAAGCAGTTCATTTATAATAGCATCACAAATATTAAAATACTTAGAAACATACTTGGCAAAAATGTGAATAGTGAAAATCATAAAACATTGTTATAAAAATGATAAAGACCTAAAGAAATGAAAAAATATTATGTTTATGGATTGAGAGATTTAATATTGCTAAAACAACCATACTCCCCAAATTCATACATAGGTACTTATCAAAATCCCAGCTGGATTTATTATCAAAATTGACAAAGTGATCCTAAAACTCAATTGGAAATTTAGTGGGCGGGGAATAGCTAAAACATCCCTGTTAAAAGAATAAAGTTTGAGAACTCACATTTTTTGTGAGGAAAATAATCAAGACAGTATGGTACTTACTGGCCTACACATAAATATGCATTATTGGAAGATAATTGAGAATACAGAAAAGTACCATACATTTATATTCCTTTGCTTTTCACTAAGGATGCCAAGACAATTCAGTGGGGAAAAACAGTGTTCTCGGCACCTGGTGCAGGAACAAGTAGATCTCTTTCTCAAAGGAATGAGGTTAGATACTTGATTCTATAAAAAACATCTCAAGGGCCGGGGATTTAGCTCAAAAATCTCAAAATTTGTCATAGATTTAGATGTAAGTGATACAAATATAAAACTTTTAGAGGAAAAATATGAATAAATATCGTGGCCTTGGATTAGACAGTAGTTTCAAAAATATGACATAAAAAACAGGGGATGAAAACAAAAGTAGATAAATTGGTTTCACAAAAACCAAAATATTTTGTGTATCAAAGAGCATCATCAAGAAAGTGAAATGACAGCCCAAAGAATTGGAGGAACTATTGCAAACATTTTTGCCAAAGGACCTAGCACATAGGGAGAACTCTTACAACTCAATAATAAAAATATTTAAACCAACTAAAAATGGGAAATTTTTGAATAAGTGTTTTTCCCAAATAATATACACAAATGATGTATAGATACAGAACATGCTCAGCATCGTTATCTATTGGGGAAATGCAGATTAGAATCAAGATGATATACCATTTCACACACAGTAGGATAGCTATGATAAAAAAAAAACAAGTGTTGATGAGGATACGCAAAATTTAGAACCCTCATACACTGCTGAGAAGAATATAAAATGGTGCAGCTTATTTGGAAAACAGTCTGGTGGTTACTCCAAAGGTGAAATAGAGTTCCATATGTCCCTGAAATTCCCCTCCCAAGTACAAGGTGGGATGGAAGTATTTGGTGAATGTTTAAATAAAAAAGTTGCATTTAAAGACATATTGTCATTAACCCTCCTCAAGATAGTCCAAACAAATTTACCTCATTATTCTTGCCACTTTCTGAAGCAGTTCTCTTTCATGAGTGTCTTTATGAAGTGGATCAAAATATAGTGAATGCTTTTACCAAGTGTCATCCAAAAAAACATTATAATATATCTTCAACTGCTTTATTCATTGGATCTGGCACCATGCAATGTTGGCTCTTTACCTAAGTCAAAATGACCATGAAAGGTAAACATTTTGAATCAATTCCAGACATCAAGGCAATGAAAGAGAAGCTAAAAACATGAAAAGAGAAGCCCACAGTTATTGTATACTGCAAAAGCAGTGTGGAGCTCTACTCCTGAAGTGACTCTTTCCGCATGGCAAAACTAGAGTTGAAGGAGAAAACCAGTGCAGTGCCCACCATATTAGAAAAGGTGTAATCAGGAGTTATTTTGGGAAGGGGTTAATTGTTTAAGACTGAGCCACAGAACAACATCTCTTCAGGTTTTCCAGTGTTATCCTAACACAGCCACAAAAAAAACGAGGTAATAGAGACGATGCAGTCTAGATAAACACCCTGAGAAGTTTAAACTCAGACTGGGAGCGACATAGGGCCCTGTCTTCCAGGGTGAGAAGCCAAGTTAGTATGTGTGAATTTAGAGGCAGCTGAATCTAAAAGTGATGGCATTAAATTCAGCAATCTTTTTGAACCTCTGCTGTGCTGCCTACATCCAGCACAGATACCAGTGATCTGGTTGCTTTCTCTATCTACCAGTGTTAACAAGGACGTGCCTCAGATCGGACAGTTGCCACAGCCTGGGGTGTACAGAGAGGGACCACCAGAGAGGGGTGGGGGGTACCTGACAAATCTACGGGCTACAAAGATAGGCAGAGAAATCTGTGACTGGCTGGATTCCAAGGCTGTATATCCAGGAAAGAAATAATTCATTCAAAAATACAGAGGAACATTTTTTGGACTTATTTTGTTTTTTCATTATTAGCTTTATGGAGTTTGGTTTATTTTTTCTTTTTTCTATTAATCTGCCATTTTTAATTTATTTTTCTCTGTTTTTCTTCATTCTCTTGCTTGCTCTTTTTTTTTTCTTCATTGAGTTTATTGGTACATTTTAGGTATACAGTACAGTTACATTCATCATTGGGATCTTGTACCTTTACATGAGAGATCTTGGTTCTCATTTTTTCCCCAAACCCCTGCCCACCCTTCACTGCACTCCTCCTGCTTGCTCTTTTTTTTGTTATTTTATCTAACTCTATTAATTTGCTTTTATTCCTTAATAAGATCCATTGCTTCATTTTTCTCTTCTTTTCACCTTCCATTGTTTAATTTTTCAAATTTTACTTGTTTCATTCTCTCTTTCCCACCCCATCTATCTTTACTAGTATAATCATTAACTTATTCATGACTGGGCCATAATTCATATGTCTTGCTGCTGGGAGGTTCTGATCTGAATTGACTTTTGCATTGGGCAGCTTGAATCACCAGTGGTACATACATTATAGTCACATCAGGTGGCTTGAAGTACTTCTCAGGGCTTAGCTGCTAACAATAATGCAAAGAAAGGCATTAATTTAGTAGACCAGATGTCATCATATTTCCTTCTTAAGGAAAACATTAAAGGAAAACATTAAAATGCTATAAAAATTGTGATACAGCTAATTTGTGGTACAGCAGTTGTAAATGCATATTATATCCATCAGCGATAGGAAACTGGTAAGAGTTCTGTGATAAAATTTAGGTAATTAATTATTGATAAACTATTAACCTGTAAAGAATTGCCAAAGGTTCAAATTACTTGAAAAAACATTCAATTTATAAATCTTATTTAGGATTGGTAAGAAATGCATGCAAGGGATAGGAAAAAAATAGGAGAAAATGAAAAAATGGAAATAAAATGTTTGTAAATGGGGAGGGGAGGAGGGGTGAAGGGAGGGCAGGGACAAGGGGAAAGAAATGAGAACCAAGACCTGTCATGTAAAGGTATAAGATCCCAATAATGAATGTAATTGTACTGTATACCTAAAATGTACCAATAAACTCAATGAGGAAAAGAAAAAAGAATCACATGCAAGTGATGTACAGTTATAAAAAATTATCTGATAAAATGGGTGCTGCTGTGGCTGTAAAAAAGCCAAATGCTTTATGATATTTTGCACACTCTTTATGAATCAGCTGCCTTTATTTTTAAAATGTTTTAATAAATGTGTTGATTATTCTGATATTTTTTAGTTTGTATGAATAATATATATATGCAGTAATTATTCAAATTCAAGCAACTAACTAGATTCTGTCCATTTACATACTTTTATTAATTTGACTAGTAAAAAGACCAATAAAAGGGATTAAATCTGCTTGTAGCACCAGTGGTACAATCTGCCAGATGAGGCAGTCACACATGTACCTCCGGTGGTTCAAGTCACCTGATTGGACAATTATGCGTCACAAGTTGTTCAAGCCAATAAGGATATGTTAAACTTTATCAATCCTTTGATAGTTAACTCTATACAATTACTATGAAATTCCTTTCTTTTAAAAAATTTATTGGTATATTTAAGGTACGCAATGCAATGACATTCATCATTGAAAATTTGTACCTTTACATAATCCATCTTGGTTCTTATTTTTTCCCCATTCCCTGCCCTCCCTTCAACCCCTACACCCCTCCCTATCTAAAAAGACTGTTTACATTTTTCTTTTTCTCATATTAATTCCATTCCCTTCTTTCTTTTCCCCTCCCCTCCCACTTCCCCTTCGCCTTTACACCTTTTCTTCCTATTTCACATTATCTATTATACCTTTTAGTCCTTATTTACACTTTCAGTTTCTCACACTAGAGAAACTGGTATTTACACACGTGTGTCCTACTTATTTCACTTAAGAGTATCACCTCAATATGCATCCATTTAGCTATAAATTTCTCTAGTTTCTTTTTGTGGCTGAGTAGTACTCCAATTCATTATAAAAATAAAAACACCACATTTTACTTATCCAGTTTACTGTTGATGGGTAATTGGGTTGCTTCCAAGTTTTAGCCATCATGAATTGTGGTGCTATGAACATGGGTGCACATATATCATTATGGTATGATCCTTTAATTCTTTGGGGAAGATTCCCAGCAGGGCAATAGCTGGGTCAAATAGAACTTCCAATCCTATTTCTCTGAGGTATCTTCATACTGATTTCCACAGTGGTTGCACCAGACTACACTTTCAACAGCAGTGGCGCAGTGTTCCTCTTTTTCCACAGCCACAACAGCATTTGTTATTGGTTGATTTCTTGATAACAGCCATTCTTTCTGGGGTGAGGTGGAATTTCAGTGTTCTTTTCATTTTCATCTCTCGAATGACCAGTAATATTGAACATTTTTTCACGTGTTTATACGGTATTTCTCTTTCTTTGTCTAAGAAATGTCTGTTCATTTCAGATGCCCATTTTTAGATTGGATTTTTTAATTTGGGAGGTCTGATTTTTTAAAGTTCTTTATATATTCTAGGTAACAGACCTTTGTTTGAGGAACATCTGGCAAAATTTTTTCCCAAATTGTAGTTGTCCTTTAACATTGTTGATGGTTTTTCTTGCTGTTTAGAAACTTTTTAATAAGACATACCACTTGTTGATTGTTTATGCTAGTTCAAGGGCAACTCAGGTTACGTTCACAAAATCTTTTCCTACACCAATGTCTTCCAGAATGCTATCTAAACTCTCTTCCAGCTGGATTAATGTTTCTGTTTTAATATTTAGATCTTCAATATGCTTTGATTTTAGTTTAGTGCATGGTGAGATATATAGGTCTAGTTTCAATCTTTGGCAAGTTGAAACCCAGATTTTCCAGCACCATCTATTAAAGAGGGTGTTTGGCTCCTTTGTCAACGATGAGGTGGCTGAGTGTGTCTGGAGTTGTTTCTGCTTCTTCTAATCTGTTCCACTGTTCCTCAGGTCTGTTTCATTGCCAGTACCATGCTGTTTTTATCACAGTAGCTTGTTAGTATACTTTCAAGGTGGGGATTGTGATACTCCCTATTTTGTCTTTATTGCCTGTAATTGTTTTTGCTACTCTTGGTTTCTTCTTGCTCCAAATACATTTTTGGATTGTTTTCCCAAGGTCTGTGAAGTATGCTGCTGGGATTTCAACTGGGATTTTGTTGAATCTATAAAGCAGTTTGGAAGTACGGCCATTTTCATTATGTTGATTTTTCCTACCCAGGAACAAGGCATTTCTTTCCATCTTTTGATATCCTCTTCAATCTCATTTTTCAGAGTGCTGTAGTATTCAGAGTAGAGGTCCTTCATTTATTTTGTTAGGTTTATACCCAGGCATTTCCATTTTTTGGATGCTATTGTGAAAGGAATTGATTGCACCATTTCTCTCAGTGAGTCTGTTTTTCATCAACAGGAAAGCTATTGATTTTTCTGTGTTGCCCTTGTATCCAGCTACTTTACTGAATTTGGTTATTAAATCTAGAAGATTTTGGTGGATTTCTTGGGGTCTTCTAAATAGAGCATCATGTCATCTGCAAATAATGACAATTTGACTTCTTCATTTCCTGTCTTTATTCCTTTAATTTCTTTCTCTTATCTTGTTGCTGTGGCTAATGTTTCCAAATCTACATTGAACAATAGTGCTGATCATGGACATCCTTGTCTTGTTCCTGATTTTAGTGTGAAGGATTTCAGTTTTTGACCATTTAATATGATATTGGCTGTTGGTTTTTCATGTATGGTGTTTTTCAGAATGAGGTGGAGACTATCTATTACAATTTTTGGAGGATTTTTATGATAAATGTGTGTTGCATTTTGTCAAATGCTTTTTCTGCATCTATTGAGATGATCATATGTTTTTTGTCCTTGACTCTATTAATATAGTGTGTTACATTTTTTGATTTGCATATGTTAAACCATCCCTGCGTCACTGGGATTAATCCCACTTGACCAGGGTGTATGTGATCTTCTTGATGATTTTCTGCATTCTATTTGCCTGTATCTTATTAAGGATTTTTGCATTTATGTTCATTAGTGAGATTTCCTATATTTCTCTTTTGGTTCAGTCCTTCTCTGCTTTTGGAATCAAGGTGATGCTTGCTTCCAGAAATGAATTCTGGAGCATTGCTTCCCTTTTGATATCATTGAAGAGTTTAAGCAGTAGCGGCACTATTTCCTCTCTAAATATCTTGTAGAATTCAGCAGTGAAGCCATAATAACCTGGGATTTTCTTTGTTGGTAATTTTTCAATTATGCTTTTTATTTCTTTAGTTACATTGCATTATTTAGAAATTTTAGGTAATCTTCATTCAACTTTGTTAATTCATATGTATCTAGAAATCTGTGAGCTTCTTCTGTATTTTCCATCTTATTGCTATATAGGTTCTCAAAGTAGGTATTGATGATCCTCTGGAATTCTACTAGATCCATTGTAATTTCATCCTTTTCATTCCTAATTGCATGGATTTGGGCCTCTTCTTTCCTTTATTTGGTAAGATTGGCTGAGGGTTTGTCAGTTCTGTTTATTCCTTTGAAGAACCATCTTTTGGCTTCATTGGTTTTTTTTGTATTGTTTTCTTAATCTCCATTGCATTGATTTTTGCCCTGATCTTTATAATTTCCTCCCTTGTATGAGCTTTGGGTTTGTCCTGCTCTTCTTTTCTAGAAGCTTGAGGTTAAGCATCAGGTTGTGTAATTAAGCTCCTCTGTTTTCCTAATATGAGTATTCAGTGCTATGAATTTCCCTTGTAAGATGGCTTTCATTGTTTCCCATATACGCTGATATGTTGTATTGTCATTTAGTTGTAGGAACTATATGATTTCTTCTTTAATTTCCCCTGTTACCCATTGGTTATTCAGAAGTGTGTTTGTTCAATTTCCATGTGTTTATGAAATTCTTGGGGTTTCTTTTGCTACAATCTCCAATTTCATTGCACTATGGTCTAATAATATACAGGGGATAACTTCAATTCCTTTGCACTTACTTAAACATGTTCTATGAGTGAGTATGTGGTCTCTTTTGGAGAGTGACCCATGTGCAGCTGAAAAGAATGTGTATTCTGATTTTGTGGAGTATAACACTCTGTAAACATCTGTTAAATTCATTTGTTCAAGAGTTTGATGAGTTCTAGTATTTAATTGTTTATTTTTTGTCTTGTTGATCTATCTATTTGTGACTGGGGTATTTAGGTCCCCCACTACTATTGTATTAGTGCTTATATGATTTTTCATGTTCATTCATATTTGTTTTATATAGTTAGGTGTGCTAGTGTGTGGTGCATATATATTAATGATTGTCATCTCTTCTGCTTGGATTGTTCCCTTTAAAAGGATATAGATTTCCACAGTGATTGCACCAGTCTGCACCCCCACTAGCACTAGATAAGGGTTCTTTTTCCCCACAACCATGCCAACATTTGTTACTGTGTTTTTCACATTATCAGTTATACAATTTGAACCTTATTGACACTTTTAGATTTTCATGCCAGAGAAATAGTCTGTAGTTACACATGTGTGTCCTATTTATTTCACTTAAGAGTATAGCCTCAGTATGCATCCATTTTCCTATGAATGACTAATTTCTCATTCTTTACAGTGAGTAGTACTCCATTTTATAGATAAACCACATCTTCTTTATCCAGTCTCCAGATGATGGGCAATTGGGCCCTTCCAGTTTAAGCTATTACAAACTATGCTTCTATAAACGTGGGTGTGCATATATCACTGTGGTATGATTCTTTTGGAAAGATACCCAGCAGAGAGATACCTGGGTCAAGTGGGACCTCTAATCCTAGTTCTTTGAGCTATCTCCATATTGATTTCAACAATCTGCACTCTAACCAACAATGGAGAAGGGTTTCTTTCTTCCCACAACTCTGCCAACATTTGTTATTGTGTGATTTCTTGATAGCAGCCATTCTTTGTGGGGTGAGGTGAAATGTCAGTGTTGTTTTCATCTTCAGCTCTCGAATGACCAGTGATGTGGAACATTTTTTCATATATTTACTTGCTGCTTTTACTTCTTTGTCTTAAAAATGTCTGTTCATTTCAGATGCCCATTTTGGAATCGATTCTTTATATTTGGGGGTGGCTGATTGTTTTGAGTTCTTTATATATTCTAGATAATAGTCCTTTGTCTGAGGAGCAGCTGGTAAAATTATTTCCCTAAGGTTGTCTCTTAGTTCTGTTGCTGGATTCTTTTGCAGTGCAGAAGCTTTTTAATAAGATGAGATCCCAGTTGTTGATTCTTTCTGCTAGTTCCCGTGCTACTGAGGATTGGTTCATAAAATTTTTTCTGATGCAAATGTCTTCAAGAGTTCTGCCTAACTTATCTTCCAGCAAGATTAGTGTTTCTGTTTTAATATTTAGATCTTTAATCCACTTGGATTTTAATTTAGTGCATGGTGAAAGATAAGGGTCCAGTTTTAATCTTTGGCAGGTTGAGATCCAATTTTTCCAACACCATTTATTAAAGAGTCTATCTTTCCTCCACTGCGGGTGGTCAGCTCCTTGGTCAAAGATGATGTAGCTGAATAGATCTCGATTTGTTTTTGTGTCTTCCAATCTGTTCCACTCATCCTCAGATCTGTTTCTTTGCCAGAACCATGCTGTTTTTATCACAGTGGCTTTGTAGTATAGTTTCTAATTGGGAATTGTTATAGCCACTACCATGTCGCTGTTGCCTAGGATGGCTTTTGCTATTTTAGGTCTCTTATGGTTCCAAATGAATTTTTGGATTCTTTTTTCTAGTTCCATGAAATATAGTGTTGGAATTTCAATTGACATTGCATTGAATCTGTATAACAGTTTTGGTAGTATGGCCATTTTCACTATGTTGATTCTTCCTACCCAGGAGCAGGGGATATTTTTCCATTTTCTTATATCCTCTTTGATCTCTTTTTTCAGAGTGCTATAATATTCAGTCTAGAGATCTTTTGCTTCTTTTGTTAGATTCATTTTTTGTTAGATTCATTTTTTGGATGCTATTGTGAAGGGAATTGTTTCCCTAATTCCTCTCTCAGTAAATCTGTTGTGCACAAGAAGGCTATTGATTTTTGGGTGTTGACCTTGTATCCAGCTAGTCTGCTAAAAGTGTCAATTAAGTCTAGATGTCTTTTTGTAGAGTTTTTTGAGTCTTCAATGTAGAATATCATACCGTCAGCAAATAATGACAGTCCAACTTCTTCCTTTCCTATCTTTATTGCTTTAATTTCTTTCTCTTGTATAATTGCTCTGGCTAATTTTTCTAGAGCTATATCTAAAAGGAGTGTTGATAGTGGACATCCTTGTCTTGTTCCTGATTTTTACATGAAAGTTTTCAGTTTTTGGCCATTTAATATGATTTTGGCTGTTGGTTTTTCATAGAAAGCCTTTATTAAGTTGAGATATAGATCATATGGAGATACCTCAAAGAGCTGGGACTAGAGGTTCCATTTGACCCAGCCATCCCTCTGCTGGGTATCTTTCCAAAAGAATTAAAAGAATCATATCACAGAGATATATGTGCACCTATGTTTATAGCAGCACAGTTTGTAATAGCTAGAACTTGGAAATAGCGCATTTGCCCAAAAGTTGCAAACTGGATATAGAAGATGTGGTTTTTCTATAAAATGGAATATTACTCAGCCATAAAGAATGAGAAATTAGATTCATTCATAGGAAAATGGATACATATCGAGGATATATTCCTAAGTGAAATAAATGAGTCACACATGTGTAAATACCGAGTAGTTTTTCTGGTGTGAACAAATTATAATAGCACATAAGATCCTAATGATATAATAGACAATGTGAAATAGGAAGAAGAGGGCTAATGGTGTAGGGAAAGTGGGATGGGTAGGGGAAAGCTAATAAGGGAAAAGAAAAAAATATGAGAAAAAGAAAAAATGGAAATGAAGTTTTTGTAAAGGGGAAGGGGAGGAGGAGAGAAGGTAGGGCAGGGACAAGGGGAAAAAATGAGAACCAAGACCTGTCATGTAAAGGTACAAGATCCCAATAATGAATGTAACTGTACTGTATACCTAAATGTACCAATAAACTCAATGAGAAAAAATTAAAAAAATAAAGTTAATAGTGTGAAAGGCAAAAAATGAATAAATAAAAATAAAAGGATATAGTGTCCTTCTTTGTCTCTCTTAATCAACGTTGGTTTGAAATCAACTTGATCTGCAAAAAGAAAAACTACTCCTGCTTTTGGAGGGTTCTGTTCACATGGAGTATTTTTTTCCACCTTTTAACTTTCAGACTGAGTTTCTTTTTGAATTAAATGTGTTTCTCGTATGCAGCATTTTGTTGGATTTTGCTTCTTGACCTATTCTGACAGTCTATTTTTTTTTGATTGATGAATTGAGACCATTAACATTTATGCTTATAACTGAGCCTGTGTGGCTCTTTTTCAGATGGTCCTTGGCTGTGGCCAATGGTATGGCAGGTATTTGGCTGAAGCTTGTGCACCTGTGCAACTCTTTCCTGGATGGGCCTTTGGCTTGGGTGGGTGTGCCAATGCCTCTGGGTTCAGGGCAGGGCCCTGGCTAGAATCTGCCTGCAGCTGCACCACTCTGATCCGCACAGCTGTTCTCTAGGATCTGCGTCCACTTATGGATCGTATAGAGGACCTCTGGGTGAAGCTCATCCACCTGTGTAGCATTTTCTGTGTGGGCCTTTGGCTTGGGTGGGTGTGCCCATGCTTCTGGGGTCAAGGCAGGGCCTTGGCTGGAATGTGAATGGTCCACACAGCTGCTCCCTGGGATCTGGGCCTGTGAAATGCATTTCTATTTTCAGTGGTGGTATAGTTGTGGCATTTAGTACATATTTACTGTATATCAATATCTGATTTGTCTTAGTGTTTATAGTATAATTATAGATCTCTTTTCTATGTCTAAGGATGGGGAGTCAATATACAGTTTGTATTTAACACTATTATTATTGCTGATTTTGTTGCTAATTCCAAAGTGGCACAGCTGTTTCTATTAATTTGTTTTCCCTGTATGCCAATATCTGAATTGTCTTTGTGTCATTAGTAATACTACGTTTCATTCCTGGAGAAATGGGTGTTGGGACACTTGAGTGTATCTTTTCTTCTCAAACTAGTGGGGGTAGTTAGATCTTTTGGATCTTGAGACAGAGAAAAATGCCTTTTGGGGGGACACGGGGGAATTGAACTCAGAATGTTGTGCTTGTGAGCCAGGAGTGTTGCCACTGAGGCAAATCCCTGGCCTGGAAAATGCCTATTGTTAGTCATGCTCAGAACACATCACTGGAAAGCAGACACTAATGACCTCTGCATACTAGTAACAAAGTTTTTCCACTATGAATTACCTATCCAGCACACACACAGAAAGAGAAAAATGAGAAAATCAGTCAACAAAATGCTTCCCCAAACTCCCAACTCCTTAAAATCTGATCCATGGGGTATTGAAGGTGAGAAAATCAAAAACCACACAGCTGAACTATTTAATATGATAAAAGATAAAAATCCAGATCAATAGTTTGCTCAGTGAGCTCAAGGAAGACATAACTAAACAGATAATGGACTTAATGAACAAAATGATCAGTGAGTTTACAGAAGACACTAATAAAAAGCTAGCTAAGTTAAACAGAACATTACAAAACACAAAGAAACAGCTTGGCAAAAAAATTAGAGTTCATGAAAAGCTACCAAAAAATATCTAAGAGATTAGAAATTGTATTGAAACTATGGGCAGCAGAAATGACTAATTTGAGGGCAGAGTGTCAGAAATAGAAGACAGGACTGATGATGGTGAGGAATTACTCAGAGATACCTTAAAACATTAAGAGAACATAAAAAATGAATCCAACAGCTGCCAGATGATGCAAAGACTAATCTAAAATTAACTGGAATTAGTGAAAAATCAGAAGACAGCACAAATGGCACAAAATCTGTTGACAAAAATAATATCAGAAACCTTTCCAAATAGGGGAAATAATTTAATGTACAGATAGGTGAGGAATATAACATCCCAAATAGCCATGAATAACCATGAATAACACATCATAGTGTGATGATGACACTATATGACACATCATAGTCAAAATCATAGTGACACATCATCGTAAAAATCTCAGAAGTCTAACACAGACAAAATTATAAGAGATGTTAAGAAAGGCCAAAAAAATCACCTATAAACATAAATTAAGATTACAGCAGACTTCTCAACACAAAGTGTAAAGGCCCGGAGAACTTGGAGTAAAGTACTGCAAGTCCTAAAACAAAACAAAACACAACTTCCAACCCAGACTGATATATCCTGCAATGATATCTTTCAAAATTGATGGGGATATAAGTTCTTTTCATGTCAAAGAGCATCTTAAGAAATTCGTGATCATCAAACCAGCACTATAAAAAGTTCTCAAGGATAATCTTGAATGGGACAATGAAGCAAACAATTGCAAAAAGCCAGAGAATGAATATACCAAGCAAGGTGAGCAGCTAAGAAGAAGGGGGGAAAATAATCAGCAACAGGACTATGATATGATGATAGGAATAAAATCATTGTCTTTCAGTAATAAATATCAATGTAAATGGTATCAATTCTCCAATCAAAAGACACATAATGGTAGAGTACATCAAGAAACAAAATGCAATATTATGCTCTATACAACAAAAACATTTAATTCAAAAAGGAATCTATGGACTGAAATTAAAGGATGGAAAACAATATTCCATGCAAAAAGAACCTGAAAACAAACAGAAGTAGCTAAGCTTATTTTCAGACAAAGTAAACTTCATGTAAAAATTGATCAAAAGAGGCAAAGAAGAGAACAGGAATAAAAAAGAGGGAAAGAAGGTCACTATATATTATTGAAGGGAACAATTGAATAGGAAGTGATAACAATTATAAGCATATATGTACCAGGCCGGGCGTGGTAGCGCACGCCTGTAATCCCAGCACTTGAGAGGCTGAGGCAGGAGGATCGCTATGAGTTCAAGACTATTATATACCAAATACTGGCACATACAGCTTCATTAAACAAACATTACTAAACATAAAAGATCACATAAAAATCATCACATTTATGATGCTGAACATCAGTACACCACTATCATAAATAGATTGACTAAAAAAATCAGCAAAGAAATATAACAGTTGAACAAAACCTTGAAATAAATGGACTCAATAGATATCTACGGAATGCTCATACCAAATACTGGCACATACAGCTTCATTAAACAAACATTACTAAACATAAAAGATCACATAAAAATCATCACATTTATGATGCTGAACATCAGTACACCACTATCATAAATAGATTGACTAAAAAAATCAGCAAAGAAATATAACAGTTGAACAAAACCTTGAAATAAATGGACTCAATAGATATCTACGGAATGCTCCTCATAGCAACAGAAGGCACATTCCCAGCATCACATGGAATTTTCTCCAAAACAGACCCACAAAGCCTGCTTAATCAAATAGAGAAGAACAAAAATTTCTCATTATTTGTCATCAGATCATAGCCAATGGAATGTAAATCAATGGCAAAAGAAACCACAGAAATTGTGCAAATACATGGAAATGAAGCAATAATCAATGGAGAAATTAGACAGTTCCTTGAATCAAACAATAATGCCACTATAACATACTGGGAATAAACTATGAGAAACAATGGGAGAAGTCTTAAGGAGGAAGTTTGTAACTGAATTTCCACATCAGAGTGAGCACAAATAAATAACCCAGTGATGCAAATAAGATCCTAAAAAAACAAGAACTATCTAAATCCAAAGGTAGTACAAGAAGGGAAATTAGAAAGTTCAGAGCAGAAATCAATGAAACTGAGACTTAAAAAATGCAAAGAACCCAGGAATTAAACTGGATAAAGAAGATGTGGTTTTTCTATAAAATGGAATACTACTCAGCCATAAAGAATGAGAAATTAGATTCATTCATAGGAAAATGGATACATATTGAGGATATACTCTTAAGTGAAATAAATGAGTCACACATATGTAAATACTGAATAGTTTCTCTGATGTGAATAAACTATAATAGTATATAAGATCCTAATGAAATAATTGACCATGTGAAATAGGAAGAAAAGGGCTAAAGGTGTAGGGAAAGTGGGAAGCGTAGGAGAAAGGTAATAAGGGGAAGAAAAAAATAGGAGAAAATAAAAAATGGAAATAAAATGTTTGTAAATGGGGAGGGGAGCAGGGGATGAAGGGAGGGCAGGAACAAGGGGGAAAAATGAGAACCAAGACCTGTCATGTAAAGGTACAAGATCCCAATAATGAATGTAACTGTACTGTATACCTAAAATGTACCAATAAACTCAATGAGGAAAAAAACTGTACAAAAATAGAAAATGAAAAGACATTTCAACAAGATGCAACCCCACTCACCCCGTCTTGCAGTTCACCAAAGGCAAACCCGGGGGGCAATGAGGTGACACAATCTGAAAGCCACCCACCTGGACTCTCTGAAGTCTTAATGGTAGAAGTAACAAAGCAAATGAATGAGGCTCTAGAAAAATTCAAAACAGAAATAGCTTATCAGATAACTACAGAGATGGTGACCAGAATGAAAGACATGCTTAGTTACTCTAAAGCAGATACAGATAAGAAAAATAGAACTCAGGGAAATTATGGAAACCATGAATACCCAGCATGGAAAACAAATGGAATGCATAAAACAAATCAAACAGCATGGTACAGGCATAAACACAGACCTATTGATCAATGGAACAGAATGGAGGATAGAGAAACAACTCCAGGTACATTATCCTATCTGATCTTTCACAAAGGGCCCAAAAACATACTGGAAGAGAGATAGACTCTTTACCAAATAGTACTGGTGAAACTGGCTAACTATATGCAGAATATTGAATCAAGACCCACAGCCCTCACCATGTACTAAAAAATCAAAACGCATCAAAGATCTAAATGTAAATAATAAACACAATATGCTGGAAAATAAAATAAGTAAAACTCTTGAAGACATAGGCATAGGTAAGGTCTTTCTCAACAGAACCCCAGTTGTCAAGAAAAATATCAAGAATCAATAAGTGAGATCACATCAAATTGAAAAGCTTCTGCACAGCAAAAGAAACATCTAAAAGTGAAGAGAGAGCCTACAGAATGTGAAAAAATTTTGCTAGCTCTTTCTTGAACAGAAGACTAATATCTAAAATATATAAAGAACTAAAAATATTAGACCCTTCAAAATAAAAGACCCAATTAAAAATGGACAACAGAAATGAATAGACACTTCTCAGAAGAAGTACAAATCAGTGATAGGTACCTGAAAAAAAAATGTTTAACCTCTCTGGCCATTAGAGAAATGCAAATTTAAAAAAACACTGAGATTCCAACTTACTCCAGAAAGAGTGTCTATCATCAAGAAATCAAATAATAACATATGCTGAAAAACCTGAGGAGAATCCCTTCAACATTTTTGGTGGAAATGTAAACTAGTACAACCATTATTGAAATCAGTATGAAGTTTCCTATATAAAGAAAGATAAGCATTGTATTTGACCCAGCTATTCACCATTTAGGGATCTTCCCCAAAGAGTTAAAATATCACATTACAGTAACACCTGCATACCCATATTTATATCAGCACAACTCATAGTAGCTAAATCTGGAAAGCACCTTATGTGCCCATCAACTGATGAAGGCATAACGTGTGGTATTTGTACACAATGGAATATAATCTGCCATAAAGAAAGATAAACTTGATTCATCTGTAAGAAAATGGATGCACCTGAAGACCATCATGTTAAATGAAATAAATCAGACACACAAGGTTAATACCACATGATTTCTCTTATATGAGGAACCCAAAATATAAATAAAGAGCAAATGAAAAGGTAGGCAATAGGAAATAGGGAAATAGATCTCTTGCAACAGGGAAGGGGATCGGAGAGACGGAGGGAGGGGTGAGTGGGGTGAGGGGAAGCAGAAGAAAAAGGAATTATGATGGTATGTACATGTAGCCCCTAAACTCCATAAATGTAATCACCATGTACTACAAACATATATGAATAAAAATAGAAATTGCACAAAAGGAACAAAGTTTTGATACACGCTGCCACATGAATGAACCTTGAAAGCATTATTGTCAGTGAAAGAAGACAATCACAATATTGTATGATGAATTCATATGAAATGCCTGTTACATACAGTTTTGTAGACAGACTGTGATAATATTACCTGGGCTGGAGGGTAGAGTTATGGGCTAAATGCAAAATTACTGCTGGTTGGTACAGGGCTTCTTTTGGGGGTGAATGATGACAGTGTACTAAAATTGATTGCACAACATTGTCAATATACTAAAAATCATTTGTGTACCATAAAATTGTATATTGTTTGGAATGTGAATAAATGTATTGTTTTTAATTTTAAAAACCACAACCAATTGAAAGTATGGAGAAAGAGGGAGAGAGAGAAAGAAACAAAGACAGAGACAGAGATATAGAGAGAGGCAGAGAGACAGAGACAGAGAGACAGAAACAGAGAAGGAAAGACAGAGACAGAGGGATGGCCAAAAGTTGCTTAAATGACTATGGCAGCTGAGGATACATGGCCCTAGGCAATTATAGAATAAGAATATTCTAAGGCTGGGGATTTAGCTCAGTGTTTCCGCTGCCTGCTTTGCAAGCACAAGCACAAGGTCCCAAGTTCAATCCCCGGTACCCCCCCCAAAAAAGAATAAGAATATTCTATACTTGACAAAGTCCTATTTTACAAGCTGAATTAATACTCAAGGATTAGAGTTCCATAACTTAATTCTTTCTGTAAATTGCAGGGAAATATGTAAAGTTTGTCCTCAACCTGTTTCTTCCTCTCTGTGGATCGTAATTGCAAGTCTCTGGTATTCCATAGCTGATACCACCACTACTGCTAACACAGCCACCATGGCAGTGCACAGGAAAGAGGTGCTGGCAGCTGACACTAAAGGCCATACCGAGGGCATTATGGATCTTCTTTTGAGCCAGGTTATCTGTTCATTTTAAAGCTACATTTAACAAGAACTGCTCTAAAGCAGGGCTACCTCACTTAAAATATTTGGTCTGTTTTGGGTAAAAGGGCTCTCATTATTTTTTCCTCTCATGCTGTCTTTCAAACTAGTCTTGAGTGTTCCAAGAGCTTGATCAAAGAACAAGCTGAATGGTAGATAATAAAAACAATACTCTATTGAGTTTTGATTTCCTCTCTCGTGCTGTTCATTGACATTTGTTAAATTTTGTGAACCTCCATTCTGTTTTTTTCATTGCAAGATTCTTTCCCAGAAGGCTTCTCTATCCTTCTTATAAAAAGATACCTTACAAAAGCACTCCATAAGTCCTCTAGACAGATCCGAATCCTATTTTAAACAGAATATGCTTGAGAGTCCCTGCTTCATCACATAACTAAGTTAATCGCAATCACTCAGTTTTATTCATCCAAACATCGCTAATCATTTATTATGTGTCAGGCTCTATTTTAGGAGCTGAAAAAAATGCAACTTCTACCCTCAAGTGACTTACGTCTTAAATGTAACAGACAACAAATAAAAAGTATAGGACTTGTCATTTAATCTTTCTGTATAGGAAAAGTATAGGCTATTTCAAGGATTCATCCAAGGATAAAGAGACAGAAAATATCACTTAAAGAAGTGATATTTCAGTATATTCTGGGAGATGTAGAGAAGTTAACCAGGTAAAGGTGCCCGAGAGAGAGAGACAGAATCTTTTCAAATACTGTGGAAAATGTAGTTTCATTTGCTCATTCCTTCATTCAACAAATATTTATTAAGTATCTATGGTATATCAGTCATTGTTTAAAGTGATAAGGTTAGAGTAGTAAAAACAAATTCTGTGTTCTCATATTGTATACATTTTTTAAACATGAAGAGACAAAAAAACAACAAATATGTAAGACAAATAGTATGTTAGATGTAAGCATTATTGGGATTTTTAAAAAGAAGTAAGAGTGATAGAGAGTGCTGATAATACATATGGGGGGAAAGGATTGAGCACAGTTTGCAAAGGTATGAGGGAGGGAGGCTCTGAATTCTTTCCAGAAACAAAGTATATATATATACCTGTTCATTTTGATGTGCATTATTTCACACACTGCCCAGTCTTGCCTAGTCCTTGCCAACACAGCATAGTTGACCCTGCTTTACCAAAAGCTTTTGATTCAGCATGTTGTAGGGACAGTTTCCATGGAAACATGCCTTCAACTTATAATAGAAGTCAATAGAGAATTCGGGAATTAAGATTCTCTTTACAGTATATATACCTGTTCATTTTGATGTGCATTATTTCACACACTGCCCAGTCTTGCCTAGTCCTTGCCAACACAGCATAGTTGACCCTGCTTTACCAAAAGCTTTTGATTCAGCATGTTGTAGGGACAGTTTCCATGGAAACATGCCTTCAACTTATAATAGAAGTCAATAGAGAATTCGGGAATTAAGATTCTCTTTACAGAAATGTGTTCTTAGCCAACTTTGCTGAGTTTCAAATGTGTTTGTTGAAATTAATATCTTAGAGCATTAAATTATAACTGATTAGGTCAGACAAAGGTAAAAATACGTTGGCAGAATGACCAAATGTACAAAACAAGAGAATTTTTATATCCACCGAAAGACAATATTCACAGACTTCTTCAAGGTAGCAAAGCAGTATGTATCTGGCTTTCACAGGAAATATGTGGCCAAGTGTTCAGAAGCCACGTATGCTTTAACAAGTAGTCAAGTCAAAACCCATTCAGGATGTTTGTTGTGAATGAGCCTATACCAGAGGTGGCAAGCCAACAGCATGTGTGCTGCAGTGAGCTGTTTGTATCACTGAAGGCTTTAAAAGGTCTGCCATCACTGATGTATTCTGCACTTTCAGAATGGGTTCCCAACACACCTACACTTTTCATGGCATTCAAAGAGAAGCACCAAGAAATAGTGGGGGTATTAGAGTTTAAAGAGAAGGAAAGAAGGAAGACATTATAGTTACTCAGCAAACACGTTTTAGTCTGGGTCTACAACTTGCAGCCAATACAAGTTTGAACAGTTCTGAGTCTCAGTTTTTTCATCTATAAGATGAAAATGGGAATACACATTTTCAAGAGTGGTAGGAAAAGTAAATGAGAATAAATGGGGAATTATTTCAGTATAAAAATAGTTAATTTATATGACGATCAACTATCTACAGTTATAGTTATAAGCATTACAGTTTTAAGCACAAGTGAACTGTAATCCTCACAACTCTTCTAAAATATACTATTATTCCTATCACTTCACACGTGGGGAAACTGAGACTTAGAAATTTTAGATATAACTTACTCAAGGTCACACAGTAAGTGGTAGAGCTAAGATTAAAACTACAGAAATCACGTCTGGGCGTGGTGGCTCTCTCCTGTAATCCCAGCACTTGGGAGGCTGAGGCAGGAGGATTGCTATGAGTTCGAGACCAGCCTGGACTACATAGTGAGTTCCAGGTCAGTCTCAACTACATAGTGAGACCCTGTCTCAAAAACAAAACAAAACAAAACAAAACAAAAAAAACCCTACAGAAATCATGTTCCTAGCTCTAACACAATACTGCCTAGGTAGCCAGTCAAAGGGACAGACAGTTAATTTCTCAGGAGGGTATGAAATCTAGCTAGTATGTAGCAGAAGTAGGATTCAAGCAAGGTCTGTGTCCAAAGTGTCTATTGTCCCTACCATGCAGCCTTCTGATGGTATGGTAATAATAGTAGCTATCATTTGTTGATTGCCCATTTACAAAGCACCTTATGTAAACTGCCACTTATCTTTACAAGCTAGACAACCCTACATGGTAGGTATTATTGTCTTCACTTGATATATGAGAAAATGAGCTTCAGACAGTTGTTCAGCATCAAACATCTCAAGGTTTTAAGCTACATATGTCTTGCACTGGAACCTATGTCTTCTCCACCTTGCTACTAAATGCATGAAGTGAAAGAACACAGATGTTTCTTAGTATGGGATGAGTGAAGCTAGAAGCATTCACTATATGCTTTTAGAAATTCACTTGATATTATTTTACACGAAGATAATGTCAAATTGCTATCATCTTCAAAATCTTACTATATTCGCCATTATTTCAAGAGACACCTCTGCCTCTTTATGGTATCCCCCCTGATCCTAGTTCTTTTCCTCACTTCCACATTTCCCTCATTGTCATCTTTCTCTTTCTTGTACTACTCTCCTTTTTCTCTTCCTGTTTCCTCTTGCAAACTTCTCTCCATCTCTAGGGACAGCAGCCTATAAATTCAGGTAGGGGGGCATATGGACATGTTCTGTAAATGTCTTCAGGGGCACATCAACCTTGGAGCTGAATGAACCCCTTGCAGAGACAGTGGTCCTGGTCAAGGTGACTTTATATTCAATGAGGTGCCTGGCAACTGGTCCAGCCTAGTCAGACTTTTGACTACTTGTTGAGTGAGCCATTCAAATAATTCACTGTTATTTGGAAAAATGCCTTAGAAGCAGTTGTGGCTGGTTTAAGAGTGTGCATGTGAAATCTTTCACTAATTTATTTATTTGGACAATTTATTCTTCAAGTGTAAGTGCCTGATAATGTCTAAAGAAGAGAGAGACAAAGAGAAGGAAAGCAGGTTGCTATGTATCATAAAAGAGCTAGGAATTTTCAGTCCAATATGGAAACAGAAACATGCCCAAATACTTATATTACATGTATGTAAGTGTTTTCAGAGAAGTTTATTCATATACAAGGTGACATAAGAGCTCCAAGGAAATAACCATTCATTCTTCTGGCAAGTGTAGGAAATCACAGAAAGCTTCAGTTAGCAGGTAGCATTCAAGCTAGGCCTTGCCAGGTGAGCAGCAAATCATCAAAGAAAGAGGGACGTACATTCCAGGAAGAATAAAGAACTTGTCCAAATGTACAAGATATGAAAGAACATGCAGCTTCTGTGAACAGCAAATAGCTTAGTATTTTTAGTAAAGGCTCAAGTCTTTCAGTTATCAACTGTGTGACTGGTGACAAGTCACTAGCTGCTCTTGGCTTACTTCTTCTGTTAGGTAATAGTAGTAGTAGTAGTAGTAGTAGTAGTAGTAGTAGTAGTAGTAGTTGTTGTTGTTGTTGTAGTAGTAGTAATAATTTTATCCACACTATGCATTTAGCCAAGGTTTTAAGAGGAACAAATGAAATGGTTAACTATAATTCTGGCACCACGTGAGGGTATGGGTTTCTCCACTCTTTCCAACCTTGAAAGGCTGTGTGAGAGAATTGTTAAATAACTTTATAAATTCTAAAGCACCATGCATGCACATCTGCTCTGGTAATATCATAACTCTACTGGGGCCAAACCAAAACCTCACAGGAAATCTCGAGTTCAGTTTCAGTCTCCTAGTTCTAACCCCTGTTCACCTAGCTTAGTGCAGGGATACCTCACATCACCCCTTCACTTACAGGGCTGCTTTTCTTCAGTTTATGTTGGAGGACAAATGAATAAGACTATTTTCTAGCACTATCGGACTGTCCTGTTGTTATCTTTCCCCCCAGGACTCCAAACAAGGATCCGTACCCTCCTCTCTCCACCTTCCCTCACTTCATTCTGGGAATTTCAGGCAGACTTGAACTCATTTCTTTTAATTCTAGCATATTAATTCCAGCATCTGGGACCTTGATTGTCAGTTCTAATGTGTTATTCACAGTTTCTCCTAGGGGTTTAGTGGTGTGTGTGTCTGGAAGGCATCATACTAATAGAACTTTTGGTGGTCAGTCTTTATCTCCTAGGGTTTCAAAATAGAATGAAGGATTGATTTACTCTTGTGTTCAAAGGATTAGTGGGCAGACAGAATTTGGTAGACATTTTATTGTGATCCATGAAATGGGCAGGGAACACATGCGTTGAGTTGTCTCTCAGGAAGCCCAAAGAACATGGATGCAAAAAAAAAAAAGCAGCAGACTTTCTAGGCCAAGTTCGTGGCTGTAAATTCTGCTGAGTCAGTAGATTTTATAATTTACTTTTGGCAGTAGTTCATCAATTATATTATAGGGAGATGATCATATCTTTCCCATAAATATATGTATTGGGTTTTCCTAAACTCATAAAAGGCAATACATACATCTTATGGATTGATGTATATTCTTACCATACTAGACTTAGAGTTTGTTTTAGTTTTATAGGGGGCTGGATAAATTGAGTGAGTATTACATTGTTGTTGTTGTCATTTTTTGTTTTTTTTGTTTTTTGTTTTTTTTTGTACCAGGGATCAAGCTCAAGACCTTGTGCTTGTGAGGCAGGTGGTAGAACTACTGAGCTAAATCCCTGGCATGCATGAGTAAATGATAGCTACTTGAGAAAAATCCATACATGTTGAAAGATAGGGTAAGGTTCAGGGGAAGGATGGCTTGACTTGGGGATTTTTAAGAAACTCTTGCTGTTGGGACTATAACAGTACAGGGAGTTACAGTTGCTTCCTGATTATAGGGAAGCTGATTATTTCCTAGAAATAGGCATTTATTTTATATAAAAAGCTGTTTTGTTATATAATACATCACTGATGGTAGCCATTTTCAAAATTTTTATCAATAATTAATTGAACACTTAGGTAATGGGCTCCATAGAGATGAATAAGATGTAGTTCTTGCCCTTGAAGAGTTTTTTCTTTTACCAGACTGAAACGATTGTATCCACATATCTATAATATAGAATAGAAAATGAAACAAAGCTGTTTAGAGCAAAAATATGTTCTGGAAAGTGTCAAAAGAAGAGATATGAATTTGATCTGAGAGGATGTAATGGGTTAAATGGTGACCCTCCAGAAGATGTGCCTGATTACTAACTTCTGGTCTAAATTGTGGCTGTAACTTTATCTGGAAAAAGCGTTTTTTAGGTATAATTAAGTGACAGATTTTGAAATAGGATCATCCTAGATTAATATAGTAAGACTTAAATGAAAGATGAGAAATAGAGAAATGCAGAGAAGAAAGTCATGAAGATGGAGACAGAGATTACAGTTATATTGTCACAAGCCTAAACAAACAAACAAACAAACAAACTCCACCAGGAATCACCAGAAGCTTTTAGAGATAAGGAATGATTCTCCCCTGGAGGCACTGGAGAGAATTTGTTCCTACTTACAACTTGATTTCAGACTTCTGGGTCCAGAACTATGAATAAATTTCTGTGGTCTAAAACCACCAAGTTCGTGGTAATTCGTCACTGCAGCCCTAGAAACATTAACGAAACACCTTAAAAAGGATGTTATTTCAGTTAAACATTAAAGGAAGAGAAGGATGAAGAAAGGGTATTCTAATCTGAGGAAACAATCTGAGCAAAGACGTGAGGACACAGGATGCAAAATATTCCTGTGGTTGGAGCACCAGCTATGTGGAACTACAAAGCCAAGTTGGGACTGTTTCATGGATTATTAGCTTAGGGTTTCTGGCATTTGTTTTTCAGACTTTCAAAAGCAATTAAATATTTTGGAGATATGAAACGACAAAGGGTAATTTCATGTAATTTAACAAAGCTGAAAACACTCACTGATTTCTCTGAACAGGCACCCACACAAGGTATATGTTGATCTCACATTTCCTAGATGCCAATAGGTTAGTTTGTGTATCCAAAAAAAGGATTCTCAAGAAGCGTTTGTTTTAGATGAATGAAAGCAGCCCTTTTCCTGCCTTGACCTGCATTCATTCTTTTGAAGCACACCCTTCACTCTGGGCAGGAGCGTCTTAGGATATATTTTGCTGCATAATCTTCTGTGCAATGTTCTTGAGGATTTGACGTGAATGCTTGTGTTGATGGACCCACAGAGGCCAGTTCTGGAAAGGTCAGACCTTGAAAGCAGCCATAGTTTCTATTTCCTTCCTAAAGTTCCTAATCCTTGATTTCCTTTACCTGTATTATATATTCCATGGTCTCAACCAGTAATAGTTTCCATATTGTATTATCAATATTATTGCCATTATCAACACCTGATATTAGCAAGATAAAAGGCAAATGTTATAGAATCTTGCAGTGCAGATAGAAGGAAATTCACAACTTCTCAATAAAATACTTTGAAAAGCCTTCTTGCAGGGAAGGACATTTCAGGAGCTTCAGTAATTCAAGTATGAAGGACATGTTTATTATATACCAGTATATGGCATGCTTATTGCTAGATGTTTTCACACACATTAACCCATAAGCTTCTCAAAAGTTCTTTGTGAGGCAGAGATTTTTACGCTTGACCCTTTTTCACAGATAACTAGGAATACATTTTTTCATGTTTTATTAGTATGTGTTTGCAGTACATAAGGTTTATATTCCTCGTGGGAAATTGGTACATGTACATAACACATCTTAATTACTTTTTTCATCTCCTCTCCCACTCTTGCTCTACTTCCCATTTGAGGAAAAATCTCCCTACTTCCTATTATATATCTTTTGTTTTGCTGTTTGTTTATATTTTGGGTTTCTCATATAAGAAAACCATGCAATATTTAAGATTGTGTGTCTGATTTATTTCACTTAACTTTATGGTCTCAAGGTGCATCCATTTTCCTAAAAAATATTCAGGGTTAACATTCTTTTTCACAGAGTTGTACTCCATTGTGTGTAAGTACAAAATTTTCTTGAGAAATAGTTTTGAGAAGACTCAGAAAACTGTCTAAATTCACATTGGTAAGAGGCAGAACTTCAATTCATTAAATTTCAAGTATAGTGCTTTTCCATTACAACACAGCACAGTTCATTCTGCTTTCCTTTACCTGGTTTGGTGAGATAAAGGGAAGTAACGTACACTCTGAGGTATTGAGTTTTATGTGGGAGGGGGTCCCTTGAAGTTCTTTCTTTAAATGATCAAGTTACCAAGTCCAAGAAGTCTTAGACCAGACATTTCTATATTTACTTGAGCTCTGTCTGTGTTTCCTAATGTTGGGACTACTCTTCAAACTACATGACTAATGACTGCACATTGGCCTTACTCAGACCTCCCATACTGAATAAAGGACTATCTGTGAATCTATGCCTGAGAAAGATCTTACATCCTCAGGGTATTCTGGTGAAACTCAACCCAGGGAAGCCCAAAACCCAGATCAGACACTCTACATATTACTCACACATATTATCCACAAAACTGCAGTGTCACCCAGGCACACAGCTGCATGATAGAGAGTGGTGTTTCACTATGGGATCTTGTTAAACAAGAAAGCTGATCTCTGTCCATGGTCCTGTCCTACATCTGGACATAGTTCCACAGTGCCCTCACTCCTGCTCTAACCTTGTTCAGTGCTGCAAGGCCAGAAACATTTTTGTCTGGTGGGTAGAACTGTGTAACAGGGTCTTGTGTACTGGGCTGTCTGGTCAACATTAATCTGGATCTTCTCCAGTGGCCATTAGCAGCCATAGATGGAAATGGTTTTCTCTAGACCTGAGTTCTCTAATTTGGATCACTCATCCTGTCCCAGTATGTTTCAAAGGCTCATCCTGAGATGGTAAGAACACAAGTGTCGGAAACACTTTTCCAGGCTGATTTTGAACAGAGTAGTTAAGGCATCTGAATATGTTGGGCAAATGGAGGTAGTAACCTAGACACTCTGGGTTAGAACACGCATTTTGATCATCTGGCCTAGATGAGCCTATTGTCGCCCTCTCCCCTGAAACTCAGCTCTGCCTGCATAGGACAGTGAGACCAACCACTAGTGTATGTATGTATGTATGTATGAATTTATTTATTTATTTATTTGTTATAAGGCCACAAAGAAGCAGGAGGGAAGGCAATGCATGGCAGAGGGGTACTTTAAATAGACTGTGACGAACAAATGACACGATATATGTGAAAATACATCACAAATCATAAATGCTCATCATTGCTATCCTGTGAGCCCTAAGTATCACTGGCTTAGCTAGCTACCAGTTTAGCACGTGTCCATGATATTTCTTTTCTTTTTTTTTCTTTTTTTTTTTTTTTGGTACCGGGGATTGAACTCGGGTCCTTGCCCTTGCAAGGCAGGCCACCTAACCACTGAGCTAAATCCCTGGCCCCTCCATGGTATTTCTTTTCCATACTTATAAAGCAGGGAGTAAGAATTGAAGGGTAAAATATCTTAAGGTTTCATTGGGCCTTCCTCAATCCCTCAAAACTTTTCTTGCTCCCTGGAGTGAGCTCTTAGCATGAGACATGCTGGAAATGTCACTGACTCCCAAATATACCACTTGCCATTCTGTGTCAGCACTCCCCCATGCTCAATATGTTCTTCTCCTTATTGCCTATCACAGTCCTACTTCTTTCCCAACACCGTCATAACTGGTGCATGTATAAGGACCCCTAAACTCCTTTGATCCTCTGAAGCTCTGACTTAATCTCACTTATCACTCAGCCTTCATTCTGTATAGCTCGAGAATGTTACTTTCCTATGTTTTCCTCTGCCCTACTAGAATATAGGCCTCTTTGAAGCAAACAATGTGCTCTTCTTTAATTGTCTCTTTCTTCTGAGACCTAATACAGGGCCCAAACCAAACACAAACTGTATAATTCATAAAATATGGGTCCCCTTGCCCCCCAACAGCTGCCAAAAGGGAAAAAAATGAAACCCCTGTCTGTATCAGGAGTGCAAAGAACTATACTTTTCTAATCTTGTTAAGTACAAAGGCGGGGAGCATTGAGGCTGCTTGTCAGTTCCATCATCTTTAACAGGAGCTCTCAAAACACTGGGTGCTGCCTCTTAGCCAAGAGGAAAAGCTAATGCTGGTTTCAATTCATTGATCTCTCAAATCTGAATCCTTCTGAGTTCCTTTGGCCCATTTGAAATTCACTAGGGAAAGGTGCCATAAAGTCTCAGCCAGAGGGCATTACTATATAGTCTCTAGGCACAATAATTGTACATTATATGAAAAATAATATGGTAACTGCCTTCTTTATATATGCATATGATACCATAATAATGTTATTTCTGTCATTTATCTTTTATCCCTTTGGGATAAGATAGAATATAAATTTGAGCGAAAAATATCCTGTGTCTAGCCTCAGAATGGTAAATCATTTTATGGGTCCATCATCAAGATGGCAACACCTCTTATAGTTCATTCAATGGAAATGATCTGAGTTGTGGGGCTGCTAGGGAGGTAAACTGGCAGGTTGAAAATTACAACACACTTGTCTCTTCACTGACATTTTGAAAAACTGGCTATTTTGGAATACCAATTCCAGAGCCTAAAGTCACCCAGGCATATACCATGGAAGTAATGGAGAGGTTAAATGCTTTCTCTGAAGAGAATCTCCAGTAAATGCTCTTTGAATTTTGTTATCAAGCTCTGTTAGCCAGAATAAACAGAATATACATTCCATGTTCCCCATGGTGAAACTGAGGTTCAGAGAGATTTGGTGATTTGCTGAATATTACAGTTTGTTAATGGCATAATTAAATTCAAAATTTAAGATTCTAGGTCCTAGTCTCATGTTCTTTCATTACTCCACTTCACCCTAGTGGAAATGCTACTGCTGGCAGTTTAAATAGCAGGGGCTAGTTACTCCCAAATGGCACTTTTTTGCCCTGAAGTGTCACAGTGATGCTATTGATTCTTTAGATCTGCCTTACAGAGGGTATCACTCTCTAAAATATGTTCTATTACATTTTTAAGTTTAAAAAACCCCAAAATTAAAGAAACAAAGCCCAGGGAAAGAGATGATAGGGGTTAAGACTGGATTGATCTGCATTCCACCCTAGACAAAGCAAAGAATGTGGTGAAAACCCAACCAATATCTTTACATTGAGTGATTCTATTGTACTTGGCATTGTGCTCAAACATGAACACAAAAATTAAAAGTACTTTACCCTCTTGTCCGTGAGTTAACAGTTTAGAAAGGGAAGAAGCACACAATGTCAACATGATATGCTAAGTCTAGGGATTAAAGTAAACATAGGCACTATGGGTACACAGAATACGGCACTTAGGTCAGTTTTCAGATAGTGATGAGGCCCTCAAAGCTTTCTTAGAGTAACAACAGTAAACATCAATGTTTGATCCATTGAAAGCACACAATTGTTAAGTTAGCTATTATGACTATGCCAATAGACACTGTTCCTGCTCTCAAAGAGATTATAATCTAGCATAGGACAAAGTGCCAACAGATAACTAGAATCGTATGCAATTAATGCTATCATGATCTGCTGCAGAAGACAGGCATGGATAGCAGCTCACATTCAAACATTTAATTCTTGCAGCAACTCTATGTTTAATCCCATTTTTTTTCAATTATAGGTGAAGAAATTCAGGTGCAGAGTGGTAAAACAACTTGGCAAAAGCCTTACAGCTAATGGATAGTATTAAGTACCCACAAGTGAGAAAGAAGAAAGGGCAGCACCTGTCATCTGAAAGACGGCTCAACACTGGGTACTCACTGGTAAGCCAGGCTATTCTCCTGTTGGACATAAGCAATTTCACAGAATACTAACATCAGACAAACATGACAAAGTGATACAAAAAGCTCATTTCATAATTTTGTCTAAGAACAGATAAAAAAAAACAAGGTCATTGTGCCATTCACAAAAGCCTTATATCCACTTTAATCTGCCCTCTCTATAGATTTGATTTATTAAGATACTCAGCCGTGGAATTGCCCTTAGTGTCTGCCAATATTCAATGTAGAACAAACTGGAGACTTCCTTAGACCCTCCACAAAATTACGGAACCAAATTCCACAAATCCTACAGTAAATCATTTCTAGCACTTGTTTACTGAGACACCTCATGGTTACCTTTATTAGTTTCTGGGGCTTCCATAACAGAATACCACAGTCTGAGTGGTTTATACAAAACATTTTCTCACAGTTCTGGAGGTCAAAAGTCCAAGATCAAGGTAACAAGAGGTTTGATTTCTCCAGAAGTCCTCTCCCTCTCCTTGGCTGTATCTTACTTGGTCTTTGCTCTGTGTGTGAGCTCCTGGTTTCTGTGTGTCCCAATTTTCTCTTAGGGACATTAGTCAGATTAGTTTGAAATACAACCTAACAACCTCATTTTAATTTAATCACTTCTTTAAAGGCTCTATCTCCAAATACAGTTAGTCACATCCTGAGGTACTAGAGGTTAAAGCTTCAACATATGATTTGAAGGGGATACAATTCAGCCATAGGTGTACCTATGGTGCATATTCTCTCTCACTGTAGCTAGTAATGATCTGAAATTGTTCAGCTACATGTCTGTGCTCTTGGTAGACTTTGGCTGGAAGACACTGACACAGTTATAACCAGTAACTAATAAGCAAGTAACTTTAAAAAAGAAGAATAGGGTAGATGATTAATTGCAGGTGAAAACAACATGCTTTATAACAATGGAAACAGCAATTTATTCTGGGCATTGAGATCCAGCCAATCACACGGTGGCATTTTATATGTTTAATATTTGTTTATTTTTGCTTTTGAGGGCAGAGGCCAGATTTTATTTATCTTCTTACTTATCCCAGTGCTTAAAAGAGGCAAATCTTTTTTTAATTCATTAAGTTTATTGGTACATTTTAGGCATACAACGTTATGACATTCATCATTGGTAATTTGTACCTTTACATGGTATATCTTGGTTCTTAGTTTTCCCCCATTCCCCTGACCACCCTTCCACCCCACCACCCCTCTCTATTTACAAAAACTTTCATACTGCCTGTCACCAGCAAGACAATGAAAATATTTATCTATATCTATTTCTCTGTGGTTCAATTTTCCCACCTGTAAAATAGGGTTAATAGCATTGTGTCTGTCATAAGGATTCTATAAAATAATTCATGTAAGTTTCTTAACACAGTATCTGGCACAAAGACTGACAAAGTGCTGTTTATTTACAGATAAGTTATCATTCATGAATGAACTTCATAGATAAAAAGGAGGGGGAGAAGAACAAAAGTATTTCAAGCAGGTGAAATGGTAGACACAAACCTATGAAGATAAGAAGCTGTAAAAAAAGTGTCCCTCATGCCCATACACACATTTTATGGCTCAAGGATGAAAGCGTGCCCCAACTTGATGAGGTGACCCTGACCTTTTTGCCAGTGACATATCTTAAACATCTGTCTTCTACACTTTGTCATGGAAAGGAAAATAGCCTCATCTTCACCTGTGCTGTTTCTGGGGAGAGGTTGTTAGAAAGCTTTATATGATCTGCTGAGGCTAACGGAAGTTACGTACATTAGATCTCAAAGCCCAAGCTTAGCAAAATAAGGCTGTATACCTGTGGAAGCAGAGGGATCTAAAATACTTGCTGAAGCAAGGGCACAGGAAATAAAGAGTTTTATTACCCCTTTTGTTTTAGCACTAACCTTTCATCTCTTGCCCTGACTCTTAAGGGTTGTGACTCTGGAGCTCAGCCCCCAAACCTTGCACTTAGGACTTTCAGGAATGCTAAATGTTTCCTCCTGAGGCACGCTGTCTTTTTTGTTTTATTTTGTTTTTTGTTTGTTTACTTGTTTGTTTGCAGTTTCTAGTTGGATTCCCAGGATATCAGAAGGGAAATGATTACCTAAGGAATTTTTCAATGACAGCAGTCAGGTAGATACTATTTGCTTCCTGGCTGTATTCAAGTTCCCCTTTATTCTGTGTGTGTGTGTGTGTGTGTGTGTGTGTGTGTGTGTGTAGGGGGGGCACTGCTGCCACCACCACCAACACCACCAAAAAAAAAAAAA
>NW_022900951.1:59308089-59308517 GCF_012274545.1 Fukomys damarensis | reverse complement strand
GTGCGCGCCCTTTATGACAGGTGGCCGCGCAGTGGGCGCTCCCGGGCGCCTGAGGAGCGGGGAGGAAGGGACAGAGTGGGAGGGGGCACCTGGGGAAGGGACCTTAGGGTAAGGAAAGAGCGGGAGGAAAAGGGAGGGCTGTGGTGGGGAAGAAGGGTAGAGGGGGAACGCGTCCAGCAAGAACAGCCTTGTTGGAGGAAACAATGGCAGGGGCAATAGCGATGGTGGCAGCTGAGGCAGCCCCATTCTGGGCACCTTTCTGAACGGGTAGAGGCAGCTCTGGGAGAAGAGGGGAGCAGGCAGTGCCTGCAGAGGCTCTCAGAAAAGCGGCAGTAAGAGGAAAAAGGGGGGAAGAAGGAAGCGGAGGAGGAGGGAGAGGAGGAGGAGGGAGAGAGGAGGAGGGAAAGGAGGAGGAGGGAGAGGAGGAG
>NW_022900951.1:59307705-59307936 GCF_012274545.1 Fukomys damarensis | reverse complement strand
ACTGAGGCTCAGAGTTTCAGAGCCTCAGCCTGACAGTTCTGAATCCTTCTAATCCATCTAGCGCGGCAGCGGCTGTGAGACCTGAGGGAGCCGGGGAGACAGGCGCATCCACCTGGCGGGCCCAGCGCACACAGCCGAGGCACAGAAGACAGCGTCGGCGGCAGCAGTAGCACAGCAGCAGCGGCAGCTAGAACAGCTGCGACGACAGCGGCAGCCCATCCTCGACTGCGG
>NW_022900951.1:59302897-59307566 GCF_012274545.1 Fukomys damarensis | reverse complement strand
GTATACGCGTTGCCACCCAGCTCCCGGGCCTTCTCGCCCGCTCCCCTCCTGGCTGGGGTGGCGGCGGCAAAGGGTGAAACGAATTAGGGGAAGGTGAGAGGGGCGGAGGAAGGGAAAGCGGAAGGGAGGACGTCTGTGTACGAATGGCGTGCATGTGTGTGTCCGTGTACGAAGGATCGAGGCCTTCAGGGTGAGGGATTCCAGCTCGCCAAGACCAGCCCTGCAATCTAGGAAAGGCCTCTGTGCTAGAGCGGGAGGAGGGGGAGGGGAAGCGAGCGGGCCGGAGCCCAGGCGCTCGGAAGCAGCACGGCCGGGCAACTGGAGCCAGCCGGGCGCTGCCTCCTTTTGGGTTGTTGCCCAGGAGATCCTCATCCATCAGGGAGTCCGGCACTGCGCTTCAGTGAGAGTGGGAAAACCCACACGGCGGCCTCGGCGGGCGCCTGGGCCGGAGCAGTAAAGGTGCGAAGCCGCGTTACCAGCGCCTCCCTCGCCCGCGGCTCCCCTGCTCTCCGGGGGCCTAGACCACCGCAGAGTGTCCCTAAGGCGCGCACCGACGAGTGTAAGTTTAGTCCCTGACCAAACCTTGCCACGCTCATCACCTTTGCGGAAATTGGCTCACTGCCCTGACTGCTGTGGAAAGCGGTCAAACTGACGCTTTGCTGCGAGGCTTCTGACGCTTCTCGCTGCGGCGCCTCTAGGTACCAGTCCTTTGGGTCTTATACATCGTGTGGGTCAGGGGAGGCTGGCAAGCGTGGGGGGTACGGCTGCTCCGGGAAAGTGGGGAAACCCCAAAGCTGAGTTGGCGCCCTTCAGCAGAGGAATCCAGCGGTTTCAGCCTGACTGCTTCTGTCTGTGTGATTCGTGAGGGACCGAATCACCCGCGCAAGGTTTTCTGTCTTCCCGAAGTTAAAAAAAAAATTGTCTCCCCATTTCTCCGCCAGCACTCTTGATTTTTGTCGAGTTTCTGGCTGCATTTTGGAATAAGTGGGTTTCATATTTTCCGTCTGTGTGTGTTTTTTTTTCCGCAGCATATTGTTGAATTTTGTGCACGGCGCACTTTGCTATGTAACATTTTCCTAACGTTCTATTTTCTAGATGGTTATCTAAAAGACATGATTTGGCGGGAGGGGGGCTGGAAGAGCTGCTTTACAAAAGCATCTGAAGGACTTTAGCCCTGGAATTTGAAAGTCTCAGTTGTTTTAGGTGGAGGAACCTTGTGCTGCTAGTCCGTAGAATATTTTGCTTGCTGAGAAAGGGTATTCCAGTGGTCTTCTCTGAACTACTAGAGACCATTTGGATTTGGGGGAGTGAATCTCTTTTACATTTTTTACACATAGGGTAACAAATGACCAGACGTTTTATTTACAGCAGTGACGTTCTTCTGGCTGAGGAGAATTTACACTTATTGAAAATATATTTTCAGAAGGAAACAAAAAACCCTAAGTAACTGTCATTTTACATATTAACTGGGAAACTGGTTAATCAAACAAAACTGGCTGAGTGTCTGAAACTGTATCCCAGTGAAATATGTGGCTGTGAATATAATTAACCATCTGTCTAGTGAGCAATTTAAATTTGGGCTGGTACATTTTTATTACAGTGTCTAATTTCTGGAAGACTTGTACATTTTACACAGCAGTAACAACAGAAACGTATTTGCTTCTAGGTCAACAATTCACTTGTGGTGCGATTTCCTTCCCACCCACACCTTTATATTTTTCATAGCGCCTGCATTCCTTGACCTCGAGGTCAAAATGAGCCTCTTGTTTTTGCACATGACACATTTAGAAAGAACCCAAACCATCCCTGGCAGCTAGTGATTGGATTTTTGTTTCTTAGAAATACTTCCTAATTATTTTACTTCCCACAAAACCTAGATAGATTGCATGTCGTTGAGTTGAAAAGATATAATCTTTGGTTGCTTGAGTGTTTAGATAGGGTAGAATAATTTAACAAAATTTATAAGACTCAAAAGTTGATTCCATTTACTTTCTTATTCTAGTTATTTTGCTAGCTTTGCCCTAGCTGTTCTAACTGTCCCAGACTCTGCAGAGATATACACTCAAAAAAATCATATCCTTTTGTTCTTTTAGTCTGTTAACAGCATTCAGTTCTGTGATTTTAACAATATGTCATGAAACTTTTTTAAAAAATCAGAGATGCAAAATATCATAGCAGAAAAAGACATTGTGGATATTTAAAAATGTTCTATGTGGTATAATTTTTAACTTGAAAGCTATTACTAGCTTGGTCGATACAGTTTGGGGAGAAGACTTCCACCAAATAGCTATTGTTAACATAGTTAAAATGAACCAAGATTTATGTGCAGTAGGCTTGAGAAAATAATTTAAAAGAAAATACTCTTAAAACAAATATTTGCCTAAATTACAGCTCTGATAAATGGGTAACAATTATGTAAACACATGGAAGAATTTGACATTTGTTAATTCTGTTAAATAAATTAATCTGTTCAGTGGTAAAAATCTTGAATTTAGCAGTGCTTTTTAGCACGCGCTCTCTCTCACACACACACACACATCAGTAACACCCTGTTGCCAAAGTCAAACAAGTGCAGAACCTTTCGGCTTTCTGTTTCCCTCAGAGTCTCTCTTTCTTTTTCTTTTTTCTACAATCTTCTGATTACCTGTAAGCTACTCAGAGAAAACAGACCTAACGCGGTGCTGTTATTGCCTGTGATTAAAGGGTAGGAGAAGAGAGATGAGGAAAATTGGTAAGTGCTGTATTTAAAATATCTAAAAATGTGCTCATGGATCCCTGACGCAAGTCACTGTGGAGATCTTGGTCTCACCGAAGCCTTAGCTTACAGGAAGGGCTGGCTTAATCAAAGAAGCCTTGATTGCCATTTCTGTTTCTAAGTGCAGTTCTAGACATTATTTTTCTTATGTAAATCCCTTCCTAATAGAAGGATATTCCAGTTGAGCTTTGTGTTGCATTTCAACTGACCCATCTGTTGGCATATACATAGTTTTAAGTGTTTCTGCTCTCAGTGAACAAAAGGAGAGAAAAATCAAACTGGATGGTGGGTGATAGGGAAAGAAAATAATTCATTAAGGAGTATGACCTCCTTATTTTTCCCATCTTAGAGATTTCAGATTTGGACATTTTTAGTTTTATTTTCTTGTGCTTTCTTTTTACTGAAAAGTTGCCCATCTGCTCCCTGATAGTTTCTTCACCAGAGTATCTTTTCAAACCCAAGGTTATTGGGTTAGACACAAAGAACTTGTCAGGTTTTCAAGGCCACTTCTCCTGGGCTGCTTGAAAACAGAACAAACCGCACTGAACAAGACCGCCTCACTTAGGGGTGACTTTTAAGTTCGTACCCTTTCTGTTGTTCAGAAAATTTCTTTGTAGGCTGGGGAAGCACATTCCTCTTTTTTTAAGCAACACTGGCCTTGTTCAATAGTAAGCCCATCACAACCTGGAAAAATCTGGTCCGGATGTAGTCATTTGAGAGCTTGGAGGGCTGAGGGAAGATGCCTTTTAGCGCTGGTATGGCTCTTTCTGTACTAGCCCCAGGTAAGGGTGAAGACCTTTGTCTCTCTTCTTTCCAATCCCTCAATGCCCACAGTGATTCATAGGCCTCTGTTATGCGATTCTCGGTCTTTTTCTCTAGATAAGCACTATAATCTATTGTGTTTCCCTTCCTTGTTCTGTGATGAAAAAGAAACTGAAGTTTTAAGACCTACTAATGTGCTTGCAAGTGTTATTTTTTTCCCAAAATCACTTTAATAGGTCATCTTATCCATCCCCATTAAAGTGATTTTGATGTAAACAATTATCTATTATTTTCTCAAGTACCTCCAAATCCCATTTAAAATTTCAGATTCTCTCTCAGTAGCCCTTTTCAAGGTTTACACAACCGGCCTAATCAAGAAGCTGCTCGTGACATTTGCCAGAGGCTTGAGACCACGATTATGCTTTAGGACTAAATGCCGGAGATTTACCAAGCCACCCTCCATCGAGAAGAGGCACAGAGATTCATTTCATTTGCGAGAAGTTAAAGAATTTCCTCTATGAAAGACTATAAGTAGAATGACCATATGTTGTGGTTTATACTTGTTATTCTGGTATACTTGTTTCACACTCAAAAGTGTCCCAGTTTGGCAAAAATGCTATGATCACCTTAATGTAAGCTACCTTCAAAGGTGACTCAGAAATTATGTTTCTTGACTTGGGGAGATGGTTATTTTTGCAAAACTTTGTGGAATAATTAGCTTTATGGAATCATAATAGTCCCTTAACCCAGCTAAGCCCATCATTTTCCTAGTTAACAGGTGTTTCTGGAGAAGAACCTCAGAAAGGATTCAGTTTTTATGCTCAACAGAATTGTGCTATTGGATGTAAAGACACTCCTGTAAAACACTCTAGTGTATTTGTACATACACATGCACACAAAGAGGTGCATTTGCATCTTGGTGAGAATTAATGAATGAATGATAAGAGATAATAAGTTTAAAGCTTATTAGAAAAAAATTAAATTTAGGAAGTACATCCTGTCTATAGCAGTTGTGAGAAAAAATGTAGTACTAATTGAAGTACAAATTCTCTTTTCAAAATGTATTTAAAAAGCACATAGGGGCCGAGGATTTGGCTCAGTGGTTCTGGTGCCTGCCTTGCAAGCACAACGACCCGAGTTCGATCCCCGGTA
>NW_022900951.1:59132341-59302520 GCF_012274545.1 Fukomys damarensis | reverse complement strand
ACAAAAAAAAAAAAAAAAAAGCACACAGGCAGCTCTGTTGGCATGTGGTCTTGTTTTTTATATATGTGGTTTTCCATTTCAATTTTCTGTAATAAACAAGATGATCTATTAAGCTGCCTTCCAATTCTAAGTATCTGGGATTGTGTTTCATGTATCCAGGTCAGGAGTGAATCCCCCAGGCTAAACCCAGCCTGCCATGGAAAAAGAAATAAAGCAGTCAAGAAGAAAGCATGGAGCCATGTAGAATTGTTTTTTGCAAATATTTTCACTTTCCTTTCTTTGATTGAGCTTTACTTCACTCGATGTTAAAATCAGTCTATATTTCATGACCATACATAAACTAATATCTAGGGTTTAGAAAATTGTCCAGAACCTGGTAGACTGGCAGGAGAATATCTAAAAAGTAAAATTCACACGTAAATTTGTTCATGTGAATCAACACATCGATAGTTATCTTTTTTTTTCCACCTTTGTAGTTCCCTCATTCTTGTAGAGCTACAAAATTCTTTCTGATCTCCTTGACAATATTTGCCATGTTATTCCAGGCACACATGTGATTTATTAACCAAGAGGCCAGATTCAGTGATTTATTTGAAGGGAAATCCAGTGTCTATTTACTAAATAACTGAAATTCTAAAGGTATGCTGCTTTACTTGATAAAGGGGTAGGAAAATAAGGCTATCACCATTTGCATCAATGGTCCCTACCTTTGACATGACTGCCTGTGAAAATTTGATGGCTGCCAATGATATTCTTTTCAGAAAAGTACATGTTTACATATATAATATTTGCATACATTTTTCAGGAAGTCTAACTATATATTGTGAGTTAAAAGCCTCTGCACTAAGACTTTATCCAGTTGTTTGTTACATAATTCTTGTTGCATAGCTGTTATTGTCACTGTAGCTTGAAATGAAAGGCATGAAAATGATTCTCTCAAGAAAAGCATGTTATTAGTGTACTTATGGTCCACAGCCCTCAGCTACTGTTACAAGTATTTTTATGATTAGCCTTCATAGACATTTTTTGTATGAAAAAAGAGCCACTTTGCAGTCACTTGGACATTATTATACTCGACAGGAGTAAGTTGCCTGGTTTCCCCAAATCCTTGACTTGTCAACTCTCTTAAAGGTGCTTGTTCAGCTCTCACCTTCACAAGTTCACTACTGATATATAAAATATATTCCATAAAAGCATACTCATGTTAAGCAAAATAAGCCAGGCCTAGAAAGACAAATATCACGTTTTCTCTCACTTGTGTAATTTTGGGGAAATGGGTTGACATGAAAGCAGAAAAAAGACTATTAAAGAGAAAGAGGATTATGGGTGGGGACAAGAGACAGTAAGGGAGAATAATAGAGGTGATACAACAAAAGTGTGAAAATGACACAAAGAAGCACATTATTCTGTATAATCAATATAAAAAAGCACACTTCGGATTCCTTGGCCCTTCTATTTCATGTCTTGCTTCCTCCATATATTTCCCTTAGCCAAGGTGCTGACAAGAATTGTGAACTCTTCCCAGCCATACCTAATTAATTGTTAGGTATGGTAATGTAGTCAGAGAGGGAAGTGACATATTAGTCATCCTGTAGAGTTAACAGAATTCATCCTGGCACTGTAGCACCATATATTAAATGCAAAACTGTAAGCTCTTGCAAACGTGAATATATGCCACATCTGTGCTTTGCATTTGGGATTAGTAATAAATGGGATGCCTATCAGTGAAAAAATGTTTATTGCTTCTTGTCCTAGCAGTTTAGGGTACTGCAGAGTGTGAGGATTAGTACAATTCTACAGCCATTTATTAATAGATTATCACTTATAATTCAACTTGGCAAATATTTATTTGACATCTACTATGGAGCAAAGAAAAGAATAAAATGGATTTCTCCATTTTATGGGGAATTAGTGTTGTTCTGAGTTTGTTTGTTTTTTTTTTTTTTTAACCATCTGAATTTACACTACCGCTTTGCTAAACCAGTTCATTTTTGTTGTTCCTGTATTCTACATAGCAGTGAATTCCTTGGCAAATAAGTATCTCTAGCTGGATTGAGACAAGATTTCCAACCTCTGTGGCACAAATGCTTCTGTTCTTATACTGTCATTAACTGAGCAGGCCTTATTTAATTGAGTTAATGTGGTTCTTTTCCCTGTAATTTTGAGGCAGGATTTTTATTACTGCTATCATTGGTGATGTGGAATTGCAAATAGCATTAGCTATGATGTACTGGCTGTTGCCTTAAGATTATACAGAATTATTGGCTTCTGACTAATGAACTGAATGTACTCTGCAAGAATCCACCATCCATCTTGGAATAGGTTTGTTGTTAACTATCTGGTTGATATCTGTGTTGATTTTCTACTATAATAAATTACCCAAAACTTGATAGTTTAAAACATGAATTTATTATTGTGTAGTTCTGGATGTCAGAAGTCAGGAGTCTGAACTAGGTGTCATTGAACTAAAATCAAGATAAGGGAAAGACTTCCCTCCTTTCTGGAGGCCCTGGGAGGAGACAGTCTTTCCTTTTCCAGCTCCTAGACACTAACTACTGCAGTGTCTTGGCTCATGAACCCCTTCCTTATAAAAAGCCTTTAGTGGAGGATTGATTCCTCACATTTATCACTTCTATCTTTTTTTCTATCATTTTATCACTTTGACTCTCAGTTTTCTACTTCCCTTTTCTACTTATAGAGATGGTTATAATTATTTTGTAATCTACCTAACTGGATACCCTCTCCATCTAAAGGTTAAATAACTTGAAGTGTTAACTTTCTCTGCAACCTTAACTCTTCTTGTGCCATGTTACCTACCCTGCTCACATGCTCTGGGAGTAGAATATGAACATTTTTGGAGGGCTATTAATCTTCCTATCATGGTGAATTGATTTTTTTCTTTTTCTTTTGAAATAATTATAGATTCATATGAAGTTGAAAGGATAGAAAGGTCTTGCATACTCTTTAGCCTATTTCCCTAATAGTTACATCTTGTGTAACTATAGTATAATGTCAAAACCATGAACTTGGCATTGAAACTATAGATGTATGTACTTCTATGTCATCTTTTACCACACGTTTATCCTTATATAACTATGACCACAATCAGGAGAAAGTACTATTCCATCACCACAAGAGATCTCTGTTGTGCTACCTACCTCTTTATTGTCTTTATAGTCTGAGTCATCCCTACTCCCAACCATCCCAAAGCTCTGCAATCACTAATTAATTTTCATAGGTATGGTTTCATTTCAAGAAGTTATGTAAATGGAATCATAGAATATGTGAACCTGTCTTTTATTTTCACTCAGCATAATGCCCCTGAGAGTCATCCAAGTTATTTCGTGTATAAATAGTTCACTCCTTCTTACTATCAAACAGTATTTCATAGTGTGATTACATCAGTTTGTTTAATCTTTCATGTGTTGAGAGAAATTTTGATTATCTCCAGTTTTTTGTTAATACAAATAAAGTTGCTATGAACCTTAATTTATAGATTTTTGTGTTAACATACATTTTCATTTCTCTAGGAAAATTCCTAGGAATCTGGTTGCTAGTTTGTATGGTAAGTGTACATTTAGTTTTTTTTAAACTGAAAACAAGTCTTCCAGTTTTTAAAAAATTTAAAAAATATTCTAAGAGACTTTTTAGTCTACTAGTATTAAAATTATACCTTTGAGTAAATCATAGGAACTTTGCCTCTCTTTAGTCACTCTGTCCTCTCCCATTTATAATATAATTATCTTACATATTTCCTCTAAATATATTTAGAACTACACCAGTATTGTAATTTTTGCTTCAACTATCCAACATGACTGAGAAAACTTAACTTTTTCTCTTTTTGTTCTTTTTTCTTCCCTGAGATTCAAAGATTATGTATGTATGTTTTTTGTGTTTAGATACCTTCTGTTTTGGTTTATATCTAGATATCGCCACAGGCTTCATATGCACATAGGTAGGCTTTTGGAAGTTAATGGAATCCTGGGGGTGATTGGCTGACTTGCTGTTAGGAAATGGGGTGTTGTCAGAAGAAACAGGTAGGTCACTGGGGTTTTGGCCTGAAAAGGCATATCTCCCTTCCTGGTTCCTTTATTCTCTTTGCTTCCTGGCTGCCATGAGGTAAGTAGCTTTCCTCCTTCCAGACCTCTACCATCATTTCTGGCCTGCCAAACATGGACTGAAACTTCTGAAACATAAGCCAAAATAAACCACTCCTCCCTTAAATTGTTGGTGAGTATCATCTGGAGACTGGATAAAGAAGGTGTGTTTTTAAAAATAAAATGGAGTACTACTCAGCCATAAAGAATGAGAAACTAGAGACATTTATAGCTAAGTGAATGCACATTGAGGACATAATCTTAAGTGAAATAAATAGGACACACATGTGTAAACACTGAATAGCTTCTCTGGTGTGAAAAACTAAAAGTGTAAATAAGGATCAAAATGTATAATTGATATTGTGTAATAGGAAGATAATGTCCAAAGGAGTAGGGGAAATGGGAGGGGTAGGGGATAGGAATAAATATGAGAAAAGGAAAAAAATGGAAGCAAAGTCTTTGTAAATAGGGAAGGGTGGAGGGGATGAAGGGAGGGCAAGGAAATGGGGAAAAATAAGAACCAAGATACATCATGTAGAGGTACAAGATCCTAATGAAGAATGTAACTGTATAGTATACCTAAAATGTACCAATAAATTTAATGGAAAAAAACTGTTGGTAAGGTATTATATTTCTGCACAGAAAAAATGATTAAGAAACTTTCCTTTAGTCCTTCTTTTAGTACAGAGTTGCTAGCAACAAATTCTCTTAGTTTTTTTTCACATGATAATTTCTTGATTCCCCATTTATCACTGAAGGATATTTTACTAGATATGGGATTTCAAGTAAACAGCTTTTATCTTTTAAAATGCTTGAAAAAATTGTCATTTCTTTCTGATTTCCATGGGTTGTAAGCAATCTGCTGACCTGTGGTTATTAGAATTGTTTTCCCTTGTAAGTTATATCCTGCTGCTTTTTTCTCTTTAGTTTTTGGAAGTTTGACTATGATGTGGTTTGAAATGGAGTTCTTTGGTTCACCTACTTTAAGATCTAGTCAGCTTCTTGAATCTGCAGGTTTATGTCACTTCCTAATTGGGGAAAGTTTTCAGTGATTATTCCTTCAAATACTCTTTCTTTTCCACTTTTTTCTCCTATCATTCCAGGCTTACTCTGATGATAGAAAAGTTAGAACTGGATTCAGCCCTACAGGTCCCTGAGGCCCTGTTCACTTTTTTCCCAGTCATTTTTTTCTTTTTTACTCAGATAAGATCATGTCTATTTCTTCTTCAAAATAACTGATTCTTTTCTTAATTTTCTCCAGTCTTCTGTAGGATCAAGTTTTTGTGTGGATTGTTGTATTTATCATTTCTATTTTCTTTTATGAAAAAACAAAAATTTCATAACAAAATAATAGAATAAAAATAGTTAATATGGGCCAGGGATTTAGCTCAGTGGCAGCGCACCTGCCTTGCAAGTGCAGGGTCCTGAATTTGATCTCTGGCACACACACAAAAAAAAGTTAATGCACGGCAAATCATTATTTTCAAAGTATTCAGTACAAGATATAGGCAAAAAAATACTCTTACAAAGAAGAAACAAACAGATATTACAGCAAAACTTTCTTTTTTCAATGAACTGAGAGAATCTAAGTTGTCCTTTCTAAAATTTTCATTTGGTTTTTCTATATATGGTCTATTTCTTTGATGAGACTTTGTATTTTTCATTTGTTTTGAAAAAATATGTTAGGACTTACTGAAGTGTTCTTGTCATGGTGTTTTAAAATCTTTGCTAGTTCTAATAACTCTTTTTTCTTGATTTTGGCATCTATTATTATAGTTTTCATTCAGTTTGAGATCTTTCTGGTTCTTGGTATGGGAAGTGATTGTTTTTAAATAGAAATTTGGACATTTTGTAGTACATTATGAGACTTTCTACCTTATTTAGACCTTTTGTTTCAGCTGACTTTCTCTGACATTTCTCCAGCATAAGGGAGTTGCTGTCTTGTTACTGCCAAGTGAAAGTAAAAGTCCAGATTTGCTATTCAGCCTGCTTGACACCTGGAGGGTAAGGCTCATTACTACTGGGTGAGAGTTGAAATTCAGCCACATTTTAAATATATGATAGCCACATAGGAATAGTCACTACCATATTGAATAATATTTATATATAACATTTTTAATTACTGTTCAAGAAAGGGTAGGGTTTGGAGAAAGTGTACAGTACAGTAATGTGCTATACTGGAATCGAGATGGGGTTAAATTCTATGGCACAGGTGAAATAAGACAGTGACCTTTTTATTGGATCTGAGGTCCAAGGATGGGACCAGGGGTGCTATGTGTTCTAGAGAAATATGAGCACAGGGAATTTAGCTGGTCATTGTGGACCCAGCAGAGTGGAGTTGATACCCAAAGTATTAATCAAGTTCTTCCTCTCAACCCTGGTAAGAGAAATGGAGTGTTATGTTGCAGATTCTAGTGCCACTCTATTTGGGTAGAAGAAAACTTCCTTATTGGGATGTGAGGCAATTAGCTTGTCTAATTCATAGAAACAAACTTCACCTCCATGACTGAAGTAACCTTTGACTGAGGAAATATGAGCAGAAAAGAATGAACTGTGAAAACAGTATTTATTTGGTTTGTAGAATTTGGGGCTTATTTTGCATTTGAATCCTTGAGATTTCCAATGTATTCAGCCAGGTTGGGGGCATTTATGGAAGAGCTGTCTTTTACAGAGTTCTGTGTTAATTTGTTGGCATTTTTTGTCCAAAGCCAAGAGTTACATGGTTTCTTTGCACACCGGAATAATAGTTGCCTTCTCACATCTCTCTTTGCTTAGGGTAGTGGAGGTGTCCTCATTGTAGATTGAGTGTTCTTAAAAATCTCTTCTTGGGGAAGTTGTTATATTTTCCCTTACTGGCTCTCTGCATTATTTGTGCATTTCTACATGCTTATAATTATGAGCTGTTCGTATACTATATAGTTCGGCCAAGGAAGATATCTAGGTCTATTGAACATGCATTGTAGGTTGATATACAGATTACATTGCCTTTTCTCATAGCAAGTCCTGTATGTCCAAATCTGTGACCTATCCATGTTAAGATGTTTCATAAATGACATAGCCAAATCTATTTGACTAAATAGGTGAAAGGAGGGGAATTGTGCCTGTGCTGTAGTGAGTTTTCAGATACATGTGGTTTGACTTTAAACAAAAACATATATTAATCTGAGAAGGAAATTTGGGAGTTAAACTATAAAAAGAGATAGTCATGTTTTTTAACCCAAGGCCAACCTGTCAGTTGTAATCCAGACCATGGGATCAACCAGATCCTTCTGCTCTGTGTACACGTGAGAAGAAAGTGAATGTTCCTTGTCTGTTACTCAGAGACAATGGAGACAACAAAGTGGGAGCAACTAAAATTCCTATTTGCCACTTTGTTTCACAGGAAGCCTCCAAATATGACCCTTACTTTTGAAGACAGTGGCCATCCGTTCTGCTGAGTAGTGAAAGGGCAGGTTTTTGTACAGCTGTGTTAACAGAACCTGGAATCAGACTTCTTTGCAGTCAATCTTACATTTTTCCTATACGCCATTTTTTTTTTGCCCTCTTTTAATAATGCTTCAATAGTTCATCTTCAACCCCTGAGTGAATGGAAACACCTATTTGTTTATTGTAAAAATAAAGTGGTGATGTTATGACATTCTGATCCCACTGATTCATGATTCATTAAAACCACTGAAACATGCTGAAAAGCAGATTGGTAAATTAACTTCTTCTCTTTGATCTTCACGTCTAATAGTCTACTCTCAAATATGACTTTGATATCTTTGATATCATTGGCTAGCTGAGACCTAAAGTGGATGCAGCTGACACCAGGAAAGGAATTTATTTATCCTCTGAAAATTTTGTTTATTAAACTAAATAATCCATAAGTCTACCTAAAACAATCAGGCCATATACTAGACAATGGCACCTCAAGTTACACTTTAAAATGACAAAGCTATTTTGGCATACTGTGCTTTGAAGGGGGAAGTGTGCCCCTATATATGCTCCATATTTTACCCTTTGGACTGTTCTTTTGGACTTCAGCCTTTCTCTGATATGTGAGTGCCTCCTACCCCACTTTCAATAACCCATGGGGGCTCCCTGCTCCATGTCAGCTACCCATGGCACTGATATGCTTGGTGTCCCATGGTATATGGTGGCAATGAACACAATGGGTGCCTGGAAGAGGATACTGGGTGGAGCTGTGATTTCTAAACCCATAGGTAGAGGGTGTGTTCAAGTAGCAAAAGCAGCCCGAGACAGGAGAGGAAACAATGGATTATGATAGGGGAGATAACTGCAATATCCCCTGCTGAGACAATCAGCTGAGACAGATAGCAGGTTTATTCAGTGGTATTGAGGATAAAAACCTATATAGATGTGTCTTCATTCAAGAAATAGTTATTTAAGGTACCATAAACATTAAAAATGCCAATAATACTAGTATATGTATATACATACATATATATATATATGTATATACACACTACATATATATTTTTTTCTTCTTTCTTTTTTCTTTTACTTTTTTTTTTTTTTTGGTACCGGGGATCGAACTCGGGTCCTTGCGCTTGTGAGGCAGGCCACCGAACCGCTGAGCTAAATCCCCGGCCCCACTAGTATATATTTTTGTAGCCCCTGTCTTCAGAGGGCTCCTATTTTTTTTTTTCATTTGACCTCATGAACATCCTTATGGATTTAGGCAAGGTAACTGATGACCATGTAAGACAAGCTACTTCTCTTGAGGTTTTCAAATTATGAAATTGAGGCTTGCATGATGGTAAGCTCTACCAGATGGGAGAAGTGACTAACAAAGAGCTTAATGTGAATTTCCCACAGCTACATTGTATATCAGGGGTACAGAGATGATTACAAGCCAGGCTTTGATCTCTTCCCTTAGGTTGCCCTATCAGTGATCTTAAAAAATGAGGTGAGGGGTAGTCTGCTTCCAAACTTGTGAAGCTTATGCTCACCTATTGCATTTAACATTTTGTCCTGCCTGACCATCTTCTCAGTGTACTCTCCCTCATTTCTCAGTAGGGTCTTCAGCGTTCCCCTTGATATTGCCCAGGATTGATATCTTGTTTGACTTCAGATATTTTCCTGGCATATTCATTGATACCCTTATAAAGTCTGGAATCAGTACTTCAGTTACACCATCCTGTAGATGATAAGAGATGAGGACAGGAAAATACGTTTAAAAAGACCATATCATGAGGTGGTCTTAAAAAACAAATAGTGTATAGATGAAAGTTGGGGAAAGGGGCTGACAAAAGACAACATGGTAGATAGGTGGGGACTCAGGAGACAAAGTTGACAAAAGCAAAAGGACTCAATGGTCAATCAATATGCAGCAAAAAGGCCAAAATGAATAGTATTTCCTCAGAGTCGGGGGGGGGGTTTATTTCCTCAGAGGGGGGGGGGGGTAAACATTTCTAATATGAAAGGGACTTACTTTGGTAGAGAGCAGGAGGGGAAAAATGAAAAATTTTATCTTTAACACATTCAGCTTTCATATTAAGACATATAGTTTAAGAAATACTGTGAGCCAAGTACTGTGAGAATAAATTCAGAGAACTATATTCCCCATTGGAATCCTGGAAACCAGTGGGAATTTGGCTCAAGAAAGGATGGTAGAAAGTGATTTGTGGGGTGTAACAGCAGCCCTGAAAGCTGAGATGGAGCGCCTCGGATATAGCCTAGTGGTGCCACACCTGCCTGACTAGTGCAAAGTGACCCACTCTTTCATTTTTATTTCTCTTGTTTCTTTTCTCACTTTTCTGTTTCTCTTGTACTAAGATTAAATTCATTTATCATTCATGAAAATAGTCTTTGAAAGCTAGGTTATGGTTCAGTGGTAGAGCACTTGCCTAGCATGCATGACGTCTTGATTCAGTCCTGAGCACTAAAAAAAATCTTTCATAGACATTTCACAAATATTGAAAAAAATACAGAAAAGAAATAGTCTAATCTTTTTTCTTTTAAAATTATTTTTTATTTGGGGTAATAGACAAATATTGAAGAGCTCTGAGAATCAAAAATATAGGTCTCTGAATTTACTCCCACACAGTACATGGCTCACATCTGGATCTGTACTTAGAATTGACAAATTGTTAACATTTTAAACATAAAGTTTGGTTCAGTTTTCTTCCCCCAGTGGGAGCCATGAAACATTACAGACAAGTTAAACTCTGTCCCCCATTCCAACCTGATCCCTCTTCATCCATTTCCAGAGGCAACCACTAAGATGAATTTGGAATGTATTCTTCCATTTTATTTTTATATTTTTTGTTCTGTTTTTTTAATTTATAAAAATAATATACTAATGCATGTGCTATTCTTTTAACTAGTTTTCCCTCACTCCTCTTGATTAGGGATTTATTCAAGTTTTCCTTTTACATTACCTTATCCACTGTAACTGTGTCCTGGATCCAGTGACGCACATTGCTTTTTAATGATATTTTTCATGATAAAATAATATACAATGTCACTAAGGAAAACTGGAAAGATTCAGCCAGTTGATGGTTCTTAGGACTGGAGAGCTCAAAGTCCTACTGTAAACTCCAGTTGGCAAAGGCTCTAGGAAGCTCAGCTGGCCCCAGTGTTCTGGTTGTAAAACACTGAAGAACCAAATTGGAAGGTTCTGGAAGGACATCTTCTTAGTCTCATACTACATTCATGAAGAAATAGACAAAGACTCAGGGAAGGAAAATGACTTAACAAGAGCACATAGCCATTTAATACTGCATTTAGAACTCCTGGCTCCCTGTCCTATACTTGAAGCCTTTCCAAGGAAGGGGGAACTGCAATTTTTTATCATAAAAACAATCCATTTTAATAGTGAGGGAATATAGAAGAATAGAAAAAGGAAAAAATCAAGGACTATATTATTTACATTATTTAGCATTTTTATCTTCTGATCTTTATTCTGTACAGTTTTCATGTTTTTGTGATTGTACTGTATCATACTTTTTTCTATTTAACATTGTAATGATGCACTTTTTTCAAAAGACATGATATCTTGCCAGAAAAAATTTTAGGGCACATGGTAACCATTTAGCCACTAAAATCGTCAGGCTGGAGATTTAGCTCAGTGGTTCCACTGCCTGCCTTGCAAGAGAAAGGTCCCGAGTTAGATCCCTAGTACCAAAAAATTAAATAAAATCAAATAAATAAATAAAATAAAATCGTATAGGCAGGACCTTGTTTTAGAGAAAAAACAGGAGACTGTGGCATATTCTTCAGAAAGTTTGTTCCAGTCCTTTGGCCAGCTCTTGTTCTTTTCAAATAAACCACCACCACCAAAATCTAGATAAGCCTTTTCACAATTCTTGCTCCTGAAGAATTAATTCAAAATATTTAGATTTCCCTTTGAAATGCTTGGGGTATGACAAAAGGGCGCATTGATAGATACCTCCACCTCCAAGGCAAGAGCATGGGCTACCTTTGGAGACCAAAAGGAGCTACTAGTAGAGCTGCCTGGCACAGACAAGATGTCCCTCAGGAAAAGAGGTTGTTTTATCTGATCCACATAGTGGGGCAAGGTGCTTAATTTTTCCAGAACTGAATCACAAAGAGGATGAAAATTATACTTTAGCACTTCTTACAATAGACATCCATCCTCAATAAAGCCACATCATTTATGCACACACAGACAATTAAAATAGTACACAATTTTGGTTTCGTGATTTAATAATAGTGAATGAAAAACAATCCAAATATCAAGACTTTCTGGGAAAATTTAGACTTTCTTGTTTTTAATCTAGACTGTTCAGTGTGTTTGAAATAATAATTGCACCAAGCAATTAAGCTATTTGCTCAGGATCAAACAGCAAAGAACTACGATGCTGAGATTTAAAAAATGATAATGAAAGTGCTGTTATTCTTGGTCTTGTTTTTTGGAAAGCTGGGCCTTAATCCATTAGAGCTCACCTGTACTTCTGCTTTTATTCAATTTAATTAATAATTTGCACTTGCCACTTGTGATTCTCTTTGTATTGGCCAAATGTCAGTTCATGGTAGTTGTTTTAAAGAGCTCAACAATTTCAATTTTTCAGTTCTGGGCTGGAGTCTTTTGAGCAGGGCTGGACTTCCCAAAATAGTCACACCAGTGACTAGCTGTACTTTGGTCCCAAATTTACTCAGGGCTGAAAAGTGTACCACTGGTACTATAAATCAGTGAGGACCACAGGATTGGGACTATTCAGATTTAAAATTGGAATAATTAAACAAATCTCTCTAAACCCTTATCCTTGCCAAAATATTTTTTGTTTAAAGATAGATGCCTATTGCCACGTTTTGTTGAGGTTTGGAGATAGGGAGCAAATGTGCATTTTGCTCCCACATCATGAATGTCAATGTTGGAAACATTCTAGATGTGTTTACTTCCAGATTCAAGTTTCAGTTCAAGGGAGGTTTTTCTACACCCCTTTCCTTGCCCCAAAGTGAAAGCAGCTTAGCTAAATCTACCTTTAACAAGGAGCGGCTTTAGGCACTGCAGTAACATTTCCTATTCAAACTGTGCAGACAACTCTTTGAGAGTCTAAACCTACACCTATCATATAATTTGGGAAATGTGAAATGGCACTTGCTGCATCTGGTATCCTAAATGCTTGCATGCTGACCAGGTTGACTATGGGAAAATTTGCCATTTTTTTGCCTATCCAAAGGCCTTTGTGTAGAGGTCTAAATGTATGAGTACAGAGGGTATGAGGGTTTGTACTGCAGAAAACTCACAAGTGTCTTCAGGTGGGCCAAGAAGTCCATTGTTTCCAGTAAGTGAAGCCTGCAGGTCTCACTGGAAAAAATAAATAGGGCAAGGAGATATAGGAGCCCAGAAAAGTTACAAGGAACCCCAACCACAGATGAGCTCAATCAGGGTTTCCTGATCTTCTCATATACTCTCCCAACCCCATTTTTCATAAGGTCAGGTGCTTCAAAAAGTATTTTCCTGCCCCAAACTGCATTTACTATAATAGCTTCTCTTGGGCTGGGGATTTAGCTCAGTGGTTATGGCACCTGCCTCAAAAGTGCAAGGACCCAAGTTCGATCCCCAGTACCAAACACAAAACAAAAACAAAAAACTATAATAGCTTCTCCATGTTAATGGTGCACACAAACACACACATACATGTTGAAGAGCTGATTGGCACAAATAACCAAAGTTATTGAGCTTGATTGCTCTAATTTTAGGGTAAAAGAAGAAACACTTGACATTTAGCTGAGACAGCTGTATATAAAAGGTTTTGTTTTCCTTTAAGTTTTAAAACACTAAAAGTGTCTCAAAGTTCCCAATTACTACCTTTTCCATTAAGATGATCAGGTATCTCAGGCTGGGAACCACTGATCTAGTTAATTCCTCCTTCCCATTTTTGAGTCAGGCCAACTATGAAACATTTCAGCTGAGATTAAAACTCAACCCCTAGAGCCAGGGTTTCAGCTAAGTGGTTCCACCGCCTACCTTGCTAAAGGCAAGGTCCTGAGATCAATCCCCAGTACCAGGGGCAGGGTGGGGGTGCTCAACCCTCAACTGGGGCCAGTTTGCCTCTTTTTACTTTATTTCTCCGGTGCAATTTCTGACCAATAACTTATACACATCCATTCTCAAATTACAAAAATGTCCTGAGAGGGACTTTTGGGTGTGGTCTCTAATATACTTTAAAGGGAGACTGGTAGCTTGGCACTGCCTTGAAATTTGAGACAAGCTCTCAGTTTCTGGGAGGGATGTTAAAGGAGCCGTCTCATTCAATATTTCTGACACTCAAAGTCATTCGTAGATAAAATATTCTTAGAGACTCTCTACTAAGTGTGAGATATCATAGGTGGAAGAAAGGGAGAATTAACATAAGGGAAGGGGTTGGTAGATAATTAGTATATATATATAATCTTGTGCGTATGTGTGGTACTGGGGGTTGAACTCTGGACCTCACTGGGCTACATGCCCAGCTCTTTTCAAACTTTAAAAAAATTTTGACATGGGATCCTGTTACAGAAGGAATCAGTAAGTGACACACAGAGAGGCAGCAGAATGGAAGTAAAATAATAAATTTCCTTATTGATAAGGCTCGATTGCACATAAGCCATGCCTGGATCGATGACGCACCGGGTTACAACTCCTCCTTTTATAAGGTTTCACAGCCTTGACTTCATTTGGGTGGTTACATTTCATTCTCACAGTTCAAATCACGGTCACAGAATAGTTAATCTTTTCACCCAGATGTAACAGTTCTTTGAAGTTGGGGAGTTTACCTTTAAGATCCGCCTAGTTATCTATTCTAGTTCATAGGAAGTGGGTGTTCAGGGTCAGGGGAGCAAATGTTAGCAATGGGTTCTTTCATTTAGACACTTTTACGATCAGGTGGCTCCAGTCTCTGGGAGCTCAAGACCTTGCTGTGCCCTGTTGTCTCAGAGTCCGACCAAATAACTCAGTCAGCAATTAGTGCCTTTGGTGCCTGTTAGTTCTAAGCTAAACAAAGCAATCTGCTGTGAGAGACAGCAGAATCCATTTTATATTGTAACACTTCATAGGCATTTGCCATTTATAAAAGTTTTCCCTATCAATCCCACTAAGTGGCTAAATTCTGCAGGCTGAGTTTGAACTTGCAGTCCTCCTGCCTCTGCCTCCCAGAGTGCTAAGATTATAGGCATGTGCCACCATACCCAGACGTAGGAATATTTCTAGGGCAAAGCATTAGTGCATATTTCTGAGAGTTATAAATTACATATGTAATACTTTGTTCCACAGAATTTACTGGAACTAAAAGATGTATAATGAGTCCAGGTAACCAGCAACTACACTATTTCAATTGCCTTCTGGGAGAAGACAGATGAATGACATAGGTTGTGCCTTATTTTGTACAGCAAATTATAGCAAAATCGAGGTGCACTATAAACCTGGCTATTTGGAGATTTATCTATTAAACCTCACATTGATGTCTTAGTCACAGATGTATTTTACCTCCTAGAAACTATGTAGAGCATCACCTGAACTATCTCTATCTGATACATTACTTACTTATGTTTTTGAGATTGGTGATTCCACACATAGTGAAATTAAAAAAAAATTGTACATTTTTGCAGTACATAATGATCACGTTTATCATGGGGCATTTCTACATGTATATAACACATCTTAATTAACTTTTGCTCCTCTTCCCCTTCCCTTCCTTTAACCTTTCTTCTCCCCATTTACAAAAACTCTATTTCCGTTTTCCCTTCAATTCTTTTTTTTTCTTTAAATTTCTTTTCCCTTCCTTTCCTCTCTCTCATTTGAAAAAATTCTTCCTACTTCTTATCCTCGATTTTTTCTCCTTATTTATAGTTTGGGTTTGTCACACAAGAGAAACAATGTGATGTTTAAACTTGTGTGTCTGATTTATTTCACTTAAGATTACAGTCTCAAGACGCTTCCATTTACCCATGCTAGTCAGGCTGTGGGGGCTGGGCTCTTCTCTATTGTAAGTGGGAATGTAAATTGGTACAACCACTGTGAAAGGCAGTATGGAGATTCCTCAAAAAACTAAAACTACTTTTCCATTTCTAGATATCTAGAAGGGAAATAGCAAATTTTTTGATATTGAGTTGTAAAAGTATTTATATATCCTAAATGTTAATACTTTATTAAGTACGTGATTTACAAGTCATTTCTTATTCTATACATTGCCTTTTTACTGTGTTGATAATGTCCTTTGATGCACAGAAGTTTTTGAGTTTGATGTATTCCAATTTATCTGTTTTTTTTTCTCATTGAATTTATTGGTACATCTTAGGTAGACAGTACAGTTACATTCATTATTGGGATCTTGTACCTTTACATGACAGGTGGTCTTGGTTCTCATTTTTCCCCCTTTTCCCTGCCCTCCCTTCACCCTATCTGCTTTTGTTTTACTGCTTGTGGTTTTGGTATAATATCCAAGAAATCTTTGCTAACTCCAATATTATGATCTTCCTGCAATGTTTCCTCCTAAAAGTTTTAGTTTTTTGCTCTCATGTTTAGGTCTTTGATTAATTTTGAGTTAATTTTTGTGTATGGTACTAGGTAAAGATCCAACTTTGTTCTTTTTTTGTGTGAACATCCAGTTTTCCCAACACTGCTGAAAAGCCTTTCTTTTCCTCGTTCAAAGGTCTTGGCATTGTTGTCGAAAATCATTTGATTAGATATGAGGCTTCATTTCTGGGCTCTCTTTTCTATTGGTTTTTTATATATGTATATATATATACATGTGTATATACATGTATATATGTATATATATATGTATATATGGCTTTATCCTGATGCCACATTGTTTTGATTACTGTAGCTTTGTAATAAGTTTTAAAATCAGAAATTATTTGATCTCCAACTGTTTTTTTTTTTCAGGGTACCTTGAGATTCCATATGAATTTTAGAATGGATTTTTGTATTTCTGCAGAAAGTGCTTTTGGCTTTTTAATTTTTTAAATTTCAATTGACAGATAATAATTGTATGCATTTGTACAATGAAATATTTGGATATATGTGTACACTGTATAATGATTATATCAAGCCAGTTAACATATCTATTAGGTCACATGCTTATTTTTTGAAGTGAGAACAATGAAAATCAATTTTTAGCAATTTTGAAGTACACACTACCATATTATTCACTGTTGTCATTATGCTGTACAATAAATCTTAAAAACTTGTTCTTCCTAAATGAAACTTGTACCATTTAATCAGCATCCTTACCTCTCCCCAATTTCCCCTCTAGTAAGCGCCATTCTACTTTCTACTAGTGTAAATTCAACATTTTAAGGTTCCAGATATAAGTGAGATTGTGCAGAATTTGTCTTTCAGTGCCCAGTTTATTTCACTTAGCATAATGTCCTTCAAAGTAATTCATATTGCTGTAGATGACATAATTTCTTTTATAATTAAAAAACTGAATAGTATTCCATTGTGTGTATGTAACTCACTGTATTTGTTGATGGACAGATTGATTTCATATCTTGAATATTGAAAATAATGCAATAAACATAGAAGTGCAAGTATCTCTGACATACTGATTTTAATTCTTTTGGCTATATGCCCAGAAGTGAGATTGCTGAATCACCTGGTAATTCTAAATTTAGGTTTTTTTAAAACAAAGAACAGCCATATTGTTCTCCATAATGGCTGAAACAATTTACATTCCCAGCAAATGGTACGTGAGGGAGCCTTTTCTCCACATCCTCACCAACACTTGTTTTCTTTTGTCCTTTTGATAATAACCACCCTAACGTGTATAAGGTGACAGTTTGCTGTGGTTTTGACTTATGTTTCTTTGAGGGTTTGTGATTTTGAGTGTTTTTAATAAATACTTTGATCCCTGATATGTCTTCTTTTAAGAAATATCTATCTAAATAATTTGCCCATTTTAATCAAATTATTTTCTTGTTATTAAGTTGTATGTGTTCCTTATATATTTTTGAAGTTAACTCATTTTGTAGATTGTCTCTTTATTAATTTTTCCTTTTGCTATCCATAAGATTTTTAATTTAATGCACCTTGAATTGTCTATTTTTACAAAGTAATTTTGATGTCCTTAAGAAATTATTGCCCAGATCAATATTGTGGCAGGGTAGCTCCAATTTTTCTTCTACTAGTTTTACAGTTTCAGGTCTTTAATACATTTTAAGATGAATTTTGTATATGCTGTGAGATAAAGGTCTGATTTCATTCTTCTTTGGTTTCCAGCACCATTTATTGAAGAAACCATCTTTAAGCCAATATCAGGTTATTTTGATCACTATGTTTCTGTGGTATATTTTGTAATCAAGCAGTATGATGTATTTAACTTTGTTCTCTTTAAAATTGCCTTGCTAAGGCTGGGAATTTAGCTCAGCAGTTCGGTGGCCTGCCTTGCAAGTGCAAGGACCCAAGTTCAATCCCAGGTACGTACCAAAAAAAAAAAAAAAAAAGATTGCCTTACTATTTCAAGTCATTTTTACTTCCACATGAAGTTTAGATTTTTTTTTCTATTTCTGGGAAAATTCATTGGAATTTTGATAAAGATTGCATTTAATTGGTAGATTACTTTGAGTACTATGAGTATTTTTACCAGTATTAATTCTTCAAAACAATGAATAGGAGATTTTTTTTTTTTGCAGTACCAGGAATTGTATTTGGGATGCTGTGCTTGCAAGGAAGGTGGTGACACCACTGAGCTAAATCCTCAGCCCAAGATATCTTTTTGTTTTTTTGTGTCTTCTTAAATTTCTTTTATAAATGTTTTATAGTTTTCTGTATACAGATCTTTTATCTCCTTGATTAAATTCATTTCAAAATATTTCACTCATTTTAATGTCACTAAATTGTATTATTTTCTTTTTGGCTAGATCACTATTAGTGTACAGGACACAAATGATTTTTGTATGTTGATTTTGTATCATACAACTTTACTGAATATGTGTATCACTTCTAATAGTTTTTCATGAAATCTTTGGAGTACTGTATATACTGTATACCATCATGTCATATATGAAGAGACAATTTAGCTTCTTTCTTTTATATTTGAATGATATATTTATTTTTCTTGTCTAATTGCTCTGGCTGGGACTTCTAGTACTGTTTTTTAAAAAGTGGTGAATTTGGAATTTTTTTACTTTCTAATTTTAGAACAAAACCTTTCACCATTGTGTGTGATGTTATCTCTGGGCTTATCATGATTGAGTTTTTAAAGGTCTCTGGATGGTACTGTAAACTTAATAATAAGATTTTTTAGTCTGTGATAATAACATTTTTTAGTCTGTGAACATAAATCTTTCAATTTATTGGTGTCTTTGATATTTTTCATCAAAATCTTGTACTTTTCAGTGTACAAGCTTTTTTATTATTTGGTTAATTTACTCTTAAGTATTCTTTTCATTTCTTTTTGTTCTTTTGGTACTGTGGATCAAACTCAGGACCTTGTGCTTGCAAGGCAGGTGCAGTGCCACTGAGGTAAATCCCCAACCGAGTATTTTATTCTTTTTTATGTTACCATAAATGGTACTTTATTTCCTTTCCTCATTGTTAATTGTAAGCATATAGAAGCACAACTAACTGACTCTTGCATGTTGAGTTTGTGGCCTGAAACTTTTTCTTTCCTTTAAGTTCATTGGTACAATTCAGGTATACAATACAGGTGCATTAATCATTGGAATCTTGTACCTTTGCATAATATAGCTTGATTCTTATTTTTCTCCCATTCCCCTGCCCTCTCTTCAACCCTTCCACCCTCCCTATTTACAAAGACTTTGTTTTAAATTTTCTCCTTTTCTCATATTTTTTCTTTTCCCTTTTGCTTTTCCTCTGCACTTCCCATTTCCTGTACTCCTTCAGAACTTTTCTTCCTAATACACAATATCAATTATACATTTTGATCCTTATTTATACTTTTGTATTTTCATACTAGAGAAACTATATGGTATTTATACATGTGTGTACTATTAATTTCACTTAAGAGTATGGCCTCAATGTGCATCCACTTTTTGGAGAATGACCCATGTGCAGCCAAAAAGAATGCATATTCTTATATTATGGGGTGGAACACTCTGCAGACATCTATTAAGTCCATTTGTTCAAAAGCTTGGTTCAGTTCTACTATTTCTTTGTTGATTTTTTTCTAGATGATCTGTCTATTTATAACAGTGTGGTATTGAGGTCCCCCACTACAATTGTATAGTGCTTTATTTGGTTTTTCATGCCCCTTAATATTTGTTTTGTATAGTTTGGGATGTTAGTATTTGGTGCATATATTTATGATTATCATCTCTTCTTCTTGGATTGTTCCCTTTATAAGGATGTAGTGATCTTCATAGTCACTCTTAATTAATTTTGGTGCTCATGCTTAGATTACACATGCTCTAATCTCTTAAAAATTTTGTTTATTTTTAACTAGCGGCTATCAAACTCCAAGCGGTCACACCAACGACAAAAGTGCTAGATTTCTTTTACTGGCAACTACCAGATCAACCTTGTAAACAGCTCATTATTGCTAAAGTATAATATGACTTCTATGACAGATTTTGAAGTTCCCTGAACCTTCTACTTTTCCTCTTTGTGGGAGGCTATTACTAGTTCCTCCTGGTGGAAATACATATGGGCTACATTCATAGCAATCTTGCTGACATTTTTTAGCCAATGTAATCTTAACATTTTTTTTAGTTTTGTCTTCTCCAGGTTTAAAACTATATGCCTAACCAAGATGGCAATGCCTGGCTCCTATTGAAGGCCTTTAAATAGACCCTCTGTAGAGTAACTCTGACCACTAATCATAACTACAACCCTCTTCTGTGGGAAATATCCAGAATGGTCTTCACCCTTTGCCCCCTCACAGCAGTTAAGGGTACTTCTTCAGAGGAGGGACTATTGTAGATAGGTAAGTTAATTATATATCTTGTAGGCAGTTAGGCAGGGCCAGTCCATGAGTAGCCAACATGGAGTACAACTGAGACACATTCACTGAAAGCCAGCATTGTAAAAGAAGAGAAACACTATCACAGCCCCATAGCATAGAGATTGATAGTTTAAATACATATCAATCACCTCGGTGGTGCACCAGTATCTTCCAAGAAATATCCCTGACCCACGCCTTACCAACAAAAATCCCTGGTCATTCCTCATATGCTTACTACATGACTTAACTTCCCCATTGGGTCCCATTTAATCAGTATTACCTAAGCAACTTGTTGTGATCTTATTGGTTGTTCATAGTTTTGTCCACTTTGTGATTTCTCTTTGGATCAGTATTAACCAAGCAACTGTACTTGCAATCTTACTAGTTGAGTATAGTTTTGTTCCACCTTGAACTTGCATCACCTTGTGGCTTTGTCCCATAAAACACTGAGAAATTGGGGGAGTGGGCAACCCACTTTCTGGTCCCCCTTCTGTCTCTGTTAGACAAAATTTTCTTTCTCTTAATAAATTTTTCCTACTTTTAAAAATTAGACTAATTTTAGATTTGCAAAATTATTGTGATGATGGTACAGAGTTCACCTATAGTCCACCTCCATTTTCCTGTATTATTAATATTTCCATTAGTATAGAACCTTTGTCACAATTATTGAACAAATATTGATATAATTAAAGTTTATACTTTATTCATCTTTTCTCATTTTTCTCCCATTATCCTTTTTTGTGTACCAGGATCCCATTCAGGATATCACATACATTTACTTATCATGTCTTCTTAGGCTACTTTTTTTATTGTACCGGGGATTGAACTAGGGACCTTGCACTTCCAAAGCAGGTGGTGGAACCACTGAGCTAAATCCCTGGCCTTTCTTAGGCTATTTTTGATCACAATAATTTCTTAGGTTTTCTTTGTTTTTGATGACCTTAACAGATTTGAAGACTAATAGTTAGAAGTTTTGTAAAATGCATCTCCCTTGGAATTTTCCTGATATTTTTCTCATGATTAGCTGAAGTAACTTTTTGGGAAATGACCTTCTGGGAAAGAAGATTGTAGGGAAAATGTCCCTTGCGTCAAAGATGCATATGGAAAAATGACAATATTGTTGATGTTGACGGTGATAATCTGATTGAGGTAGTGTGTGTCGGACTCTCTCCCGGGTAAAAATTTTTCCCCCACTTTCCATAACACATTCTCTACAAAGAATCACTTTGGGCAATTCACACTTTACGACAAGGGATTCATGTGCTACATTGTTGAAGATCATCTACCCAAATTAGTTGAACTTCTGATGCAGTAGAGATGTATCTATTCTCTCTCATTTATTCATTAGTTCACTAATTTATTTATATTAGTATGAAGTCACAGATATTTATTTTTAACTTTGGGTTATAGCCCAATGGTCTTATTTATTTTGTTTCTCAAATTGTTCCAGCTTTGGTTTTGGGGAGCCTTTTTAGTTGACTCCTGTGGACATTTGACATATCTCTGTGGAATGGGTGATTTTTTTTTTCTTTTGAGCTTGACTTTTGTTTTGCTATCTGCCATTAAAAAAACCTTAATTTCTCCTGCATATGACAGCCCTTAAGATTTTTTAAAACATTCATAACTATCCCTTCTAGTCTTCTCCAGGCTAAATATTTCTTACCAATTCTGTCAGACATTCCTCATGTGACAGTTTTATTGAACTCTTAAACTCCTAGTTTTTTTTTTCTGGAAACTTTCCATTTTGCTGATTACATTAATTACATCCTTGTACTTCCTTTAACTTCCACAACAATTATAAAATTTAAGAGAAATCAAAGGTAGTTCTTCTTTTGGAAACTGTTTATGATAGTACCTAGTATGAAAACTGTGTCATTGTGTGAATAAATGATCCCTGTTTCAAATGAAGTCTTCCTAGGAATTTGGGGGAAATAGAATGCTTCTATTTTGTGCAAAGCTTAATGTTTTTATAGCTACTTAGAAGTCTATGCTTTGATTCTCTTAATCACTTTGTGAGGTAGAAAGGGAAGATAGTGGTATGTCCAGAAAAACCAAGGATCACATAGGGTGCTTTATCCAGGGACAAATGAATTAGACCAACTGTGTTTTCCTAACTCACTCCAGTAACCTCTGTATAGTTTTTGAACTTTGACTATGTAGGCTAATATGTGTTTATCAGATATCCAACCTTAATCAGGATTACAGGTACATTTGCTTATGGGCTGGTCATAAAATGAGATGTAACTCTTGGCATCACATGAAATGTGAAAGGTAAGTCTGAAGTGCAAATGTTTAGGAAATATTTTTTAAAATTAAAATAATTTATGTAAACTAAGGGATATTGATTGGTTGGTGAAGCCAGAACCTAGAAAGCATGTGATTAACTTTGGGAAGAGCAGTGTGAATGGAACAAAAATGAATGTTTCCTAATTGTCCTTGCCTACTACATGTAGCTAGCTTTGTGTGTTTTCACCACTTATCAAATTCTAATGGAAAGGTGCTGAGGTGTGGCTAATCCTGAACACTGCATAATCCTCAAATAATTCATACAGTAATATCCTGTCATACATACACACCCCAGTGCCCCATACCTGCTTTTCTATTTTGGAGTTCACACAGACTGCACTGAGAGATTTGGCAAATGCCTCTAGTTTTTATTCTTGTGCTGTCTGTGCTCATTCAAAGATAGGATAAGGAGTTTGTAAGAGCCTTCTTATATATTCCTTTGTATTTGGGCTGGAACTGAGTTCAGGAGGAAAAAAAACTATACAACTTTTCTCCTTTACAACCTGGCCACTCCAACAATCTGAAAATCAGTTTGTACAAACCAGAAATGGTGGTGAATATTTCTGATCACAATTCCTCAAGATGAATAGTTGCCATACTTGGAGAGCCTGCTGCCTTGGAGAAATTATCAGTTGGAAAGAGCGAGCTACTTGTGGTGCCATGTACTGGCCAGGGTGGGGTGGGGAACGTGATCTGAAGTTTGGTTGGCAATTGGGAAGGGCTAAATTTTGGGGCAGAAAAGGGGGGAGTGGAATATAGAAAGAGGAAGTTAGCAAAGAGGTTGAGAGTTATGCTTTTCAACTCTGCTGATAAATAGTCAAAAATAAGTGGTTACAGAGACTATCCAAACTTGGAAAGTGGGAGTTCTTGAGCAAGATGAATCCCCACTCTATATTAAATCTTATCTTTAATATTTTATGGGACACTTAGTTGGAGGATTGCTAGGAGACCCTGGGATTAAGTAATTGACTGATACGGAGAAAGGGGAAGTGAAGCAGGCTTTTAATTATTTGAACCTGTGAACTTTGTTTCTTTGCCCCTTGAAACACATTCTGAGGTCAACTAAATGAGGGATGTGAATTCTGTTGATACCATTCCTTTGAGTGGAGGGAAAACTAAGTCCTTTGGGAACGTGGATGCCACCCTGAAAATATTACTCATTGTAAATGTGGTTGATGTGTCCTTCCCTAGGTACAGGTGTTATGGTTTAGATCCAGAATATTCCCCCAAAGCTTCATGATATCAGAGGTGGCACTTTTGAAAGGTAATTGGATGGTAGAGGCACTATAGCTGACTTACAGTTTGACACTGGCAGCATAACCTAGAAAAGTATGTATACTCCCTTTTCTCTTGGCTTCTGGCTGCCATGGGATGAGTGGTTGTCCTCTGCCAGTGTCCTTCCACCATCCCTTCCTGCCTTGGAGCCAGCTAACTATGGACTGAATCCTCTAAAAACTACATTCAAAAATAAATTTATGTTCTTTTAAATGTGGGCGCTGGGTACTGTGTCCAGGAGCAGGAAAATGACTAAGACAGAAACTAGTAATAGGATTGGGGCTGTATCTGCCATATGATTTAGAAACCTTTGGAACTGGTTCTCAGGAGGAGTTTAGAAAGATTTGGAGATGCTGGCTAGAAAATCCCTAAAATGCTGTGAGCCAAGCTTGATGGGAAAGTCTGAATGGAGCTCAGAAGACCAAAATATTGACAGAAATGAAGAAAGTAAAGGCCAGGATCTGGACATTTCAGTCAGAAAAAAAGAACTCCATTTATAGTTGGGTGAGAAACCATGTGTAGAAACACAATTTGTCTTCATTTTGCCAATGTTCCGAGGCTTTGTGAGAAAATGAGATTAAGGGTGGTGGATTAATTAATCTGCCAAAAGAAATTTCAAAGCTGTAAAATGTTTAGGCTGTGTCATGGGCATTGCTAACTGTTTTTAGCCAGATCTACAGCAAAAATAAGGAGCAAAACCCAAATGTGAAAAGCTTTTAGTTTCATTAGCAATAAAGAGCCCACAAAGTTGGAGCCATGAGGAGCATAATTGCTGAAAAGATAACCATTAAATAGAAGCCAAACTCTTCACATCAGCACAATAGAAAAGATCCCTTGAGGGCATCCCAAGAATCTACAAGACCCCACCCTTCCTGGGCTCAAGGGTAGAGAACTGTAGAGCTTCTATTTGAGAAGAGATTCCCTTGACCTCTTATTGGAGAAAGGCTTCCTAGAGAATTGATTCCCAGGGATTCCTTTAGTGGTGCTCAGTCATCCAAGCACTCAGAGACCTTGGTAGCCATAACCCAAGGGGGCCTGGCTACTTCATGAGCTGCTGGCAGAACTTGATGTCATTGACTTGATATTAGTGTTTTATGGGCAGGCAAAATGCAAGAGTTGTGAGGGCAGGGAGGCTTCTGCTCTGATTTCAAGAAAAGGCTTGGGAGACCTTTTGGCACTATGCACCAGAGAGGGCAGTGTGTGAAATTGGGAGAGTGAACCCAAAAAGTCCAGTGGAGACACTGGGAAGTTAGAGATGCCAGGAATGTAGAAAGTCTGCTGAGGAAAGCCACAGGCAGTGAGCAGAGCCACCCCAAGGGAGGCTGTAGGGCTGTAAATGTCAATGCCGTAAAGGTGGGGGCATGCATGCCCCACCTTTCGGTTTCATATCTATTCACAACTTGCCCTGGGTGTTGGACATGGTATTTAATGTTTTTTGTGCTATGTTTCAGTCTTGTTTTGGGTCTGATTTCTTTCTATCCCCCTATTGCTCTCTTTTGGAATGGGAATGCTTACTCTGTAACATTTTATTTAATTGTTTAACCTTTTATTTTTTTCAGGGACTCACAGCTAAGAGTTTTCCTTAGTCTCAAAGGAGACTTTGGACTTGGACTTTTCAGCAATGGTGAAACTGTTAAAACTTTGGTGACTCTTAGAGATGGACTAAATGCATTTTGTGTAAGGAGATGTGCATTAGTCTTTTGGGAACCAGGAGTGGAATGTTATGATTTACATCTAGAATATCTCCAAAAAGTCTCATGAGTTCAGATGTGGAGCTTTTGCAAAGTGATTGGATCATGGAGGTATTATAGCCAACTTGCTGTTAGGAGGGGGGATCTGGATGGAGGTGGTTCATTGGGGGCATGACCTATAATATTATACCTCCATCTTGGCTCCTCCCTTCTCTCTTGGCTTTCTGGCTGCCATGGGATAAACAGCTGTCCTCTGCCAAGACCCTTCCACCATGACCTTTTTGTCTTGGAGCCAGTTAACTATGGACTGAATCCTCTAAAAACCAGAGCCAAAATAAACCTCTCTTAAGTTATGGGTGTTGTATATTCTGTCCAACAGTGTGAAAGTTACTATGATGAAGATTATGTAGGTTAAAACAGAACAACATTAGTTGTGACTATAGATCCAAATGACCCTGGCTAACAGTGGTGGTTGGGCAACTTTCCATAATTTAGGAGTCTAGTTTCTGCAAAGATAAGACTTTGAAGAAAAGCTTCTACACCATCTCCAGAGGTTATACAATTGCATATATTTGTGTACTAAATATTTTAAAACATTCCCATTTTGCCTGAATGTAGTTTTCTATCTGGGGTGTCATATTTCTACATTCCCTCTTTCATTTCTTCTTTATTTCCCATGATTGTTGAATGCATACAATTAAGTACAGTTATTTTAATGTTGCACACAAAATGAAATAACATGCTTAGTTCCGACTTTAAGGCCAGGTGTGGGATTGTCTATACAGATTTTATCTCCTTTGTCAGATGAACACTTTAAGTCTTCTTTAAAAATGTAAAGGTAAAAAGCAAGAAAATATTTAGACTTTCAGTTGTCCATTTGCTCTGCAAAGGGAGAATGAACAACTAGGTAGAAAAGATAGACAGTAAGCCAGAAGATTAAAAAAAAATCCAAGTCTCTTTTCTTCCTTGTACTTTAGCTTCTTGAATAATGACACAAGACACCTTCAATTTTTTTATCTGAAATCATCACTTCTGTCAAATCTTTTATGTATATTTTTCTGATTCTACTAGAACAGCAGTCATAGAGATTAGGCATGTAGGGGGAAACAGTGAGGGCAAAAGTAGTCCATTTTTTAGTATTTTCATTCCTGAACATCTAAATCAGCATCTTTATTTTAAAAACAACTATCTTCCCCTCCTTTCCTGCCTTCTCTTTCACACATGCATGTTATCTACTCCTCCTCACTCTGCACTTCCTTCTCCTCCTTCCTGAGCCAGGCTGATACTAAAAAATACTCTTAATTCAGAGAAAGCAACTAAAGGCTGCCTCTGACATTCCATTCCCTCTGTGGTTTTAATTAGTTGTAAATTCTTCTGTGCTCACTTTGAAACATGCCTCAGTATCTCAGGGAAATGGAAGGGAGAAGGGATATTAATGCAGGGCGATGTTTCTCACTTCATGGTGCCCATGAAACATTTATTGTCATTAAAATAATGTCATTCAAATGAGATGGCTGATGTTGGAAAATGAATGTAAAATTTATCATTGTTCTGTGGATCTGTGCTTTGATGTAAACGTTGAATTAGAGGCAGTACTTCAACCCTGCTTATGCAATATGTATCTATGTATCTATCACTGAATAGTGAAACTCTTGAGACTGTACGGGAGGAGGAAGCCTCTAAACTATATCAGGGTTGTGGAAACAAAAATACCTACCTCTCCTGCTTACCATGCTGTTGGGAGAAAGAAAAATATGTGAAAAGTGACCTGAGCACCTAGAAGGAAAACAGTAGATTATTTTTTACCCTTCTGTAAGATCTTTGGTTAAGTCCCCTAACCCTGTTAAGTTCTAGAATCCCTGTAATGAATTTCTCTTTTCCCTACTCAGGTTTTGGTTTTCCCTGATGCTCAGGTTAAAGAGGAATTGAATCCTTTCTATCATGTGTTTTGTTTTTGTCCCTCTGCATCAAGGCTTTGAATTTAGTAACCTCTTTGGGTCTATAAAGCTGTCCACTGATGGTTAGGCTTAAATATTAAACAACTTCACAGAACCAATTAGGATTTATGGCCCTTGGCCAAGTCAACTAATTTCACTTCATGGAATTTCCGAGGGGAAAAATATATGTAAGACTTGGTTAAAAAAACTTTCCTCAAAATGTCTCCTTGTACATGTAAGAGCTGCTGGCCCAGTGGAGATATTTTGCAAAAGTCCTGAATCTACCCCTATCTTTGCTGTACTATATTCTTTAGGATTTCACTTTACGTTGAAACTATGAAGATGTGAGGGGGACAGGAATACTATTTGGAGAAGTAGAATAGACAGAATGAAATGTCTAGAGACTGCAACTCCACTAATTCAAAACTGAAGCATCGGGTTCCATCCCCCATTCACATGTTCCACAGCAGTAATTACTTATTAGCCAGGAGCCTAAGCATCTGTACCCAAACCTCATATTCTTTTCTGGATGGATTCATCAGGTTGGTTGGGTTTTTTTGTACATACCCTAATTTAAGTTAACCTTTAAAATGAGAGCCATTAAATAGCAAAACAAATGCAGCACATTAATAATACCAGAACATTATGTCCTGGCCCTCAGAGGTCAATTTAATGTGATTAGCAGTATAAAACTTCACAAAGGCTTTTACTGGAGGATTACAAGAAACAGCATCATTCAGTTTGTTCCCACACACTGCTTTTCTTTGACTTTGGCATTATTTATTGATTTTTAGCAAGAACAGAATATTTGTACCTACTAAACCTTTTGGTTTCCGTTGAGCTTTTCTGAGTAGAAGTAGAACAGTGTCATGATTATTAAACTGTCCTCAAGGCTAAAATCCTCCTGAATATTGTTGAAATCCTGGTTACAAAGGTAAGTACTGAAGCAGAGTTGCTCTGCCTGCTTTGATTTATATCAAGAATAATTCTGTGTGTGTATGAGTGTTTGTGCGTGTGTGTGTGTGTGTGTGTGTGTGTGTGTGTGTTCACACAGGAGGGAGTAGTGATTGGAGCAAGAGTTTTAAAGAAAGAGCATGGCTGAAAAAACAAAAAAATTCAATGAATTGCAACTGCATAATGAAAAGATTCTAAAATTTAATTACAAAAATGGCTGTTTTTTCTCTCACCTCCTCCTCTCTCTCCTTATCTACACCCTTCCCCAAAGTACTGTAAAAGGAGACTATGAGATGGAAACCACACACCCACTCTAGGTCTGTCTTGAGAAAGGGATTTTTTTTCGCCCTTTATTTACTTGGTAGCAGCAGCACCATATCTACTGTGGAATGCAGTGACAGGATGGAGTCTTACCGCTGTTTTGTTTGCTCCCTCTGCTACTCTCCGGTCTGGTGAGCTAGATCAAAGCTTCAAAGGATTGCTGTGGTCACTTCTCTTCCTAGGCCTTGTGGTTTCACACTTGGCCATTCAGTATTCAGTCAGTGTCCCTCTAGTATATGGCCTGAAAGGGTTCATTTACTTTCTGAGTTTGGAAATGCTCAACAGTGACTTTGCAGAGGAGGTCTGCTTGTGTGGCTGCAGATTCTGTTGAGAATTTTTGGAAAGGAATAAAATGTCCTTTAATCTTAAGATTCAAGATTATGTTTGAGAATATGTATATAATTCAAATAATGCATTTTAAGGGACATATGCATTATTTAATATTGATGTATACCTTTAAAATTTTTGTTTATAACTTTGGAGTACCTGTGTTTAAGCCCTGTAGTAATGTTTCAGCCAGTTGTAGATTTGCAACTGCTCTGAAATACAGCTTTAGGGTTTTCTTGGTCTTTCATAGCTCCTGTTCTCTTCTAGTACATGCTTAATATTCAAAATTAAACTGCCCACAATCAAATTGCACCTAGGCAGTAATTTCAATATTCTCCATGAAAGCCTGCCTGCCATAATCTCTGTTAAGTATATCTTCTTCAATGCAATATATACAGTACCTCACCGATAGCTAGTTAAGAGAGACACATAGGTCTAGGAGCAAAGCCTTTGAACAGAATAAGGGTTGCCAAATTTACAACCAAGACTGGGATACAGGCTTATAGGAAAAGAGCTGGAATGTGTACTGTAGTGAGCTATGCAAAGAAGGAAGAAAGTAAGTAATAGTCCAGTGGAGGGAAAGGTTTGGTAGGGAAGGAAATATGCAGGCAGAGAGAAGAAAATTAAAGCAGACTGAACAGCAGTATGTCTTTGGTTATGGATATTTACAAAACAATTATTGTTACTCTCTGATTCATATGGAGCTATTCTTCAGCTGTCTCTGAGATGTATACAAATATATACCTCAATATATTAAAGATCTACACAATCTTTTAAAGCATTCATTTAATATCTATTTATCACTTTGATAGGCCTTATTAACTGTTTCTTTTTTTCCCTCATTGAGTTTATTGGTACATTCTAGGTATACAGTACAGTTACATTCACTATTGGGATCTTGTACCTTTACATGACAGGTCTTGGTTCTCATTTTTTCCCCTTGTCCCTGCCCTCCCTTCATCCCCTCCTACTCTCCCCATTTACAAACACTTTATTTACATTTTTTCATTTTTTTTTTCTTTTCCCTTATTACCTTTCCCCTACCCTTCCCATTTTTAACTGTTTCTTGTTCATGTCTTTTAGAAGCCCAGAACTAGATGTACCACCTCTGGAAGAATTTGATCAGTGTTCTGGGAAGATGGATTTATCATTCTGAACTGCATTTATGTATCATACAATCATATATATACACATACACTTAACAAATGCCTTACAGACTCATATTTTTTATGGTTCTTTCTGATACTGAAATCCTTTTTCAACCTTATTTAACAGGGATTTAAAAAGTAAGTAAGTAGAACTAATTCTAAGGTCAAATAAGTTTAAGAAATAATTGATTAAACAAAATATAACAATTTCCTTGCTACAGGTCTTCCCAGAGTCTTTCTGATAATATGTAGTATTACTCTATAAGATGCAAATTTTCTCATACTCAGTTGCTCAAAATACCTGTTAGTAATATCTTGACGTGTGCTTGGGTTGCAAAGGTACAGCTTGGGAAATACTGCTATTGAAATTTACGGCAATTGAAGTTTCTAAAACAAATGATATTTTCTTTATAAATTTGGTTCCGATACCCATTTGCCCCTTGCCATTTCTAAGGCCCAACAAAGAAAATCTTTTGAAACTGAGGTTAGTGTTTGGAATCCAATCAACTTACTGTAGTTTTCATTTTCAAATACCAACAAGCTGCTTTTGTATCTCAGCCTATTCTTTTCTACTTTGACACTTGAAATTAAAATATCCTATTTTGACCCTCACAATTTATTTTTGCCTTTTAGTTTTGCACACTGGACATAAATGAAAATAATATTAACCTTATAATTTTATAATTCCTTATATTTTTCAAGGTACTTTCACAGGCACTATCTCATGTGATTCTTTCTAACTTTAAAAAATTTTATTGAGTTTATTGGTACAATCTAGGTATACAGTACAATTACATTCATTATTGGGATCCTGTACCTTTACATGGTAGGTCTTGATTCTCATTTTTTCCCTTTGTCCCTGCCCTCCCTTCACCCACTCCTCCCCTCCACATTTATAAACACTTTATTTCCATTTTTGCAATTTCTCATATTTTTTTCCTCTCCCTTATTACCTTTCCCCCACCCTTCCCACTTTCCCTACACCTTTAGCCCTGTACTTCCTATTTCACATTATTAGTTATCTCATTAGGATCCTGTGTACTATTATAGTTTTTCACACCAGAGAAACTATTCGGTATTTTAGTTAAATAAATCTCTATATGAACATTAAAAATAGGAAATTCTAAAATAAAACTAAAAAGGAAAGTAAAAGAGAAAAGGCAATGATGTAAAATTAAAATAATCCTTAATTCTGAAGATGAAAATGATCCTTGAACATATTTAAGTTGCTTCTTGCTCTTGTAGTCTTATATTATTCTCTTTTTTTCATTATTTAGAGAATACTTTATTAGTTTCTGTAATCAAACCCACTTAGATATGACCTTACATATTTAATACAGTGCATTACCCCTGTAGAAATGGAAAAACATTAACATTTCTAGACCAATATGGCTGTTAATTTCTGTACAATGCCAAATCAACACAGTAAATTGCACAGTTAAAGTTTCCAAAAATTCAAATTATATATGTATGTATGTATATATATATATATATATTTATATTTATATAAAAAGACCAATAATAGCAGTATGTTATTCATCAACAGCAGAAACAGCTTTTCCAGGTTCTGCAGTCATCTCAACAAAATTATAGACATTCAGCACACTCCACTAAAAAACAAAAACAAAAAAACAAAGAGAAGAATAATACCCAGAAAACAGCAAAGTTCTGTTGCTGTTGTGGTACCTGGTACCATTTTTTAAAACAGCATCTTAGTCATCATCTGGAAAGAGAACATTCTAGAGTAACATCATTAAAAATAGCTCTGATAAAGCACAGTCACTACTACGTATCATAAAGCAGGTAAAAGATATTTTACATTCACAGAGATATGATACAGTACTGTCCTACATCTATAATACTAGAATCAGTTTTGGTTTGAAATTTTACTTTGTCTGCAAATAAGATTGCTACCCGTGCCTGTTTTCTGGACTCCTGTCACATGGAGAATTGTATTCTATCCTTTCACTTTCAGTCTATGGCTTCTTTTTGCAATAGGTATGTTTCTTGTATACAACATATTGTTGGATTTTGCTTCTTATTCCATTATGCCAGTCTATTTCTCTAGATTGGTGAGTTGAGGCCATTGACATTGATGGTTATAGCTGATATGTACTGACTTATTATTGTCCTGTTATGGCCTTTTATTGACTCTTTTTACTTTTTCACCTTCTCCTTTTAGTTTCTTGCCTTGCCTGTTTGATTCGCTGTGTTGGGCCTCATGGTGTTGTTACCTTCATTGTCTTTTTCTAGGATATTGTTTAAAATTGCTTGTAGTGCTGGTTTGGTATTCATGTAGTTTCTTAGGTGTTCTTTGTCTTGGAAGTATGTTATTTCCCCATCCATTTTGAAAGAGAGTTTTGCAAGATACATCAGTCTAGGTTGGAGGTTGTTCTCTTTTAGCACTTGAAATATCTCACTCCAGGCTCTCCTTGCCCTAAGGGTTTGTGTTGAAAAGTCTGCTGTGATTCTGATGGGCTTTCCTTTGCATGTGATTTGTTTCTTTTCTCTTACTGCTTGTAGTATTTTGTTCTTCTGTTGGGTTTCTGGGATCTTGATTATTATATGTCTAGTTGTAGATTTTTTTTGATTGTGGCTAGTTGGGGCCCTATATGCCTCAGTTATCTGAATGTCAAATTCTTCCCCTCTGTTTGGGAAGTTTTCTGTTAATAATTCTGTCACCAGCTTTTTTAAGTCATTTGTATTTTCTCCTGCTACTTCATGGATTCCTATCTGTCTTATGGTATTTTTCTTTGCATCATCTAGGAGTTGCTGGATCGATTTCTCATGATCCCCTACTCTTTTTAAGAGACCTCTCTTTTCACAGTCACTGGCTGCTATCCTATCTTCTATATCTGAGATTCTATCTTCGCATTCTTTTATTCTGTTGCTTACACTTTCAATGGATTGTTTAATCTCCTGGATTTCTGTTTGAATCTGTTTTATGGATTCTGTGTCTTTCCTATGTTGGGCATTTATTGTTTCCATTTCTTTCTTATGCTGGGCCTTCCTGGCTTCTATCGTGGTGATAAGCTCATCTATTTTTTTGTCAGTTTCTGTTCTGGAGTCTCAAATCATGACTTTAATTTTGCTCACCATCTCTATGGTTATCTGGGAAATTATTTCTGTTTTGAATTTTTCTAGAGCCTGATTGATCTGTTTTGTTATTTCCTGTGCTTTGAGTTCAGGGTGTCCTAGTGGTTCACTATTGGCCTTTTCATCCTCATTTGTCCTACTGTTTCTGATTGGTGAACTGGAAGTCTGTCTTTGCGTCTTGCTTAAGTGTTTTCTCATTTTTATTTTTGTTGTCCGGCTGTCCTTGGTTTAATCTCTGGGTTATCACCCAAATCTTCCTGATATAGTTGCGTCCTAGCTTCTGGGTCTCTAACGACCCACAGACATTCTCATCTGCATAATATCAGAGAAAACAGCTTATCGAATCAACCACAATTCTTTATTCCAACCAGCAACAGAATATGATTAAGCACAACTTGGAAACTGACCACCTGTGGTAGTCACTAGTCTATCACCATTAAACCATTTGAATTAAATTGAAATCCACAAGCAGTCCAGAACATGTTTGCAGTGAACAAACTTTTCAATATAGTATATTTACCATTTAGGATGGGGTCTCAGACAGAGCTAGGACTCAAGACCCGTGATCTCAGTTTGCTGATGGCTGAACCCCGTGACACAGACTGACCTTGGTCTGCAAGGCCCAGATTGAGTTCCCCAACCTTCTGAATGGTTGAACTCCACACCATTCTACCACAGCTTTCCCATGCCCTTTCTTTAGAGATATTCAACATTGAGAACTCAGAAAAATACCCTCTATGACCACCTCTGCCTCTGCAGAGTGGGTCTAAAGACTGTCTCAATCAGGAGATCTGACAGTGCATCGGGGGGCTGTAGGGGAGTTGTGGAGGTTCAGGGGTTCCTGTGCAGCTACCTTCCTGGTGCTGGAGCAATGGCGGCTCCTGGTGGGGGAAGGCGTGGCTATGCTTCCCATGGTGTATCAGGGCCCAGGCAGCCTCTTTCTAACTTTAATATGTAAGCAATGCAGATTATTCTAGGTCAAAGCCATTCAGATCACTAATTGTAGAGCTAATAAAGTTTCTAGATGAATAAGTTCCACTACACTTAAACCAAATCAGTTCCCCAGCTGGATTCCTCTCTTAAAAAACTAAGTGTACATAAAACGTTTTTTGGAAAATATGAGAATTTGCTGAGAGAACAAATGTGGAAAATTATTTGGCATGAAGTCACCCAAGCCAGTCTCCTGGTGTTTGAACACCACATTGGAAGCTATGTTGAAAAGGAAGCCAACACAATCTTAGGCCATCACAGAAAAGATTCCTTACTAGGTTGCTGGACAACTTTCCTGTTGTGGAGGGGTACTTCTGGTTATAAAATCTCTGAAAACTCTTAACCTTCTCCCTGACATTGTACCAGAACTGACATGAGTAACTTCTGTTTCTACAAAAGTAAGACCCAACCAGAAAACAGCCTTAAAAACTAGAGATAAAAAAATGCCAGCTTCATTCAATTAGCCGATCCTTGCCTTGCTTGGCTTAGTGAGCAGCCACTGAGCAAGAGAATACTGATGGAAGTAAGACAAGGATAGGCTGATGGGTGCTGGTATTCTTGATCTGTACTTTCCAAGGCTGCTTCTTTGACAGTTATGTCTTATTTTCTGGAAAACATGGTAGATAATCCTTTATCTATTTTGTAATATGGTAATTTGCATGCTGATTGGAGCCAGACTGAGGGAATCTTTTTGGTTTAAGGCAGCAGTTCTTTTTCTTTTTTTTTTTTTCTTTTTTCTTTATTGGTAGAGGGGAATGGGGAAAAAATAAGAACCAAGATATATCATGTGAACAGCAGTTCTTAAAGTGGAATTTTGTGATTTGGAATATTTGGCAATTTCTGGAGACATTTTTAGTCACAATCAGCTTGGGAGTTGCTGTTGGTGTTTAATTGTGAGAAGGTAGGGATGCTTCTAAAACTCTTAAAATTCCCAGGGCAGCTCATACACAAGAAAGAATTACTTGATCCAAGTTGTGAATAATGCCCAGATTGAAAAACTGGTAAAAGAAAGGAGTCCCAGTGAAGTTTTGATTTGCTGCCCCTCCCATTCCATATCTCGTTTGTGTGTGTATCTGAGTGTCCGTTTGTGTTGAAATTTATCCACTTAAGAAATATTAGGAAAGACCCTAAAAGTGCATGAATAGTATCAGCATGCTCTGAAGAAAAGTTGTTGCTTTATGGAGAACTTGAGGGGATATTCACTTGGAGTACCAGGCTCCAGTAGGATTGATTGTAGGTACAGCAGATATGCTTTAAGGCATAGAATCATTTGGCAGAACTCACCAGAGTGTTTCTCTCTTTCTTCTGGCTTTCTAGAAATTCCCAGATTTCATATACTTCAATTCCTACTTGTGGAATGGAGAGCAGGGAATGTCATTCAGCTTTGGAACACAATTCCAGCACAAATCTGCTTTGAGGGTTGAGGATGGATTGGGCTCTTTCACTTGGAAAGGTTGAGCTAAGAGGAAGAACAGTGGAATATGATGTTTATAATGGTTGCTTAGGCTTTTCTCCGATTGCCTTATGCATAAAATAAACCCAGTAACTACAGTTGTGAACGTGGTGGATCCAAGGAGAAAGTGGTATATGTGAAAGGAAAAGATACAGACATTTGGTGTGTGGAAGAGATGCCTGAGCATCTCTGTGCGGTGGTAGATTTGTGTTTGGGTTTAAATTCAAGGCCTTTTCATTGTATGATAAATAATAATTTCCTTTCCACTCCTAATCCACTGAATAATGGTGATTAACCTTTTCAATTTTGACATTGCAGATAACAGATGAAGTTCATTCTTTTAGGCTTACCATAGTGTTGGTGTTTAAGTAGAAACAAATGCTAGGCTAAGAATTCCTTATGTTCATTCCTCATGTCCACTGGTGTTGCCTAAAATTTTAAGGTTTATAATGTAGGGGTGGGGTTCTGGTAATGAACAAATGTTATAACGAGGGGCAAGTGTCAAAATACTATCAAGTTTCTTCTTTCTCTCTTCTCTTAGGTCATCATCATTATAAGAGATTTAATGAATGAGCAGCGAAATGTTAAGTTATGAGTTCTGTTGTTGGTGGAAGGGGGATGTCAGTCTGTGTTCTTCCTTGAGAAATTATGTTTGTTTTACACTCTTCCTCCTTTACTGTCACCTCTGTTTTGGGAGGTGGGACTCAGGGAAGTGGTGGAGATGACATGGAAATGAGACAAGCTCTAATTGTAGCCTGGCTTGTATAAGAACTCTTTCATTTGATAGTTTGCATTTAAGTTCCTAAAAGTCAGGAGTTGTGGTTCAGCCTGGTAGCCCTTAGCAAATATGATGGTTTTTAATATTATTTATGAGTTTATACATGTATACTTAATATTTGGGATATGTCAGTGGTATGCTAGAGAATGTAATTGAACATCAGTTTATGATTATTTTTTCTTTGTCCATGACAATGGAGAAAGGCAGTCATACAAATAATCCCAAGCATCAGGAGATTTAAAAATATTTTCTATTGAGTTTCAAAAAATAAAGTTCACAAAATGAGGCACTACTGTATCTAATAATCCTATCAAATAATCCAAAAGGGGAATGATTCTGAATAACAAGTAATTCAATTAGGTTATCTACAAATGTTAGGACTCATTTTAAGCAATAGATAGATATCACACCACCATTCTAAGTGTCAACATATTCTTGAAATTGGAGTACTCTTTTCTATATATGCTTTGTATAGATTTCCTGAAACTTACTTCGTGCTGTTCTCACATATTAGATGCCATAGCTCTGATACTTAATAAATAATTATCTTAATATTTTAATTTTTTTCTCCTTTTATTTTTTCTTCACTATTATCACTAGCATCTTCTATACCATTTTTATACCATCAGCTAAGTAAAGCAATTGCTGATGATTTTATTGTAAATATACAGTGATACCTTGATTTATGAACTTAATTTGTTCTATGATTTTTGGAATAGATGGCCAAATTTTATTTATTTATTTGTTTTTTATTTTTTTATTCATTTATTTATTTCATACCAGGGATTGAACTTGGGACCTTGTGCTTGCAAGGCAGGCGGTGGAACCACTGAGATAAATCTCATGCCTGGCTAAGTTTTATTTTTTATCTGGGGGGCATAGCCTGAAAACTCAAGCAAGTAGCCAACAACTTTGCCCTCTCTTCACTTTCTACTTGTGTAGAGTCTCGATATTGGTCATTAAATCTGTGTAACAGTTTTGGAAGTATAAGCAGTTTGACTGTATTGCTTTTGCCCATCCAGGAGCAAGGGATATCTTTCCATGTAATTTTCATTGTAGAGGTCTTTCACTTCCTTGCTTAGGTTGATTCCTAAGTATTTTACATTATATTGTTATTAAAGGTATTATTTCCTTAATTTCTGTCTTAGTGTTTATTATTAGTGTACAGGAAAGATATTGATTTTTGAGTGTTAATTTTGCATCCTGCTGTGCTACTTAATTTGGTTATTAATTTTAGGAGTCTTCTGGTGCATTTTTTGGGGGTCTTCTACATAGAGGATCATGTCATTTGCAAGTGATGATAATTTAACTTCTTTATTTGCTATGCAGATACTTTTAATTTCTTTTTCTTGCCTGATTTGTCTGGCAAATATTTTGAGAACTATACTGAGCAGGAGGGGTAATTGGGAATCTTTGTCTTGTTCCTGATTTTAGAGGGAAAGCTTTCAGCTTTTCTCCATTTAATATGATGTTGCCTGTTGATTTATCATAGATGGCTTTTATCAGAATGATATAAGGACCTTCCATACCTATTTTTTCAGGTTTTTTAAAGATCATGAATAGATGTTGGATTTTGTCAAATGCTTTTTCTGTGACTATTGAGATGATCATGTGATTTTTGTCCTTGCTTCTCTTCATGTGGTGTATTACATTTATTAACTTGCATATGTTGAACTGTCCCTACACTCCTAGGATTAAGCCTACTTAGTCACGGTGCATGCTCTTTTTGATGAGGGGTTCATTCTGTTTGTCAGTTTCTTCTTGAGGATATTTGTGTTTATGTACATTAATGAGGTTGACCTGTGTTTCTCTTCTTTGGTTGGGTCATTTTCTGGTTATAGAATCAGGGTAATGCTTGTTTCTAGGAATTTCGTTGGGAGTACTGCTTCTCTTTCAATTTCATTAAATTTGGTACTGAATCCATAGGGACCTGAGTTTTCCTTTGTTGGTAGTTTTTTAATTCTTCAATTTCCTTGATTTATATTTGATTATTCAGAATATCTACATGATTCAGTTTTGGTAGCTTATATGTAGCTAGAAATCTACCTATTTTTTCTGAGTTTTCCACGTTATTAGAGCACAGCTTCTGAAAATAGTTACTGATGATTTGGAGTTTATCAGACTCAGTTGTGATTTCACCCTTTTTATTTCTAATTGCATGGATTTGGGTTTTTTCTTTTCTTTTTTTGGTAAGATTGGCTAAGAGTTTGTCTATTTTCATTTGTTCTTTTTTAAATTGAGTTTATTGGTACATTTTAGGTATACACTACAGTTACATTCAATATTGGGATCTTGTACCTTTGCATGACCGGTCTTGCTTCTCAGTTTTTCCCCTTGTCCCTGCCCTCCCTTCAGCCCCACCTCCCCTCCCCATTTACAAACACTTTATTTCCATTTTTTCATTTTCTCATATTTTTTTTCTTTTTGCTTATTCTTTCAAAGAGCCAGATAGAAGAGGATTTCCTGATATCTTTACTCCCTTTTTCTTGCTAATATCATTCTGAAATACTAGATACATAATTTGGCTTTCTTGATGTTGGTAGAGAAATTAATTAGTTGTGTTATTTTGACCATTATTCATCTTTTTATTTGGGAATAATTTCAAGTTTACAGAAAATATTAAAAAATACACAGAACACACAATTATCCTTCACCCAGATTCATCTGTTGCTAATAGTTTGTACTATTTGATTTATCATGCTTTCTTTTTCATATTTTTCCTGGGACATTTGCAAATGTATTGCATATTTCATACTCTATTACTTTATTTCTGTGTGTTTGTAAATCATAAGAAAATTCTGTCCAACAGAAAATGATTATCAAATTCAGAAAATTTAGTATTAATACAATACTTTTTCTTCTGTATTTTTGTTTTATCTCTTGATTTAATAATGTCTGTAGTATTTTTTCTCCAGTCCAGGATCCTTTTGATGATCATGTGCTTTATTCAGTTGTCATATCTCTTTAGTCTCATAAATGGATCATCATATTTGCTTGCAAATTCATGAGAAAGAACAGCCTTATAATTTTTCTAGGAATAATATTTCAAAAGATAGCTTTAGAGCTACAGATGTAGTGTAATGACCGAGTGTTTGCCTAGCATATAAGAAGTTTTAGGTTCAATCTTCAGCTTAGAAAGAACATCAGTTTAAAAGGTGACCTAAGAAACTGTTTTTATTTCTCCTTCATTTTTAAGCCTTCCACCGCAAATACCAAAAGATTTCTCAGGTTGGCAAAAAGGGAGAGAGATGTAACCCTCTGAATGGGAGTCCTTCTAGGCAATGGCATTCTCTTGCTTGTCTCATTTAGTTTAATGTCTCAAACCTACCTCCTTTTCTTATGACTGCTATCCCTTTGGTACCCAACATATGAATGATGTGATTTTCTGGAGTTTAATCTGTCACTTTGTATCTCAGTGAGGAGCATCATAAAATATGTGGACCATTGCAATCTCCTTGTAAGAGACCTTGTTAATTAAATTTTGTTTGAAGGAGCTTAGGCATACCAGCAAAGATTTTTTTTTTCCTAGCAAAGTGTTGCAGACATTTCTCTAAAAGACTTTATCCATGTGTTTCTCTGTGAAAATCAGTTAGTGTTTTGAATGCATGATAGCTTTCCCTAAAAAATGATCTGTCATGATGATAAACTCTAGACCTAAACATAGAAATGTTTCTGCTTTCACTCTGCCCCTCAGTTCTCTTATTGAAATTTCCACATCATTACTTTCAAAATGTTTATTTGAAATGGTTATTTTTCTAGAGAAGACTACATCAGACTCTTTTTCTATGCTAGCTAGCCTAGTCTTCCCAATGCGTTTTCCTCTCCTTGTCTTACATACACAGAAGCATATTTATGGCCTGATGTCAATCACTGCCTAGGTCATGGGTTTCCACTTTTTACCTACCCATATCAATGTGGCCTGTCAGTCCCTCTCTAAATTATTTTAACTAGTAAAGGCTAGTTAAAATTGGTCTATTTTTATTTATGTTAAAATAACTTTCAAATTTTTTGTTTTTACCTAATTTTTGTTGATTCAATACAATTGTTAACAGAATTTTGTAGCTTGAACTTAGTACTGCATTCATTATACTTCAGAGATCTAAGGAATTTTGTGCTTCAATTTGAAATTTGTTTTTATAGTAATACTGTTTAAATGTTAGGTATGCTAGGTATCTTGCTTTTGGATGGCTTGCTCTTTATTTATCATTTTCTGGGCATTTCTGCATGTTTTTCCCAAACCCATTCTTTTGTCTCCACCTGTGGGCCATCCAGCTTCCATCTCTACCTATTGAAATCTTTCCCAGTCTTGTCCTAATAAGTCAAATTATATATCCTGAGAAGATAGAGATTTGTTTTGTTAATTTTGAAACTTCATGTGGCACTAAACAACAGTACCTTCATGTAGTAGGTACTAAATGTTGACTACTTAAATATTGAATGACTAAATTAAATTGAAAAATGAATGTTTCCATGAAGCCTTCCTTGGTAATGAAAGTGATACTGTTGTTGATTGTCCAAACCTCTATGCCGCTTTTCGCTCCCAGGGTATTATACTACCTTTAATTGTTTCTAAAATTTTTTCTTAGTTTTTAAGAGAATTTTCCTGGTGCTCCAAATCCCTCAGGGTTAAAGTTCTTCTAGACTAACTCTTTATTAAATTATAAGATGTTTTATAGCCAATGAATGTCAGTGAATTAGAGATTTTTACAATTAATTAATATATCTATGGATCAATGTTAATGATTGCCAGAATATGAGAGGCTTAGCATCAGTTTTCTTCTTGCTTTTGTGATTTGTGTGTATAAATTATTTAGAGTTTGCTCATGTAAATGGGATTGGAATGCAAGTTTTGTTATTAATATTACCCAATTTGAACTTCTTTCAAGCTATTTGCCACAAATCACAATGATCTATTATCAAAAAATATTCTAATGATTTACAAACAATATCTTCCTCAATTAAAAGTAAAATATTATAAGCCTTCTGATTTACAAAAGTATATATTGCCCAGTTAATATAATAATTGGCTTTCTCAAACCCTACACCAATGTTTGGGATTGTTCTTTTATTGAGTGCCCTGAAGATTTTATACCCTGGAACTTTGCACATGTTAAGATTCAAAATGGGTAAGAAGTGCATATATTTCTTTAGCATACAAGGAGAAAGTCTATACTAAAAGGAGAGCCCTGAACCACAGATGCTTTTTCAGGCGGATCAGATTTAGGAAAGAGTACACATAGAAGTTTAACATCTGAAAATGGATTCCCTTAAAACTGCAATTGCTTTCATTCTCCTTGAAAAATCTTAATGATATGGGCCACAGCTGTAAGACTGTTGTTCTACCATATTTAGCACACCCCTGTGTCTGCTGAGTACTCCAAAGGGAGTCAATGAATGCCTATATTTATTGGAATTGTAAAATGGAAATATTACTATGTTTATTCTTGGGTTAATGGATCATCATCACCAATGTAGATTGAAGTCATCCCACCTTCATCATAAAGTAATGGGAATGTCACAAATTTTAAAGAAATCTTTATAGTGAAGATGTCCTTCTTCATTTTCCATACTTATACCTATCATCTTCCAGTCGCAAGATAATCTGCCATTGAAAGTCTATAATTTTATAGGCTTATACTTGCTATTTTAAATCTAATGAACATTTATAAGTTGTATTATTTTGTAGGCAAATGTGACTGACAGCATGAAATTTGTGCACAGTATTAGTTTGGGCTACTATAAGAAACCACAGTCTGGGCAGCTTATAAATAACAGAGATTTATTTTTTCACTGGTCTGGGGATATGGCAAATTCCAAATTCAAAGCCCAAAAGATTTTGTATTGGGTGAGGGCCTACTTTACTGTTTGATTGTAGATGGTATTGTCTAGCGGTGTCCTCTTGTGGCAACAATGATGAGGCAACTCTCTGAGGTCTCTTTTATAAGAAAACTATCTTATTCATGAGGATTCCACCCTTTGGACTTAAAATCCCAAAGGCCTCAACTCCAAATACCATCACTTCATAAATTAGGATTCAAAATAGAAATTTTGGAGAAAAAAACCTATCTCATATTTAGCAGGCCTAGTTTTATATTTAACCAATACATGGTTGGAGGCTGATCAGAACCCCCCCAACACCTGAGTAAGGGTGAAGCAGATAGATTTAAAAAGCAAAGACAAGACAAGATCTTAATGCATAAATGGAGGCTAAGGATGGGCAAAACACTTATCAGGCTAAGACACTGGCTCCTGGAGATTGCCACTATTTGTTAAACATGTAGAGTCTAGAAGGGATAAAGGGTGGTGCAGGGAACAGTGAAGTGGAGAGCACTGATGCAAGCAGGGTCCTAGCAACAAGGAAACAAGATATTCTAGCAGGAACAGATAATTTGTTAATGAGAAATTTCTTTCTTCCCAAGGATTAATTTTTGCCTCTATAGGAGTTTTTTGTAGGAGTCATGCTGCCCTTAGCGGCACTATTGTCTTGCCATCCAAGATGTCACAGCAATCATTGAGATCTCTACTGTAACCTCTGTAACCTCTGCTGTGTGGGGAGTTCTGTTCCCACACAACAATTGCTGGCTGTTCATGTAAGCCACTGTGGGCTAATAGGCACACTCAGACTTTTAACATGAAAAGCCAATTTATGAATTTGTAGCTGTCTCAGAGTGGTCTCCATCAATACACCATTTCTGTAAGTATATTAAGAGTTACTGGTATTGTTTAATGTTCAGGTTTTTTTATAAGTCAACACTACCCCATTAGTTTCCTAGGGTATTTTGAATTTTATAGAAGATGCTAAAAAGTGTTTGTAAGCTTTCATTACTTGATATTGTAGTGAGGTGAATAGGTGACCTCAAAAAGATCCGTTTCATCATAACCCTTGGGATCTGTGATTGTTACCTTATGTGAAAGAAGAATCTTTTCAGATATAAGTAATTAAGGACCTCAAAATGAGGAAAGCATCCTGATTATTTTGATGGGCCCTACATGCCTTCTATGTGTCCTTACGAGTTATAAACAAAGGAAGATAACACAGGCAGATAGGAAAAGATACAAGGAGAGAAGGCAATGTGTAGCTGGAGAAGAGAGATGTTGCCGCTAGCACATCAATAACCACCAGAAGCTACAAGGAATGGCTTCTTCCCTAAGGCCTCCAGAGGGCATGCAGCCCTACTGATTTTTTGATTTTAGACTTCTACACTCTTGAACTCTGAGAGAATAAATTGCTTATTGTGTTATGCCATCATGTTCCTGATAATTTGCTACAGCTGCCATAAGAAATTAACACAATTAATGTGTTTTGAATCTATAGTGAGTTGAGAACAACACAGGTAAAATATTAAGCATCTGTCTTCTTTGTCAGCCAGCTTCGATTTGATTTAGCATGAAAAAATAGGTCATTGAATTAATTCTCTGTACAATTAGTAGTTTTGCTAATATTTTAAAAAATAAACAAGGATGCATTTTGACCAAAAAAGAAAAATGAAGCACATAGAATAACCATAACTCTGGAATATTATTCAGTAGGAAATGGTTGTGTCTATGAGAATGTAGATGAAATTGGAAATACACAGAGCCCATAAGAGACATAAACTATATATCAGTAATTATGAGACAAATAATAATTCAGCATTAAAAGTGATAGATTCAATTGGAAGAAATCACTTAAGCATCTAACTGAATTGCCTGACCATTTTAGTTGACTGAAGAACTATTTGATGAGATGAGTGAGATGAATTTATATTTTCCAGTGTATATCTAACACATAGTATGCATTCAAAATTTAATTTCACATTGTATTATCATTACTGTCGTGTACTATTGCTATAATTAACTCATGGCTTGGAATGTACATGGATACCTTTTAAGAGTATGAAGAGAGTGTTATAGACTTTACACTATCACCTTAAAAATGTCCTTGCCAAAAGGCACTTGTAATTGAGGGGGAAAGATGATGTATATGGGCAGTGATTATAAAGTAATACATGTTCGCTTTTTTAAAAATCAGTAGTTACATATGAATATGTATATTGTGCCCTTCCAAATTAATCATTTTAAGAAATATACAGTGTTCTCACAGTACTGCCATTACTTGAGTGTTTTTGGAGTCAGGTGTGGTGACATATACTTGTAAACGCCACATTCTGAGAGGCTGAGGCAGGAGGATTGCAAGTTTGAGTCCAGCCTGGATAACAGTAAATTTGCCAGATCTGTTCTCAAAGTAAAAATAAAAAAGTGGAAAAGGTCTGGCAATGGAACTCATTGTGAATGTGCTTGCTTTAATGCCCAGTACCAAAAAAAAGAATGCTTCTAGAACTCCTCATTTGAGATTGTCTTGAGAGCATATAGCATCTATTTTGAGATGAAAGTCTTTATCCTTAGAAAGTCATAGCTATATCACTTGGAATTTAGTTCACATTTTATATACTAATTTTTAAAAAGTAGGACATTTGTATGCATGCAATCACTTGGGTTTATTTTTCTGTAGACAAATTTGTTTTGTTAACCGTATGAGCATCCTCAATATATCATCAGCATTGAAATGGGAAATTCAGAATTTTCTGGTCCCACCCTCCTCATCAAATATAGGAGCCTTGCCTTCAACCTCTGATGAAGAGACTTGATTATTTTGTATGATGTATTACTCTATTGTCAATCATTTATATTGTTAGATAACACTATAGTTAAATAGTATATGAAACACAGTAAATACATAATAAATATTTACTATCTGTTCATGTAGCCTTAAAATGTGCTTCTTCCAAACTCTTCCTTCTGGAACAACAAAAGTTAAGTTTTTATTTACATAAAACATTTGAATTATTTAAAATATATTTATTTAATGTACACCTGAATCATATCTTCTCCAGTCCAACCATCCTCAGGTCCTTCTATTACCCTCACATATCAGGATTTGTGGACAAGATATGCCTGAAAAAGGTAATATTATTAAGATAGTGTATGAAAATGAAGAAATGAGTGATGCAGAGACCTAGTAAATAGTCCATAGGCTGGATATTTCTAGGCTAGAATCGCTTTGAGGTTTTGTGATGGTGATAGAACTTATGCTGGACCTTATTCTGAGATGTGGTAAAGTCATCCTTAAGTGAGGTGAATGGGCTTTTGACTAAGCCCTTTATGGTGATGAGTATGTTTTTTGTATTATCTGCCTGGAGAAGAGATTTTGCTTTAAAGGGAAGATTGTTTAAAATGATTTCACCCTTAAATCTTTATCTTCAAGCCCCCATCTGTAGAAGCTATAGCAGTTGAGAGTTCCAGGAGAAGAATTAGTGGTTTCTGGAAAAGTAGTCCAGCTTTGGGAAAAAGATACTAATTACAACAGATGCTAATTATTTCTATTTGAAAATCCTTACAATTTTTTTTCTGAAAACACTTGCATTAAGTAAGCTTTAGGTCGGTAAATAAATCATTGCTGGTGAAAAATATTCTTTACCACTAGAGTGGAAAAATTTGATTGCAAAGGGAAATGAGCTTTGTGCCTTTCTTCTATTATACTGTTCTTGGAAATGTTTTAAAAGAAAATTATAATTAGGATTTGGGGGATTTGGTGTATGGAGATTTTTTTTTCCTTTTCAATTTTACACTTATTTTTCAAAGTAAATTGTGATTGCCAGGAATTTAGCTCAGTGGTGGCACCACCTGCCTTTCAAGTGCAAGGTCCTGTGGTGCAAGGTCCTGAGTTAGATCCCAGGTACAAAAAACAGAACAAAACAAAAAAACCCATAAATGGTGATTGCTTAGAATGTCAGTAGTCAAAAAATTCACCATATGCATTGACTACTTGCCCTCTTGAAGTATGTCACAGTTGGGTTGGTGTATTAGAATAGGACCATGTATACTGGGAGCAGTAGAGCTTGATTCATTTGTTATTTAGCTGACCATACAGACTCATGTAATTAGAATCTTCACTCTCCCTTCCTCCTTGCTTCCCCACACAAATACACCTTTAACTTTTTTTGTTTTAAGGCAAATATATCTTGTTTATTTTTTTATTAATTTTTCCACATTCTTATTGTACTAATTAGTTATACTAATTAGTGAGTTTCATTTTGGCAGACTTGTGCATGAATATAATATACCTTAACCATTTTCCCCCATTGCCTTCTTGTGCTACTCTCCCCTGCTAGTTTCACATTTTACGGGTGAGGATCAATGTGTATAATGCATTTTGATCATATTCATGCCACTATCACCTGCACTTACACAATTTCCTCCACCTTGAGCTTTTGATCTACATCTATAATACACCAACATGGTTGAATCTCTCAATTAGGGTTTCTAGCTTCCATCCCAAGCAATGACATCGAATGTGAGTTTTTGAATAGTGCCTAAGTTGGGACTTTGTCTGTTTTTTGGAAACAACTTTATTTTTAAAAATTTTTGATTCATGCATAGCCTCTCAGTAGATTGTCCCATTTCCTGAAAAGAGAAACAAAGTGTGGTATATTAATGGTAGAAGTGGTGTTGATTGTTTTTAAACCATAGGGAAAATTATTACTTGATCATTCTCATTTATCATGGCATCTACTCCTCTATTTCTATCCTGTCCCTTGGCACCAATTCCCAAGTCATGCACATAGCAGATATTCAATTAAATAAGATTTAATTTGGGGGCTCTTATTTTCTGGAGCCTGGGAGCATCTATGGTTAATAAACAATATATGTAATGACCATTAGTTCTTTTTACAAGTAGCTTCCCTGGTTGGACTTGTTTAGCAAATTATTTAGCTATATCCCTAGCTGTACATACGATGCTCTAAGCAATCAAGGCAAGTGCTGTCCCAATAAAAAAATTTTATAACCAACTAGATCCACTGAAAAAAATGGGTGGGATGTATTACAAGATACAGGTGAGGGGGTTCTCTTATGTTTGTATTCCTTTCCATGCCCAACTTCTATATAAAAATGATTGTTAAGTTACTGAGATAAACTGAACTGAAGAACACAAGGAAAACTAAATTATTAGCAGCACCTTTTCCAAAATGTGTTGGAGTTGTGGTATAGTTATAGCTAAAATATAAAGAGTCTGTCTTTATGACTTACATAAGTAATCAAGGCTTTTTAGCTCACCTACTGAGAAATCAGGCATGTCATCTCTAGACTAGAACTCCCCTCAGTCTCTCCTCTGTAGCCCCTATGTATTAGATGTTCACGAGGCCCTACAGGAGCATTGAAGAAGTTTCCTCTAAGCAAACATTCTTTTTTCTCTTGAAGTAAGTGGTGTGGAGAGGAAAGACTCAGAATGTGGGGGATATTGAAAAACCCCAAGCATCCATTAGCTTATGATTAACAATAGTAATTTTAAATTCCATGTTGAGCTGTGAATAGCATTACAGATTTATAGTTTTTAAAAAATCCCCCAGTGATCCCATCCAAGGAAGAATATAGGCTGAGATATCTCTCTTGGATCTCTGGAAGAGGAATCAAGTAGCCATTCTTAACTAGGTATTGAACATCAACTATGTGAAAAACTATGGACAATGTAGAAATGGACAAGATCCCAATGTTGCCAGACTTTGGGATACTGGAGTCTCCTTTTAGAGATGGTTTCTATGTCCTTTCTATCCTGAACAAAGAATTTGTCAAGACAAGCATAAACAGTAGCAAAATTTTGCATTTATTAAAGTTAGGCAAAGAAACACTCTCTGCAGAGCATGTTTTGACTGGGTAAAAGTGTGGGGGGATACATCCAACAGCATGAGGGTGGGATATTATGAAGGGACACAATCGTGAGAGCTCAATGGTGGCTGTCCTTTCTTACATCTCCCACTCCTGAGGCTGGTATCAGCTCTGGAGCCACCCTATTGAAAACCTGAGTGAGTTTTCACAAGAAGTTTGCATTGAGAGCTTTGGGAGCTGTTCTGCACACATGTCCTGGAATTTTGTAACTAACATGTCACATGTACTTTCCCTGACAGTCTTAGCCACACTCTATGCTCCTGTCTCATGAACCCCTTGTTTCCATCTGGTTTAAGGTCTACTAGGTGAAGAGGAATAAAGAACAATACAAGGCAGATTGTGTTAATTATGCTAAGTGGTACAACATGCTCTGGACGGGTAAAATTACCTACAATGACTCACTGAATGAGATAATCAAAGGGTAAAAAAAAAAGTTTATTTTTCCAGGATAATTATTTTAATAGCAACTTAACTTAGTTTATCCTAAAAATTGGCAGAACTCCTCCAAGAGAAGAGAATGATTATTTGCAGCCTAGGTAAGGATTGAGCAGGTTACTAGAATTTTACAGAGGATTTAAAATGGTAGGTTTATACATATATGTATTTGAAAGCTTTCATTAAGGATTTTTTTTGCCATTCCCTGTTCTTTTTATACCATAATGATGCATGAAGATGATATTGTCATTGGGCAAATCCTGAGGCTGAAATAAGGAACCTGTCCCATGCTTTAAAAATAAGTTTGAGACAAGGATATTGAGATTTAAAAATTGTACTGTTTCAAAAACTCTAGCTTTGGGAAGATGCCAAGAAGGGGAATAGCTGGGTCAAATGGAACCTCAGTTATAGTTTTATGAGGAATCTCCACTCTGATTTCCACAATGGTTGTACCAGTCTACACTCCCACCAACAGTTGAGAAGGGTTCTTTCTTTTCCCCCACATCCCCACCAGCATTTGTTATCAATTGACTTCTTGACAACAGTCACTCTTTGGAGTGAGATGGAATCTCAGTGTTGTCTTAATTCACATTTCTCAAATGACCAGTGATGTTCATCTTTTTTCCATATATTCACTTGTCATTTCTACTTCAGCTGAGGAGTATCTTTTCACTTCAGATATCCATTTTTGGATTGTGTCTTTAAATTACAGAGATCTGATTTTTTTTTTTTTAGTTTTTAATCTATTCTAGATATTAGTCCTTTGTCTGAGGATCAGCTGGCAATTTTTTTTCCCACAGCACAGGTTGTCTCTTCACTCTGTTAATGGTTTCTTTTGATGTGCAAAAGCTATTTAATAAGATGAGATCCCAGTTGTTGATTCTTTGTGATATTTTTGGTGCGATCAGGGTTTTGTTCATAAAGTGTCTTCCTACACCAATGTCTTCAAGAGTTCTACCTATTCTTTCTTCTAGCAGAATTAGTTTTCTGTTTTAATATTTAGATCTTTGATACATTTCAATTTTAGTTTATTTCTTCTTTCCCTTCTCATTTCTTCCAATTTTTCAATATATATTATGCATTTTGGTTCTAATTTACACTTTTGGTTTCTCATACCAGAGAAACAATGCAGTATTTAAACATGTGTATCTGACTTACCTCACTTAAAAGTATGATCTCAAAATGTATCCATTTATCTAGAAATGTCTCAAGTTTATCCTTCTTTATGGCAGAGTAGTACTCTATATTTTTAAAAACCCACATCTTTATCCATTCAACAGTTGATGGACATTTTGGCTGTTTTCAAGATTTAGCTATTACAAACTGTGCTGCTATAAACATGAGTGTGCATGTATTGTTGTAGTATGACACTTTTAATTCTTTCAGGGAGGGGGAAAAGAAAGAAGGGACAAGCAAAAAAAATAGAAGGAAAAATGGAAACAAAGCTTTTGTAAATAAGAAGAGGAAGAGGTGTCAAGGATAGGGCAGGGAAATGGAGAAAAAGAAGCAAGATATGTCATTTACAGGTACAAATTCCCTTTGATGAGTGTTATCATTATATGATATATATATATCATTATATGATATATATCAATATATATCAATATATATCAATATCTATCTACCTATCTATCTATCTATATCTATCTATCTATCTATCTATCTATATATATATATAAAATGTACCAATAAATGTTTTGCTTCAAAGGAAAAAAATCTACAGCTTCAAAGCAAGGCTTTTTCCTTTGAGGAAACTCACAAAAAAAATCCTAAAAGTCCTTTTACAAGAGCCTATAAATTTCATTCACTAGATCTGTCCTCTTTTCCTACAAATTGACCTTTCTCCACTCTAAGAAAGCAGAAATGTTGATAACAGCATGTCGCAACCTGAAACTTGCTGGAGATGTAGCTCAGTGATTCTATACCATGCCTGCCTGGCAAATGCAAGGTCCTGAGTTCAATTCCTGGTACTGGAAAAAAATCAACTTCAAAGATATGTAGATGCCTTACACTGTAACCTGACAGTGGGAATACACATCCTAGATCACTTATCTTGAAGGCACCTGTTTAAATGTATCCTACTCCAGCATGTAATATGTTTTGTCTCTCACAGCACCCGCACTGTACTCTTGTGTGCCTCCTATGTCAATCTCTAATAAATCTTTCTCATGGCTCTTTTACTGACATGTCCTAAAAATTCATTTTCCGTGATTGAAGTCTGTCATTCCCTTAATCATTCCACTTCTGCCCTTCTCAATATAACACTAGATGTATAAGAACTATGTTTTCTTTATGTCTGGATATGGTAGGATGCAGTTTTGTGGGGAGAGCCTTATATTTGCCACATGATTTAGCACTTAACACAACTTTTTTTTATATAATAAAGGGACCCTGGAGCTAAACAAACTCTGCACTGTCTGGAGTTTTCAAAGTACATCTATGTATTGTTGCTAATAGCACCTATTCAGGGAACAAACCCATTGGCAAGCTGACTGTAATCATCAGTTCAAATATATAAAAATCTCCATTGAGAGAGGAATAAAATGCTAATCAAAAGATATTTTAATAGGCCAGGGGATTTAGCTCAGTGCTTTGGTGGCCTGCCTTGCAATCACAAGGACACGAGTTCAATCCCCAGTACCAAAAAAAAAGAAAAAAAGAAACACACACACACACACACACACACACACACACAAAGATATTTTAGTATGTTCTAAAAATGTGAACTGAAAAAAACTTAGTGTAAAATTAACCAATTTAGATTTTTAAAAATTAATTTTCTATTTAACAATATCTTGGGACATAAGATTTTTCTTTTCTTTTTTTTTTTAAACTCCATTTAAGATGTTTTGAAAATAAAATTTGGAGTTCTAGAAGCATTTGCCTTCCCCATGTTCACGTTGGTTAGAGTTATCACCTAGATTTTTGGACCAGATTTACCCATATATATGCTTAGTGCATTGTGCATATGCATACAGTTATATCAATCAACTAAGATTTTATGGATCCTATTATTTTAATTAAAATTTATACTTAGACTCTAGCTTATTTTGGACTGAAACTATCTTTTCCTCAATGTCCAAAGCCCAAGTCCATGACATTTTCTCTTTGGAAGCTGATTGAATTATTTCTTCCATTTACAATGGAAACCAGTATCTTCTGTTCTTTTTAACCACTTAGAAAACAACCACCCACACACATACACACACATACACACACACACACGCACACACATGCACAGATACATATTCATAGACAAGCAATTGTACTGTATCATCTAAATAAAATATTGCTGTGCCTTTGTCATATTCTCAGGGTTTTTCTTTTAATGTTTGCTTCATTTCTTCATCTTATAAGAATCTAAAGTGGTAGTTATATGTAATGATTGTTCCCCAGAATGACTACTCTCTGGTAGCCTGGCCCTTTCATTTTTGGACCTTCACTGTTGAACTTGTTTTCTTTTATTCACAATAGTCTGTTCATCTCATCTCTGTTGTTTGCAGTTCTGCCTTTGTAAATGAAAAGTTCCTTAAATAAATGCAGAAATGGCAGGAAGAAGAAAGGCAGGACAAGACATAGAAGAGATTATTACTTTTTTTTCTATTTCCTTTCTATTGGAGTGGCAGAACTGTAGAATGTGACAAAAACAGAAAGCAGAATGATTCTTATTATATAATCTACTTCTGGTAGGAAGTATTTAACATTTAAGTACTTCTTGAGTATCTAAAATGAATATCTCGTTAGTATAAGGGAGACTGAAATGACAATTTTTTTGTTTGCTGGTGTATAGAAAAAATGGTTAGAATGTGTGAAAATTAGGGAGTGTGTTAGTTACATTTTTCATTGCTGAGAAAAAATACCCAACACCCAAAATTTAAGGGGAATGGGTTTATTTGGCTTATAATTCATAGATGTTTCAGTCCATAATTAGCCAACTCCAAGGCAGGGATGACAGGTATGGCAGAGCAGAAACAACACAGCACACACAAGGCAGCAAAGGTAACAAGAGAGAGCTACCTGTGTCTCCCTGCCCCTTCTATCTTTTGTTTGTTTTTTTGTTTTGTTTTGTTTTTTGTTTTTTGTTTTTTGTACCGGGGATTGAACTCGGGTCCTTGCGCTTGCGAGGCAGGCCACTGAACCACTGAGCTAAATCCCCAGCCCTTCTATTTTATTCAGAATACATAGGGTGGGAAGCACTCACACCCTTAATCCTAGTGCCTTTAAGCCTATCATTGCATCATGAATCGATTCCAGCTTCCCACACTCTAGATCAAGCCTATGACCACATGAGACTTTGGGGCGACATCCAGAACCAAACCAAAACAGGGAGAAATTAATTTTTTTCCTGCTCAGACCAATTATATGTTATCTTTTCTAGATGTGTAAATTGGACTCGCAGCCTGTTCAGGTGTTGTCAATCATAAGTACTTTGGTTTTAGGTGCCTAAGATAAAAGATTGTTCGCTGCTGATTCCATAACATGAAAGAAAAAATTAGGAGATTAAATGAAGGTGAATTGCCTGATCTGTGGTAAAAGTGATATTTTTCTCTGCCTTTTTAAGCCTATGATGACAAAAAATCTCTTAAGTAACACTGGCTTCATGTAGCCGTTTGTTGCCTTGGTGATTTCTTAATTCAGTTTCTTAGTAATTGAGAAGACCACTGAAATCAGAAGCAATCTTTAACAATTTTATCTGTGTGGTAGAAGTTATTACTTTTTTTTAAAGTTCACTATTTTTTAGAAGAAATCCTATGGCAAGAAAAGGACTGGCCTGACATTAATGCCATCATATTAAAATAATTATCTAGTCTTCCACCTAAATTCCTATGCTTATAGCTTAGGTTAATAGTAAGCCAATCAGCCTTTGTTAATGTTTTAACTTCTATGGGATACCAGTAGTACAGCAACAGAAATAGAGTAGTTGAAATGTTGTAGCATTTGTTACCTTACGTGGCACATATTTCTACAACCATTTTGTCACCTATTTCAACATAATACATCATATATTTTCCGAAGAAGTTTAAAGCCTATTTCCTTTTCCAGTCTTATTGGAAATGATTAGCAGGCCACACTCCTCTCTTCCCTCCTTTTGTCTCATCCAATACAAGCTTAAAACATTTTCAATTAAAGAAAGATTCTTCTCTCTACAAACTGACCTTCTTTCTTCTTTCTCTTGAAGTTGTGTGGTGCATACTATTCCTTTCATTATGTAATTGAGAAACTACATGCATTAATTGTATGAGATATCACTTTGCTTTCTTCAATCTAGCTCCTATGCTCTCCACTCATGAAGGCAAAAATATCTTGATAGTAGCATTATGGCTCTCAAAGGTAAGGGTGGTGTATGGAGAGGGATTTGTTATGATTTATTTCTGATATGTATCTTATAGTGTATTGGAGTTGGTAGGCATCAGGTTCTGACAATAAATTACGCGTACATTTTCTCAAATCCAAGTTAATTTCAGTCATTTGTAGTTTGAAGTTGGCAGTGATAAAAACATTTAACCTAGAGAAATCAGCAGAGCCAACAAATAGTGGCTCCCTACCTGAAGCTTTTTGTCACACAACTGTCTGCTTTATAATCATGATTGATAAGAAAATTCATCTCAAGTACCTGTCTGCTTCTAGTGATTTACATGATCCCAAAGTAGTTACTAGAAGCTGTATATCCCTGTCTGTCTATGTCTATCTGTAGATATAAATCTAGGAGATATTAAAACCAGGTCTAAGAAGTCACACAAATAACAATTGTAATATAAGAGAAGAGGACAATCTACAACCCTGACAGTATATCTCTTTTTTGTACTGGGGATTGAACTCAGGACCTTGCGCTTGTGAAGCAGGCAGTAGAATGAGTGAGCTAAATCCCTGGCCTGACAGTATATCTTTAAAGTTATATCAGTAGTTTCAGTGCGCCCAAGATAACTATTGAGTTGAGCATATAGTATTAGACACTAAGAATGAATTGATGCATATTAAGAAGTATCTTGGGGTAGATGAGCCTATGAGATGCTACATGTTTGGACACAATGTGTAATACAGGGAACAATGACCCTGGTTACATTCTGGCAGAATTACTCTGAACTGCACATTATGTGTGGTTGGCAACATGACTACAAGAGTTTCTTATTCTGATATTTGTTCCTCATGACTGGAACTCACATAAATAGCTCCTTTGCAAATAATTTCAGATTGCAACAGTATTCTCCAGAGCTAATAAGATAATAACCTTTATGAGTGGATTGGAAATAATTCTGGGTTTAGAATAGTGAAAAGGGACTGCTGGTCATTTGGACTCTTGTTCTACAGCTGAGTGAAATCTTTATCTCTATGTTAATCTTCCAGTACAAAGATCTGTGTCCCTGGTAGTCCTACCTCCTACATTTGTGTAGCACTATCTTAGAAACTAGAATCTCTGTGGCTAGGGGAGTTATTACTGGTAATGGAAGGAAGCCCAGTGATGTTTTAGCCCACACAACAGCAAGATGCTATTTGCCGTCCTACTTCCCTTGATAGCCTAGCAACCAACTTCACAGTTGGGGTCTAAATTACATGTAGATTGAACCAGATTCAGATGGCTAAAACCCTGAGACAACTCAGACTCTAGAGCAGCTGTACCATTTTATATTCCCACAAGTCATGTAGGAGGGTCCAATTTTCCACATCCTTGCCAACGTTGTTATTATCTGTCTTTTTTTCATAATAGCAATCCTAGTACTTGTGAAGTGGTATTTCATTGTGCTTTTTGCTATGACTAATGACTAATAATGTTAAACATCTTTTGGTGAGCTTTTTAGCCAGTTGTGTGTCTTTTTTGGAGAAATTTTTAGTCAAATGTGTTGCCCATTTTAATCAGTTTATTCAAATATTTAATGTTGAGTTGTGGTTATTCTTTGTATGTTATTGATACGTGTTCCTTGTCAGATAAATAATTTGCAAATATTTCTCATATTCTGTGGATTGTTTCTCCATTTTTTGTTGTGTTCCATTATTATGGTTGAGATCTAAGCTGTCCCTTGCTCAAAGTCTCACATTTCAAGGTGGAGCCTGGTCAAAAGTTCCGTGAGTTGGGAGCGTGAGTTGTTTTGACCTATTTACCAAATGACTCAGAAAGCTGCTAGATTTGAGCAGGGCCATGCACAAAAAGAAAGCTCTGTAATAGGTGCAGGCTGCTGTTCAGGTGCTCTGCCACTTGGACCATATGATTCAGCAGATCCATTTATACTTGAGGTATCAGTGGTAGATGGGGATGGTATTTGGAGCCTCTGTCAGTCCTCCATAGGTGAATCACAGCAGAAGTTCTTAGAATTTTAGAGTGAGACTCTGCCATCATTTCCAGATCACTTCTCTCCCTTTGAGAAATAGTTTGTGGCCATCTACTGGGCTGTGACACCAGGTTACCATGTGAACTGAGCTACCTATCATAAAGTTGGATATACACAAAAATCCCTCATCTAATGGAAGTAGTACATATGTTATCAGATCCGAGCATTGAAAGAGATATGTAAGTTACATGAAAAAGTGGTCTAAGTATCCATCTGCTTTCTGTCTTCCAGCATATCTCTTGCTTACTGGGAAGCATTCCAGCATTCATCTAGGGCTTTATGGGTTGTGCCCTATGATCAATTGACAGAGGAAGAGAAGATTAGGGCATGGTTTACAGATGGTTCTGCATGTTATGCAGGAACTACCAGAAGGTACACAACTGCAGCACTATTACCTCTTTCTAGAACATCCCTGAAGGAAAGTGATGAAAAAAAATCTTCCCAGTAAGCAGGATTTTAGGCAGTAAATCTGGTCATACATTTTGCTTGGAAGAAAAACAATGGCCAGATGTATGATTGTATAGTGATTCATGAACTGTAGTCAATGATCTGGTTCAGTGGTCAGGGACTTGGAGGGAACACGACTAGAAAATTGGTGACAAAGACATTTGTGGAAGAGGTATGCAGATACTTTTTCTTATGTGTGAAGGATGTGAAGATATTTGCGTCCTATGTAAATGCTCACCAAAAGATTACCTCAAGAGAAGAAGACTTCCATAACCAAGTGGATAAAATGACCTATTGTATGGATAGCAGCCAACTTCTGTCTTCAGTCTCCCCATCATTGCCCAATGGGCTCATGAGCAAAGTGGTCTTGGCGGCAGGGATGGAGGTTATACATATGCTCAACAATATGGTCTTCCACTCACTAAGAGTGACCTGGTTACAGCCACTGATAGAATCCTGATCTGCCAGCAGCAGAAACCAATGCTGAGTCCCGAATTTGACAACATACCTTGGGGTGATCAATCTGCAACCTGGTAGAAGATTGATTATATTGGATCACTTCTATTATGGAAAGGGCAGCAATTTGTCCATTTTGGTATAGACATTTATCCTCGTTATGGATCACCTGACCTGAATATAATCCTTCTGCCAAAACTTTTATCCATGGGTTTACAGAATGCCTCATCCATTGTCATGATATACTACACAGCATTCATTGCTTCTGACCAGGAAATGCACTTCACATCCAAAGAAGTGTGGCAATGGGCTCATACTCATGGAATTAACTGATCATATTCCACACCATAGCTGCCATATTCCTCACCATCTAGAAGCAGATGGACTGATAGAACAGTGGAATGGCCTTTTGAATATGGAATTACAGTGCCAACTTGTTGGCAACACCATGCAGGGCTGGGGAAAGGTTCTCCAGAAGGCTATATATACTCAATCAGTGTATAATATGTGATACCATTGCTCCCGTAGCCAGGATTCATGAATCCAGGAAGCAGAGGTTGAAATGGCAAAGGTACCACTCACTATTAGATTTAAGTACCCACTAGTAAGACTTTGCTTCCTGCTTCCATGACCTTGTGCTCTGATGGCCTAGAAGTCTTAGTTTCAGTGGCATTGAGGCTTGTATTAGGATTCCATTGAACTGGAAGCTAAGACTTACCCTCAGTCATTTTGGATTCCTCATGCCCAAGTCAAAAAACTAAGAAGGGAGTTACAGTGTTGGTGGGAGTGATTGGTCTAAATTACCAATGGGGAATTGTGCCACTAATCTACAGTGGAATTAAGGAAGAATATACTTGGAGTGCAGAAAAACCCTTTTGGTGTCTCAGTATTACCATGCTGTTATTAAGGTCAATAGAGAACTACAACAACACAATCTAGGCAGGACAACAAATGGACCATAACCTTTAGGAAGGAAGGTATGGGTCAACAGCAAAGACACGCTGAGGTACTTGCTAAAGACTAAAAAATACAGAATGGGGGCCAGGGTTTTAGCTCAGTGGTTGCGGCGCCTGCCTCGCAAGAGCAAGGACCTGAGTTCAATCCCTGGTACCAATAAATAAATAAATAAAATTTAAAAATAAAATGGAAAATGCAGAATGGATTGTAGAATATAGTAGTTACAAATACCAGATAAAACCTCATGACCAGTTGCAGAATTTAGAACTGTAGTTGTCCAGAGTATTGTTTCTTATTTTGTAAACATATTCATATATATAATCACACATGTTAAGCAAATATCTGTTTTCTTTCTTTGTAACATACCATTGACTAACTTAATATTGGTACTCAAGTACAGTATTGTTAAGTCCATGTTATACTATTTAAGTTATAGAATGTCAAGAGAAGAATATGCATCACCTAAAGAAAACCTTGGCATTCTATTCTGGAGAAGAAATAAGTGTATTTCTGTTTGGATACAAGACAACTGTATCATGTAAGACATAATATGAATTTCCTATTATATTTGGAGATTATGGTTTATGGAGATGTGCCTGGTTATCAAGTTGACGAGAGGTGAATTATGATGATTTATCATGATATGTCAACCTGAAAGGATTAAGAAATGCCTAGCAGATTAGTGAAGCATAGTTCTAGGTGTGCCTGTGGATGATTGACATGTAGAGCAGCAAACTGAGGGAAGACCCTACCTAGAAGTGGGTAGCCAATAGGCTTATATCCTGCAGGAAGTAAAAAGCAAAAATAGAGAAGCATTCCCATTTGGGAACTACTCCAATCTTTGCTGTTGCCTTTGGACATGGCTTCCAGTTTATTCAGCCTTCCAATGCAGACTTGCATTGGCGACCCTATGGTGAGCTTCCAGGCCTTTGGTGTTGGATTGGTGCTTCATCCTTGATTCCATTTGCTCTGCAGCTTCTATCTTTGGGGTTGAACAGCTACTTCATCCTCTGCCTTTTCAGTATGCAGATGAACATTGTGGACTCTTCCACATCTGATCTTGTAAACCTACCTAGTGAATCTCTGTGTATTTATGGAAAAATGGTACCAGGTGTGGAGTCATTGCTCTGACTGTACCTGGTCATGTGTTTTGGAAGCCTTTGGAAATGGTTGGCAGGAGGAGTTTGAAAAGGTTTGGAGATGTGAGCTAGAGATGTCCTAGAACATTGTGAGCCATGCTGGATGTGGAATACTTGTCAGAGCTCAAAAGATCAGAATGTTGATAGGAATGCAGTCAGTGAAGACCAGGTTCAGAAGATTTCAATTGGGAACAAAAATTCCATTGGTCATTGAACTAGGGGCCATGTGTGTTACACTTTTACAGAAAATTTCTCTACATTTTGCTCACATCTTGAGACTTTGGGAGACTAAAATTGGGGGTTGCAGACTAATTAATCTGTTAGAAGAAATTTAAAAGCAGTCCAGTTTTCATGCTGTACAGTGGCTACTGATGACTGCATTTAGCCAGATCTACAGTGAGAATCATAAGCAAATGTTATAGTTGAGTGACTTGAAACATTTGCAGTTACATCAGAAAGAAAGGGCCTGCAAAGTTGGGAAAAGATTAACTTTAAAAAGAAGTGAACTTGGGGACAGGGATTTAGCTCAGTGGTTCTGCCACCTGCCTTGCAAGTGCAAGGTCTCGAGTTCAATTCCTGGTGCCAAAAAAAAAGTGAACTTATTTACACTTTCAGTTTTTCACACCAGAGAAACTATTCGGTATTTACACATTTGTGTCTTATTTATTTCACTTAAGAGTATGGCCTCAATACGCATCATTTTCCTATGAATGACTCTAGTTTCTCATTCTTTATGGCTGAGTAGTACTCCATTTTATAGAAAAATCACATCTTCTTTATCCAGTCTCCATGTAAAGGTACAAGATCCCAATGGTAAGGGTAACTGTACTGTATACTTAAAAAGTACCAATAAACTCAATGAGAAAAAAATAAGAAGAAGTGAACTACTTTGCATCAAGACAATAGAAAAGATGGCTTTACAGTATCTCAAGAATTAGCCAGACCTGATCCTTTACAGGCTCAAGAATGCAAAATTGTAAAGTTTTTATTTGAGAAAATATTCCCTGTGGCACCTTGTAGGAACCAGCCTACTATGTGAACTTGAACCTGACTAAGTGATTATGGAGATAAAAAATAAAGAAACACATAAACCAGTTAAAATGGGGGGGGGTCAGGGAGCTCATATCTCCCTTCAACATAGAGCCTTAAATGGCTCAAGCATCTTTGCTTTGTTCACTCGGAAGTGGGCACAAGCAATTAAAAGTTCCACAGCATTCATCTGTCTCCCACCCTCCATGGTACTTCTCCAAGTAAACAACTTAACCTCAGGTATTTTTATTTTTCCCTGAAGCATGTCAGCTTGCTTTTATGCCCTTGTTCTTCTCAATGCTCACTGAGGAGGCCAATTAGGCCCCCTTCTTCCCATCTGATCTCCTTAACACCTGCCCCAGAAAGGAAATTGGTTCCCAGCATTCACTTCCCCATGTTCAGGCATCCAGGTACTCAGAGGTCACTGCAGATATGATCCAAGGGGAATCAGCTCCTTCCCAAGCAGGTAGTAGACTTTGGTGTCAACCGTGTGTTGCTATTTTTTTCAGTGATGTAAAATTCAAGAGTTCTGAGGTCAAGGAGGCTTTCACCCAGATTTCATAAGAAGGCTTGGGAAGCCAGTTAGCCTGCCACCGAGAGGAAAGTGTGTGAAGCTATGAGAGTGAAGCTGAAGCTGCAGTGGAGACCTTAGGAAATTAGAGATGCCAGGAATGTGCACCGTCTCCTGAAGAAAGCCACAGGCAGTGAATGGGATCAATCGAAGAGTCAGGTTGGCTACAACCGGCAATGCTATAGGGGCAGGGCCTCTCAATTGCCTTAGAAATCACATCTCACCACAACCTTCCCTGGGTGTTGGACAAGGAGCTACAGGATTTAACGTTTGCCCTGCTGGGTTTCAGGGTTTCTTTGGTCCAATTTATTTGGATTTCCCTATTTCTCCCCTTAGGAATGGGAATGTTTAACTGGTGCCCTTGTATGTTGAAAGTGTTTGTTATTTTTACTGGGGCTCATACCTAAAAGGTGAGTCTTAGAGGAGACTTTCGACTTGGGCTTTTCAACAATAGGAAAAATTTTAAGACTTTGGCAACTCTTAGAAATAGACTAAATGCATTTTTCCTAATAAGATGAACATAAGCCTTTTGTGGGCCATGAGACTGAATGTTATGGTTTAGATGTAAAATGTTCCACTAAAAGTCTCATGTTTGTAAATGGACCTTGGTCAGTTGGGGAGGATCACTGCAGGTGGATCACTTGCAAGAGTGTATTCTCATCTCCAGCTACCCACTTCTCTCTCTGCTTCCTGGTTACCATATGGTGTACAGCTTTCCTCCACCATGCCATTCGGCCATGGTTTTTCTGCCTTGGAACCAGCCAACCATGGATTAAACCCACTGAAATTGTGATCCAAAATAAACCATTCCTCCAAATTGCAGGTGTCAGACATTTTGTCAATTAAAAAAAGTTCAAGTTAAATGTATTTATTCTAATTTTTTGTGCTTTTAATATCTAGGAAACGATAATCAAACTAAGATTATGAAATTTACTTCTATGTTTTCTTCTGAGGGTTTTTTTTGGGAGGCATTGCTGGGGATCAAACCAAGGACCTAGTGCATGCTACGTAAGCAGTTTACACTTAACTGAGCTATACCAACAGTCCTTTTCTGAACAATTTCAATTTAGGTCTTTGGCCCACTTTTTGTTATTCTTTTTGTATGGTTTGAGGGAGGCATCCAATTTCATTCTTTTGCATATGGATATCAAGTTTTCCCAGCACTATTTGTTGAAAACAGTCTTCTTTCCTATATTGTATGGTCTTGATACTTTTGTTGAAAATCAACTGAACACATACTTAAGAATTTATTTCTAGACCCTCAATTTTATGCCATCAATATATAGTCTGTTCTTGGACCAATATTGCACTACCTTGATTACCATAGTTTTGAAGTAAATTTTGAAATGAGGAAGTCCTCCAATTTTATTCTTCCTTTCAATACTGTTTTGGTTATTCTGGATCTCTTATATTTTCATGACAATTTTGTCAATTTCTGTAAAGAAGCCAACTAGGACTTTAATAGGGATTTGCTGAATATTTACATCAATTTTGGAAATAGTGATGTCTATAGTAAATTTTCTGATTCATGAATATACATTTTTCAATTTATTTATATTTTAAATTCTTTCAAAAATATTTTGTAGTTTTCAAAGTACAGGTTTTGCAATTCCTGTTAAAATTATCTTAAGTATTTTCTTTTTGATGCTATTTTAAATGGAGTTTTAAAATGTCATTTTCATATTTTTCATTGCAAATATATATAAAAAAGGCATTACCTGTTTATATTGACTTATGCCATGCAATTTTAAATTGTTCTCATACATTTTTAGTGGATTTCTTAGGATTGTCTCTATATGTCATCTATGAATAGAAATACCATTAATTCTTCCTTTCTGATCTGAATATTTGCTAATTCTTTTTCTTGCCTAGTTGCTCTGAACAGAAACTTTAGTATAATTTTGAATTAAAATGGAGTAGATGTACAATTATTGTTTTATTCACAAATTTAAGGGGAAAAATCTTCAATCTTTTTTGTGAAGTAGAACATTAATTATGGGTTTTTTGGTAGATGATCTTTTTCAAGGTCAAGGACATTTCCTTCTACTGATGTCTTGTGTTTTTTTGTTTACATGAAAGAGTATTGCACTTTGTCAGATGCTTTTTCTACATTTGTTGAGATGACAATCTGGTTTTATACTTTGTTCTATTAATTTGGCATATTATATCATTTGTTTTGGAGGTTAAACCATTTTGCACTCCTAAGATAAATCTCCCTTGATCATGGTGTATAATCCTTTCTTCATATTTCTGGAATTGGTTTGCTAATATTTGGGTCATAACTTTCATGTTCATAAAAGATATTCAGGTCATTTTTTTAACATATTACTTAATTTGGGTTTGTCTGATTTTTCCTCATGATTAAATACAGATCTTGGCAAGTTTACCCCGGAAGCAATGTTATGACATTCTCAGTATATTATATGATAAGATTGTCAATGCCAGGTTGTCTTGTTACTGGTTACATGAATTTTGATCATGTAATTGTTTCTACAATTGGTTCCTTGGAGTTTTACCTGAGGTGGGAAGTATTTGATAATCAGAGCAGCAGAGATATAGCCATATACATAGCAGCCAACTTCTCTTTGATATCTACAGAGCAGAGATAGCAGACTTTAAAGTGGCTTTCTAATTATTAATAACAACTTACTATATTCTTAAAAATTGCTTAAAGTAGATTTTAAATGTGCTCCCCACACATAATAAATATATGAATGAACACATATATTAAGTATGTCAATTTAACCATTTCATGATGTATACATATTTCAAAGTAACATGTTGGTACATAATAAAGGTGTGCAGTTTTATTTGTCAATTTTAATGGATTTTTTTTGGTACTGGGGATCAAACCTGGGTCCTTATGCTTGCAAGGCAGGCAGTAGAACCACTGAGTTAAATCCCCAGCCCTATTTGTCAATTTTAAGAGACATAATTTGAAAGTGGCTTCCTAAGGTGGTGATTACTGATATTTAGTCATGTTGAATTGCCTAGAAAGAATCATGATGATCTGGATGGAAATTTTTGGATGGCATAACTTAGAGTAAAAGCATGAAATCTGATCTTTTTGGTAGAAATTTTAACTCAGAAATTTATAATTGTGTTAAGTGTATAGATTATTTAACCTCACTATGACTCAGTTTTCCAACCTATGAAGGGCTAATTATAGTATTACCTCATAGAGTTTTGTACGAAACAACATTCAGTAATTAGTTTGCAATAAAAAATTTTACCTGTGATGATATGAAAGTAAATTTGTAGCATCCGGCTTGCATGTCAATAGAAATAAGCCTATTTCATTTTGCATAGTAATGTCATAGATTTCTTTTTCTGTTTCTCTTTCTTTCTTTTTTTGTACTGGGGATTGAATTTAGGACCTTGTGCTTGAGAGGAAGGCAGCAGAACCATTGAGATAAATCTCCGGCCCTATGTCATAAATTTCTGACCCTCACCTTGCCATGAGTCTTTCAGAACCCTTCTCTCTCAGATTTCCATGTCTACTTGATAGTATGGTTACTCATCTTTTATAAGATACCTTTAGGAAAAAGTATCCAGGATTTGAAGTAGCCATTTTTTTTCCCACTGAATTTATTGGTACTTTTTAAGTATACAGTACAGTTACATTTATCATTGGGATCTTGTACCTTTACATGACAGATTTTTGTTCTCATTTTCCCCATACTCCTCCCCTCCCTTCACCCCTCCCCTATTTACAAAGACTTTGTTTCCATTTTTTCCTTTTCCCTTATTTCCTTTCCCTTCACCTTCACCTTTAGCCCCTTTCTTCATATTTCACATTGTCAGTTATACAATTTGATCTTTTTTTAATGTCAGGGGTCAAACTCAGGTCCTTGCGTTTGCAAGGCAGGCAACAGAACCACTGAGCTAAATCCCTGGCCCCCTACAATTTGGATCTTATTTACACTTTTAGTTTTTTGCACCAGAGAATCAATTCGGTGTTTACACATGTGTGTCTTATTTATTTCACTTAAGAGTATGGTCTCAATCAAAATAAAATGTTTATACTTATGGGAAAAAAGAGTATGACCTCGTGCATACATTTTCCTATGAATGACTTTAGTTTCTCATTCTTTATTGCTGAATAGTACTCCATTTTATAGAAAAATCACGTCTTTATCCAGTCTCCAACTGATGGGCAATTGGGCTGTGTCCAAGTTTTAGCTGTTACAAACTGTTGAAGTGGCCAAACATTTTAATGAAACCTAGAAGAAGGTACATAACTAATACAAAGATGTGCTACTATTAGATTTCCAATTTTAAATTACTCTAAATTTTGTTATTGTGTTCTTTTGTTTTTCTTATTCTTCTGTCCTAGACTTAAGTTAATCTTGCTACTTGTATAGTATGGAGGAGAAAGTTGACACCTAATTAATTGAATGAGTTTTGGATGCAATTTTCATTATTCTTTTTCTCTCTGCCCCCTGGCATCTTAGGATATTGAAAATTGGGTGTCTGTAGGAGTAATGGAAAACCAAGTGTTGCTGAAGAAATCTCTTATGGCAGAACCAAAGAATGTTTCCCCATTTCAGAAAACACCTACCAAAAATTCAGTCAAGAAACAAGTTTTATAACAACCTATCTTATTTATGGCTTTTTGTAATTTTTCCACATAAAACCTACACAGGAACAAATACACCTTATATTTAACATATATAACAAGAATCAAGGTAAGTGTAACAAATAATTTAAATGTTCTTCACTTTTTTATCATAGACAGTGAAAGGATAGAAAAGAGAAAGGGAAAAAGGAAAGTTCAGAAAAATATCCATTTTATAAAAGGCAAACACTTTTTTAATACTAAATCATGTGAAGTTGAAGGGAAATATTTCCAGTGTGTTAGATCCCCTATGAAAAGAGACTGAGAATATTATTATTAGGAAAATTGAGTTGTAGAAAAGATAAAAGATGCTAGGTTTGTTTAGAGAAGAAATGACTGGTAAAAGGTAAACATGATTTCTGTCTTTGTATAGCTTAAAATCTGTAGGGAAAAGAGGGATTAGATGTTTATTCTATGGCAGAAGCTACAGAAAAATAAAGTTTGTCTCAATATAGGTGGGCATGGAGTGGGGTGTCTACTTTCAGAAGGCAGTGTGTATACTCTTCATTGAATGTACTCTACTGTCTAATGGCACTTTAGTTTATATGGTTTTTTAAGGTCTTCTTGACCCAGTGGTAGATGAACTGTTAAAGAAATCTGTGGTATTTTTCTTCATTGTTCATAAAATGATGGCTTGGAAATCTTTTTCATTTTGCCTTAATCTTCTAGAAAATTGACTATGCTGTTTGGTGATCTGTGTGATTGCTAGTGCAGTCTGGAGCCTCTTGCACAGAAACTGCAAAATTAAGGCAAGCCAAAGCATTAATGTTATAGTAATCGTGGGTTCTTGTGAGTCAATTTGTAGTAATTAACAACCAAAGGCAAAAATAGAGAATTCATAAATTGAATTTCTGCTTTGCTTCCTATTCTTAGCACTAATTCTTTGTTTCACTGAAGGCACTTGCCTAGATTAGAAGCCTTACAAAATAATACATCTCTGAATCTTTCAAGTTTCTTTATTTACATATTCTAATAGTGCAATGAAGACGTAATAAGTCAAAAAAGTAAGAATCAATAATATAAATGGAGAAAAGTGATTTTAAATTGGACTTTCAAGTGTATTAAGATTTTAAAAAATGCATATAAGTACCTATAAAATATGTCTAATATGTGAATGTTCTTAGATTATATTATATTGTCACATATTGTTGGAAGAATTTTATTGGTCAAAGCAGATAATATACACTCTGAGACACATTTGTTTGGCAAGTCTTCAACTGCTGAAGAAAAAGAGTTGTGATAAGGATATTTTGCCCTTATCCTTTCATGAAAAAGTAAAAATTTAAGGGTTAAGGTTAACACATTCAGGAATCTATGTTTACTGATGAGGCTTTAAAGAAAGTCATGCCATGTAAAGGGGGACACACTTAAACAGGAGGTTTAGCAAAAGACACTAAAATGTTAATCTAGCTTTTAAAAGCAGTGCTTTTATCAAAGGGTAAGGAGGGCATTTACTTATTATCTATTCATTCTAAATATAATCATTTGGGAATTCCAAAAAGAAAACTTTATTTTTTTAATCTATAAAGGAAATGGTTGAATAAATTAGCTACAAATGCCAATATTTTAGTTTATTCTCATATTGACTGGGCTTGAATTTCCTTTTAAAAATTTACCTTAGACACGTAAGGTTCAAAATATGTTCTTTTAAATTAATACAAAATTTTTCTCTAGATAAAAATATCATAGGTGTGTGTGTGTTATTTTTGGTGATTTTGATATTCCTGGTATAGATCCTTTAAAATTTCTCTAGTTGAGGAGACTCAACTTACTGTGGACCCTTGACTTATGAACCCAATTCATTCATGAGGGCTGGTTGTAACTCAAGTTGATCAATTTAATGCTCTGACTTCAGGATCCTTAGACTCAGTAAGGACTCAGGCTCAATGAGACTCAGGCTCTGAGATTCAGTATCCTTAGAAAGACATTGACCCAGGGTTTCTCAATCCCATACTGGAAAAGATGTTATAATGTTTTTTCTAGAACTCTGTATGAGTTAAATCTGTATCTGAGACCATCTGGAAGCACAAATGGCTGGCATTAAGCTCATAACTCAACTTTGGTTATGAGTTAAAGCTAAAATTCCAGTTGTAACCCAAGTTGTTCGTATGTCAAGACAGGCACAACTCAAGGGTCCAATGTACATAAAAGGTAAACACCATAGAAATAAGAGATAAAAGAATCAAAAGTAATGAGTACTCTGGAGTTTAAACGAGGAAATAGGTCATTGAAACTAGAGTAGTTGAAGATAACTGTTTAGAAAACATTCCTACCTTTGAACAGGATGTTCAAGAACACTAAAATGGAGTCCTCTATGGGATTAATGAATGGTGTAGGTGTATAGGCATAAATACTATTGTATGGGGGAAGCAGCAGTGGAATAGTTTGCTAGAGGGGAGGAGTCCTTTTTTTATTATTCATTGTTTATTGGTACATTTTAGGTATACAATATGCTGACATTCATCATTGGGGATTTGTACCTTTAAATGATATATCTTGGTTCTTATTCTTTCCCCATTCCCCTGCCCTCCTTTCAAACCCTCCACCCCTCCATGTTTACAATGACTTTGTTTTAATATTTTCCTTTTCTCATATTTATTCCTTTCCCTTCTTTTCTTTCCCCTCCCTCTCTCCCTTCCTCTTTGGAACTTTTCTTCCTATTTCACATTATCTATTATATATTTTGATCCTTATTTGAGAAACTGAAAGTATAAATAAGGCAGTCATTCATATTAAGAGTAGTGACTAGGAATGCTGAAATGCACTAGTGCTGGATCATGTCTTAGTTCCAGTTGGCTTTAATGCCAGTGGGAGTCACTTAAGATTTTGGCAGTAGGGAAATAAGGATATGGGAAAGGAATGTATTTCAAGAGTATTCTGCTAATAGTATAGGAACAGTTTTGGAGGCTTGGAGAGCAGCTAGAAAGCTGTTGCCTTACACTAATTGTGATACAAGGAAGGGATAACATAGGATATTGCTACCATTGCAAAAAGATCTGAGTAAAATTATATCTCCACCTGATTTATGACACAAGAATTGACTCAAGGATGACTCCTGCAACTGAGATTTGAAACCCTGAAATGATCTTGTCTTTGACAAAACGCAGGTAATGGCCTTAATTCTACACCTGATCTTAGCCAAAAGGCTGACAAGCAATGGCCTTAATTCTAGATATTCCTTGGTGATGCCAAAAGGATTAATTTTAGCTAGCTTTGATACGTAAAATTAAAAATTCATTATTCAGTTTCCTGATGGAGTTGAAGAATTAACCTAAAAATGTAGTATATACTCTCAGCCACAAAGAATGAGAAACTAGAGTCCTTTGTAGGTAAATGGATGCATATTGAGGATATACGGAAGTGAAATAAAAAGGACACACATGTGTAAATACTGAATAGTTTCTCTGGTGTGAAAAACAAAGTTTAAATAAGGTCCAAATTGTATAATTGATAATGTGAAATAGAAAGAAAAGGGCTAAAGGAGTAGGGGAAGTGGGAAGGGTAGGGGAAAGGTAAGGGAAAAGAAAAAAATACGAGAAAAGGAAAAAATGGAAACAAAGATAGGGAAGGCTAGAGGGGATGAAGGGAGGTCATGGGTATGAGGGAAAAAATAAGAAACAGGAAACATCATGTAAAGGTACAAGATCCCAATGATGAATGTAACTGTATCGTGTACCTAAAAAGTACCAATAAACTTAATTAAAAATGTAGTATATAAATCATGACTTTAATCGTATAATCTTCTATTTATCTTCTAAAAACAAAGCCTGCATCTTTCTGAACTGTAAATAGTATGTATTAAGGGTAAATCCAACAAGTATACATTTGATATAGGAATATTAAGTTGATTATTCTTGATTAGTGATTTAAATTGTGGTAATTCATCTCATTAATGAAAAGATGATATGCCCTCTGGGATTCTGTCTGGAAGGAGGAGGCAGTTCACTGACAATGGGGGCTAGAGCTCTGCCAAGCACTTTCTTGGGTTCATACCACTTTTCTTAGAAGTGAAAGCCAGTAGCTCATTCTGTGAGGTTCCATGAAAACACAAGAATGTATGGGGTGCTTTTTATGAATGAACACAAAGCTAAAGAGAGGAAGTCAATTATATATTCAGTCTCATATTGTCCTGTAATTATTTCATGTCAGTTATATATTCAGTTGTATATTATTGGATAATAGGCTTGTATCAATTAAATATTCTTATATTGTTATCAAATGTTTTCATGCATCAGACAACATTCCTAGTTAAACTAGAGGCTCCCTCAGGACAGGACTATCATCCTCTTAGTTCATAGCATTACACTTGGCACAGCGCTAAGTTAGAATAAGATATTTCAAATATTTAAATATGGACCTATTGTACTGTTATTGGTCTCTATAATACTTTGTATTCTATAATAGTACAATGAATGTTGACTTAAAACAGCAGAATAAATTTATGTTTCAGTTTCTGGAGATACATTAGTGTATAACCATGCAGAATACAAACTAGAAAGAAAAAATATAGGCTTATCTGTAAAATAAGAGAGAATCTGACTAATTAATCACCTATTCTTGGCTTTTTCACTTCGATGTCAATTAAACTCTATGAGCAAAAAGGGACAGTAATTTCTATATTGGCAACTGCTTGTGACTGTTAAATACAATAACATGTCAATATCCTGGTAGTACCAATTCTTCAAAATAAGAACGGGTAACTGGTGTCCAATTTTTTGAAAATTATTACAGGGAAGACAATAAATCTCCATGAAAAATCAGTTCAGAAATTCGGATTCTAAGTAGTAGCATCCATGATGGATATGATAATACATACTCAATTACTTTCAAGTTCTGAACTGCTATAATTATCCTTTTCATCATCTCTTTTCATGTGTACTGTGTATCGCCATTTATAAGTAAACAAAATATTTTCACACACTTCAAAACTGAAATAAATACATGAAATATTTTGTTGATTGAACTCTGAAAATACAGTGGACCCTTGACTTATGAACTCAGGCTCCTCTACACAGTCTTCAGAGCCTCTCTTCTGTATACAGGCAGATCTTAGTGTCCTCAGAGATACTGGTCCAAGATTTCTCAATTAATGCCACACAGGAAAGGATGTTGTAATGTTCCTTCAAGAACTTTTTTTGAGAGTTAAATCTGTATCTGAACCCATTCGGAAGCACAAGCAGCAGGCTTTTGGGCCATAACCCAAGACTTTGTTCATATGTTAAAACTAAAAATTAGGTCATAACCCAAGTTGTTTGTATGTCAGGCCAGTTGTAACTTGAGCATCCCCTGTATGCCAAATAAATACATTTGCTCAATGAAACCACTGAGTATTCATGATATATCAGTGCTATATACAGATGAAAATTACTTCCTGCATGGAATTAATTATGAGGGACTGAATTCTGAGTGAAGAAATCTGGATTGTACTTCTGATATAGAGCACCTAGCTCACTAGTTATGAGATAAAAATGTGTGTGCATGTGTGTTCCTGTATGCACATGTTCTTACCTAGATGTTTACACAAGATGTTTATCATTGCAAATATAACACTGGTTCAATCCTACTTCATTCTGAAAGTTCGTTTAGCATGCACGGAATTTCTCTGGTCTCTGTGAGCAGGTTTTAGAAAGGTACCTTTTCTCATGTTATTTTATTCATCTGTCTTTTGACTTTTATTTAAAATTTGAATTTAGTGCATAGTAATGAGGCTCTGAATTGTTTGCTTTCTGTCTTTTTGTTTAATTAGGGCTATGGCTTCAAATTATTACAGCTCTTTAAATGATCTCAATATTTCTTTTCTAATGTTTTTCACTTCTCTTCTTACCCTCTCATTCATCCCGGGAATTGAGAGAATATTATTATGATTGTTGTTTGACAGAAGGAGAAACTAAGGTATAAAAGAAGGTAAACACTCTGGCCAATTCACTGAAATTAAAAAGTAGTCAGTATTACTTACTGTTTTGTTCACTATAGCAGGTTTTACCAGTTAAACCAGCCAGTAGCCCATGGTATTAGCAGAAACATTTGTAGTTCTGCTTAAACTTGAGTCAAGAACTTGGTGTCTGTTCCTCATTATGCATCTTTTGTGACCTTTGGCAAGCATTTAAGCCCAATAGGCTTCTGAAAAATTGGATAAATGACAACTTTTCTTGAAACACCTTCTTATGTTTTTCTACTCCTCAAATATCTTTCTGTAATATTTCCTCCAATTTTCTTTTATGCTCAGTTTTTCTTTCACTTCTTTTTCTTGAGGTTTCATCTATTACTTGCAGCCCTGATTCCTATTTTTTTTTTTTTGAGACAAGTTCTCACTATGTAGTGAGACTGACCTGGAACTCACTGTGTAGCCTAGGCTGGTCTCGAACTCACAGTGATCCTCCTGCCTCAGCCTCCCAGAGTGCTGGGATTATAGGCGTGTACCACCATGCCCAGCTCCTATTTTCTTAAAGCCTATCCATCTGTTTCTTGATATCATATTCTCCCATATAATATTTAACTGATCATTTCCTTCTATCATCCTTGAAAGAAAAGAAAAAGAGCTTGATTTGACATCTTTACAAAGGATACAGCATGTTAACTGATTACATGTTAAAAGAATATGAAATAAACAATAAAGATTAAAGAACCTAAACTTTACTTTACTTTAATGTGCTAATAAGTTTATTTAAATAATTTTGTAAAAGAAGAATCTATCAAGCTATGGAACTATATGTTAGTTTAGTGTGGAAAGATGCATGTATGTGTGAGTATACCTTTAAATTTGGATGGAGTGGGTATAAATTGTGTTTTTCAAGTGAGTTATTGCTAGTGATTAACAGTGAATAAAATAGATTGAGATTAGTTACTATTTACTGAGGCAATATGCTACAGTACTGATAATGTGAAACTATTCTTCCTATTTTATTCTCAGGATCCAATTCTGCCTTCTATATAATTCTCACTACATTTATAAAGCATACTTTTAGGAAATTATAATTTAGGTGATTTGTTTGGAAGTGCACAGATTAACTAAATCATGTAAATTGTTCACACTGAAGACAAATTGTTTCCCTTTTTTATAGTCAGATAAGAATTTTATCAGATGTACTCACCACTTTCTACATTGTTCTCCATGCTTAGAAGTTAAGGACAAGATGCACAGAAGTTTTCTTCCATATCACTGAGGAGTGTAGCATCCTGGGGCCTTGGAAAGAACAAAGGAATGCTGTTACTGTGCTATAGGAAGCCAAGAGAGTGGGAAGCTGGCTATATGGTACAGCTGGTTTCTTTTTCAACTTTGGGAGTGGAGGTCCCAAAGAATCTAGTCTACAGGTTCAGAGATATGGCTAGGTAATGCTACCATGTTTCAAGGAATTGATGACATTTCCTGACAGCAGGTAAATTTAGTCTTACCTTTGACTTTTAGTCTTCTCAGTCTAAGTTGTATGATTACTGTTGTTAGCTGAGGAATAGAGCTGCAAGTGAATACCATAAACTGCTAGAGGATTTGAGTTTGTCTGTGGATTAGGTTAAGTGCGTGAATTGCAGCTTTAACACCAGACATAAGAGAATACTACCTACAATGAAACAATGAATTGAAGACAGCTTGGCAAGGTATTGTGGCACACACATGTCATTCCAGCATTCTGGGTGGCTGAGGCAGGAGGATCACAAAGTTGAACCCAGCCTGGGCAATTTAGTGACTTAGGAAGACCCTATTTCCAAGTTTAAAAAATTTTTTTTAAATGGTGGTGGTGTGACTCAGAGGGCCCTGGGCTCAATCCTCAGAAGTACACACAGAAGAAAATCAAAGTTTCACAGCAGTAGTTGTTTGTTACGGCTTGTGTTTGGATGTCCCGCAAAGCCTCATGCTTTTTCGGTGGTGTTTGAATCTAGAGTGTGTGATTGATTCATGATGGGGCTAGGCCTCAGGGAACTAGGATTAAAGGCATAAATGCTATCCGCCCTAAGTAATCTGAATGAGATAAGAGGGGCAGGAAGAAGCTGTAAAGGCCTCTTGTTCCTTTTGCTACCTTCTGGTCACTATGAACTGTTTCTCTCTGCAAGGCCTGTCTGCCATGCCACCCTACCTTGGAGCCAGATGATTATTGACTGTAAGGCAAATAAACCTTTCCCCCTTTAACTTTTGGTATTGGGTGTTTTGTCTCAGCAATGAGAAAAGTAACTAACACATTTTTGATACTCCTTAATCTAGTCTGTGACAATTCTTCAGTTTTTGTATTTCATGACCTTGATACATTTAATGAGTACTTATCAATTATTTTTGCAGAGTGGCTCCAAATTTCATGTGTCTCACATTTCTCCTTTGTACAATATGGATGATAGTAATTTTCCTGCATAGCTCTCTGTCTTAGTTACTTACCACAATAGGTAGTTTTTTTTTGTTTTTGTTTTTGTTTTTTTTGGTAGGGATCAAACTTGGGCCCTATGAGCTTGCGAGGCAGGTGCCGAAACCACTGAGCTAAATCCCCACCCCACACAATGGATAGTTTTTAAAGTTAGGACTTTTAGCAAGCAAGCAGGCCCACACCAGATGTATGTCACACTTCTCACAACAGGAGCAATCAGGCCCTTGCTACACACATCAGGCGTCTGCTGACATAGCATATACCCCAATATAAGCAAGCAGGCCTGTGCCAGATGCACGATGCTATATGCTCATGACGAAGCAGGCCTGCAGGGAATGGCCTCCTCCCATGAGATAGCAGGTCCATGCCAGAAACATGACACACCCACCCCATGCAAGGATAATACCATCTACAAACTCCAAACAACTCCACAGTTTGCTTCTGTTGGCAAGAAGTAATAGAAGTGAAGATTAACAACTGACCTGATCCTGAAAGAGGACAATACCTGGGAAGGGAAGGAAGCAACCAGACCCCATGACTGTCAATATTAACACAATCATGTCAGCTTGAACCACCAGTAGTGCATGTATGACTGTCTCATTAGTCAGTTTGTGCCATGGGTGGTACAAAGGGATCTAATTTTATCAATGTTTTTACTAATAAAATTCATTAAAAGTCCATAAGTGGACTGAATCTAGTCAGTAGCTTGAATTTGAATAATTACAGCCCAAATATGTTAATACTATTCACATAAATTCAAAATTATTTTTAAAAATTATTTTGATGAACAAATTTAATTCATTAAGTTACAAGACATTATGAATAATTTATCAATAATTCTCTAAACTTTAACATGGAAAACCCAAAAGTACTCCATTTGTAACTGCTGTACCACAAATTAGTTGTACTAAAATTATGGTATACAATTTTAATATTTTCCTTAAGGAACTGTAATATGATGACATCTGGTCTGTTACATCAATGCCTTCTATTTCTTTATTGTAATCAAAGATCCCTTGCACAGCAGTACAAGCCATACAATGTGATAATCGTGTATGTACCACTGGTAGTTGAGGTGGGCAGAGACAATCAAATTCAAATAAGAGCCACCTGGCAGTAAGACATATGAATTATGGCCCCATCATGAACTTGTTAAGTCCTACAGTCCACTTGATTGCCCACCCCATGGCCTACAACTAGCAGAGATTTCCAATCTACCAATGGGAGCAAGAACTTGCTGTGGCTTTGATGGTAACCACCATCTTGGGTGAATGGACAGAGGGGCCTCTGTTGCAGGGCACGCGCCTGAAAAACCCACAAGCCCTAAAGCTAGACAGAGAAAATTGTGACGTGGTGGATCACAAAACTGAAGATCTTGGAAAGACTCATTCAAAATCATGGGATATTTTTTATTCAATATTTTTTGATTTTTCAATATTATTTTTGTCTTCCTTACATAGGATTTTTGGGAGTCTACTTTTCCTCTTTTACTTTCTTTTTTCACTTCTACTTTTTTTACTCTCCTTTCTTTTTCTTATTTTAATTTTTCTGCTTCCTAATTTTTTTATTTCCTGCATTTTGCTGTTTATATTTATTTTTCTTGTTTGTTCTTTCCTTTGTATTCTAACACTACTCATTTCATTTTACTCTTCAGCATGACTCCTTATCTCATTTTCTCTCCTCATACTCATACCCTGTTGACTAATTTCTCAAATTTTGCTTGTTTTATTTTCTGGTTCCCTACCACCTCTATATCTAGTAGTATAAATAGTAAACTTTATGAATCTCTAGAGAGCTAGTTAATGCTATTTAACAGCTATTGCTGTTGAATATTATCCTACTGTTACTAAAGGTAAAGTTGTTCTATTTACTAGATATTTACTATAGGTCAATAGTAGGTCAACATTTGATTTGTCTTAGTGTTCATAGTGTACCATAGATCTCTTTTTATGGGTTAAGTGTGGTACCTTGTTGGTTCTTAGGGTTGGTCAATATTCAGTTTATATTTTATGGCATAGCTGATGTTGATTTTACTATTATAGGTAAGGTGACATAGCTGTTTCTATTAATTGGTTTTCTTGGTATGCAAATGTCAGGATTATCTTGGAGTGGTTAAAAATACTGGAGCCCAATCCTGGAGAAGTGGATACTGTGCCAAGCAAACTGCAATTTCCCATCCCAAGTAGATGGAGAAAGTTATATGCTTGGACAGAGTCAAAGGACAGTTCATGACCATGCCCAGAGGACACCACTGAAAAGTAGATATTAACTGAAGAGGTAACCTTACTAGAAACAAAATGTTCCATACAAAAAACTTACAAGCCTCAACACAGAAACAAAGGAACAAAACAAAATAGAAACATTAGATGATGCGCCAACAAAGTGCCTCCAAAAACATGCAACTCTCCCAAAGATAATCCATGGGGAACTGAAGGGCCAGAAACCAAAAGTCATACTACTTAATTATTTAAAATGATATTAAGGATAACAAAACAGATCAATAAGGTATATGGAAAGCTTACAAAATATATAAGTAAACTGATATTGGGCCAAATAAAACAATTCTACAGAAGACAGTAATAAAGAGCTAGCAGAAATAAAAATATATAATTCAAAAGGATGACCAGCATAAAAAATATTTATTTAAGGTCCATAAAAAGGCTCCAAATATAAATTCAAGAGATAAGAATTCTATCAAAAGTATGGGCAGTAGAAATGACCAATATGAGAGCAGAGTGTCAAAATTAGAGGACAGAGCTGTTTCCAGTGACTACTTAATGAGAAATACCTTAGAAACAAAACAACATGAAAATGAGTACACTAGCTCCTTCATGACACAAAGACTGATCTAAGTTTAATTGGAATTACTGAAAAATCAGAGGTCAATCCAAAAGACATAAAACATCTGCTTACTGAAAAAATAAAATTTTCCAAATTTGGGAAAAGAATTTAATATACAGATAAGTGAGGTATATAGACTAAAAATAGCCACGATCAGAAAAAAATCTATCCATGATATATCTTAGTGTAAATAGCAAAACTCCAACACAATAGCAGAATTTTAAAAGTGGTTATAGAAAAGAAATGAATCAATTATAAAAGTAAACTCACTAGAGATATAGCAGACTTCACAACACAAACCTTAAAGGCAAAGGGAAATTGGGGTAAACTATTTCAAGCACCAAAGGAAGTAATTTTGAATGCAGGCTATTATGTTCAGCAAAACTATCATTCAAAATTAATGGAGAAATATGACATTTTCAAGATAGGGGCCATTAAGAAAAAAATCATGACCACCAGACAAGCAAAAATTTCATTTTTTTCTATTATCTACCTTTTAGATGGTTCTTTGTTTTAAGTATTTTTTTATTAGTAGTACATGTTTGCTGTACATAATGATTACATTCATTGTGGGAAATTGGTACATATACATAACATATCTCAATTCTTTTTCCCATTGCCCTCTACCTTTTTTGTCACCATGAGAGTTATTTATTTTAAATCCGTATAAAGTTAATTAATGCACATACATATTTAAAACCAGACTAATAGAGCAAAAACATTTAAACATGTAAAATAATTTTACTAAGTCAAGATATACTTTTAGATACATTGTCCAGGCTAGATTACAATAACTTTTTTCTCTCTTTTTCTTATTATCTATATTTTATTTTACACTTTACTTATATATTGAATTTCTCATGTAAGAGAAATCATGTGACATTTAAGCTTGGGTTTCTGATTTACTTCACTTAACATGGTCTCAAGGTGCATCTACTTTCCTAAAAATGACACGAGCTTATCCTGCTTTATGATAGAGTAGTATTCCATTGAGTATAAATACCACATTTTCTTTATCCATTCATCTGTTGATGCACATTTAGGTTGCTTCCAAGAATTGTTGCTGTTGTTTTCTACCGGGGATTGAACTCGGGACCTTGTACTTGTGAGGCAGGTGGTGGCACCACTGAGCTAAATCCCTGTCCCTGCTTCCAAGATTTAGCTATTATGAATTGCACTACTATAAACATGGGTATGCATACGTCACTGTGGTATGATGTGTTTTAGTCTTTTGGGAAGATTTCTAGAAGGGAAATAACTGGGTCAAAAGGAATTTCTATTTTTAGCTTTTTGAAGAATCTCCATACTGATTTCCATAGTCGTTTTACCACTTTATACTCTCACCAACAGTGAAGAAGTGTTCATTTTCCCACCTCAGCCTCTCTAACATTTGCTACTAGTTGATTTCTTAATGATAACCATTGTTAATGAAGTGAGATGGAATATCAGTGATGTTTTAATTTGCATTTCTTGAATGGCCAGTGATGTTGAACATTTTTTCATGTATTGGCCATTTGTAAATCTTTATTTGAGAAGTTTATTCATTTCTGATGCCCATTTTTTTGTTTTTTGGTACCCTGGATTGAACTCGGGTCCTTGTGCTTGCAAGGCAGGCCATAACTCGGGTCCTTGTGCTTGCAAGGCAGGCCACCGAACCGCTGAGCTAAATCCCTGGCCCCTCTGATGCCCATTTTGATTGTGTTTTTAAATTTGGGGGTACAATTTTTTAGTTTTTTATATGCTCTAGGTATTAATCCTCTGTGGGGAAGAGTAGCTGGCAAATTTTTTCCCATTCTATAGATTGTTTCCTCACTCTGCGGGTTTCCTTTACTATGCAGAAGCTTTTTAATTTGATGTGATCTGTTTGTTGATTCCTGAAATTATTTCTTGTACAACCATTGTTCTATTCAAAAAGTCTTTGCCTACACCTATGTCTCAAATGTTTTACCTATTTTGTCTTTCAGAAGATTGTTTCTGTTTTAATGTTTAGGTGTTTGATCCAGTTTGAATTGTTTCTTGAATGGTTAGAGACATGGGTCCAGGTTTAATCATCAACATGTGGATAGGCAGTTTTGAAAGCATCATTTATTAAAGAGGTTACCTTTCCTTCAAGGAAAACATTTGGCCCCTTTGTCAATGATAATATAATATAAGTGTACTTGGAGTTATTTTTGCATCTTTTATTGTGTTCCATTGATCCACCTGTCTGTATTATTTGCTAATAACATACTATTTTTTAATCTCTGTAACTGTATAGTTGAACTTGAAGTTTGGGATCATGATGTCCCTTACCTGTTCTTGTTGCCCAGAATTGTTTTTGCTATTCTAGGTCTCTTCTGGTTCCATATGAATTTTAGGATTGCTTTTTCTAGTTCTGTGAAGAATGCTATTGGTGTTCTAATTGTGATTACATTAAATTTGAAAAACAGTTTTAGAAATATAGTCATTTTAACTATGTTTTAACTATTTCTATTTATCCAGAACCAGGGGATGTTTCAATTTCCTAATGGCCTCTTTGATTTTCTTTTTCAGAGTATTATAGTTTTCATTGTATAGGTCTTTTACTTCCTTGGTTACAGTAAATCCCAAGTATTTCATTTTTTATGCTATTGTGAAAGGTGTTGTTTCTTTAATTTTTCTCTCAGTGAGTTTGTTATTGATGTACAGAAATGCTACTGATTTTTTATTGTTGACTTTGTTCTTTTCTTTTTTTTTCTGGTACCTGGGACTGAACTCAGGACTTTTCACTTGCCAGGCAAGCACTGTTACACTTAGCTGATTGTTGACTTTGTATCCTGCTATATTACTGAATTTGGTTATTAAATCTAGGAGTCTTTTGGTGGAGTTTTTGGGATCTCATATGAAAATGATCATGTCATCTGAACATAATAATAGTGTAACTTCCTCCTTCATTATCCATATCTACTTTATTTCTTCCCTGTGTTTCAAAACTATATTGAACAGGAGTGGTGATAATGGACATCGTTGTCATTTCCTGATTTTAGAGGGAAAGGTTTCTACCTGCTATTAGCCATTGTTTTTTCATGGGTAGTTTTTATCAGATTGAGATAAAGTCCTTCTCTTCTTATTTTCTTCAGTTTTTAATCCTGAATGGATGCTGGATATTATCAAATGCCTTTTCTGCATTTATTGAGAGGTTTATGTAATTTTTAGTCCTTGCTGCTGTTTATGTGATGCATTACATTCATTGATCTGTGTAAGTCACACTATCCCTGCATCCCTGAAATGAATGCTAGTTAGCCATGATATATGTTATTTTTGATTTGTTGCATTTTGTTTGTCAGTATCTTATTGAGGATTTTTGCATCTAGATTCATTAAAGTAATTGGCTTATAGTTCTCTTTTGTGGCTGCATCCTTTTCTGGTATTTGAGTGAGGGTAATCCTTGTTCCCAGGAATGACTTTAGTAGTACTGCTTTTTTATTTCTTTAATACTATCAGTTTTGGTGTTAAGATCTTCTCTAAAATTCTTGTAGAATTTGGCAGTGAATCCATCAGGACCTGGGCTTTTCCTAGTTGGCAGTTTTTTTTTTTTTAATTCTTCAATTTCACTGACCAATAATGAATTACTCAAGATGTTTGTATCTTCTTGTTTCAGCTTTGGTAAGCACAAGTATGAAGGAATTTATCTATATCTTCTGAATTTTCCATTGTATTAGTGTCCAGATTCTTAAAGAAGCTGCTGATAATCTTCTGGTTTTGCTCCCAATCAGTTGTGGCTTTTGCTTTTTCATTTCTAATTGCATGGATTTGTGTCTTTCCTTATTTTGGTAAGATTGACTAAGTGTTTACATATTTTGTTTATTGTTTCAAAGAATTATCTCTTCCACTCATTAATTGTTTGTATTTTTGTCTCAATTTCATTAATTTCTGATTTGACCTTTATAATTTCCTCACTAATACTAACTTTGGGTTTGGATTTTTCTTGTTTTTGTAGGACTTTAAGATGTATCATTATCATTCATTTGTTTTGTTTTGTTGTGTTTTTAGCTTGACTTTTTTTCTTATGTTGGAATTCATTGCTGTAAACTTCCCTTTTGGACTGCTTTTATTGTGTTCCATGAGTTCTGGTGTGCTGTACTGACATTATTGTTTAGTTATAAAAATTGTCTAATTTCTTCTTCAATTTCATCTGTGATCCATTGATTAATTGAAAGGATGTTATTTAATTTCCATGTATTTGCATATTTTCTGTGGTTTCTTTTGTCATTGATTTCTAGTTTCATTGTACTATGATCTGATAGTATGTATTAAATAATTTCAATTATTTTGCATTTAATTAAGTATGTTTTATGGGCTAGTATGTAGTCTATTTTAGAGAAAGTCCCATGTACTATTGAGAAGAATGTGTATTCTGGGTTTGTTTTGATGGAACACTGTATAGATATATGTTAAGTGCATTTCTTTGAAGGTTTGATTCTACTCATATCTCCTTGTTGATGTTTAGTTGATCTGTCCATTTGAGACAGTGGAGCATTGAGCTCACCCATTTCAATTGTATTGGTGTTTATCTGATTTTTCATGTTCATTAGACGTTGTTTTATTAGTCAATGCTTACTGAAGTCAGATGTAGAAGAGTGCAAGACATAGCCACCTTCACACTGGAGACCTGAAGGATCCAGTTGAGGCCTTGGAGCTCATAGCAATGTTCCGTGCAAGTCTGTATCAGGAAGATGAAGGATCTGGGATGAGAGACTGAAGAATCTGAGCCAGAAAGGCCCAAGTGCCAGTGCTGGAAGCTGAAGTGTCTGTGCCACAGCTGGAAGGATCTGAGCCAGAAGGCTGAGGGATCTACACTGGAAGCCAGGAGACAATGTCCAATGTGAAGACAAGGATTGAAGCTCCCGCAAAGAAAGAAAGTAGCCAATGCTCCTTTGAAGGAAAAATGCCAAAATTCTGCTGAAGTAAAGCAGCTGCAGCAAAGCTTTTTCAACGAAGATCAGCTGAAATCCTTCCCTCCCATTCTCCGTTTATACTGTTCTCACAGCCATGCTGACTCAAATTACCTGGGTGTTCCCACTGAAGCTGACAATTAGTCAATTAACTACTACACCTTCTTTGTCTCTTCTGATTAGTCTTGGCTTGAAATCCACTTTGTTTGAAATTAGCATAGAAACTCCTGCTTCTTTTCTGGGTTACCATTGCATGAAATTCTGTTTTCCATCCCTTGCTTTTTAAACTGAGTTACTTGCTGCTAATTTCACCAGTTTTATTGATTCCTTTTGCTTATTGACATTGTTTGCTTCATTGTCTCTTTCTAGGATATATTTTAAAAGGTTTTGTAATGCTAGTTTCATGGTCATGAATTTTTATGTGCTCCTTGTGATGGAAATACATTATTCTCTGTCCATTTTAAAGGAATGTTTTACAGGATACATAAGTGAGGGTTAGAATTTGTTTTCTTTTAGGCCTTGAAATACTTCATTCCAAACTCTCCTGGTCTTTAAGATTTGTTACAAAATCTGCTGTAATTCAAATGGTTTTACCTTTATATGTGATTCATTGTCTTCTCTAGCATCTTTTAAAATTTCTTCCCTGTGATGGACTTCTGATACATTGAATATAATAATGCGGCACAGAGAGGTTCTCTTATGGTTGTAGCTATGTGGGATTTTATATGTCTCCCTTACCTTTATGTATTTCCTTTCCTTATATTTGGTAATCTTTTGCCATTCCTTCTGTGGTAGATTTTTAAATTAAATTAATTTTATTGGTGCATTTAAGGTACACAATATAATGACATTCACATTTGAAATTTGCATCTTTACATATTCCATCTTGGTTCTTATTTTTTCTCCATCCCCCTGCCCTCCCTTCAACCCCCTCTCTCCCTCCCTATCTACAAAGACTTTGTTTCCATTTTTTTCCTTTTATCATATTTTTTTTCCTTTCCTTTCTTTCCTTTTCCCTACCCCTCCCACTTTCCCTACACCTTTGTACCTTTTCTTCCTATTTCACATTTTGATGTCATTTATATTCACTTCTAATTTTTCACATACTGCAATTGTTAGATTAGTCTTATTGGCACCATCTAGCTATGCTATGATCCATTTTCATGTTCTCTTGATGTTTTTAAGGTGCCTTTGAGTAGTTGGTCTTTGAAGACATCACTGTCTTCCAATTCTGAAATTCTGTCCACACATTGATTGGTTCTGCTGCTCCTGCTTTCAATATGATTTGTAACATCCATGATTTCTGACTGAAACTTTTTCATAGACTCTAATTCTTTGATAAACTGATCATTCAGTTTTTGTATCCTTTAGTTTAGCTCATCTAAATTTTTATCCACGTCTTCTGAAAGTTCATGCATCTTTTTACTTATTTCTTCTATTATCTGTTGAGTTATATCTTCTCTAATCCTGCTAAGTACTGCTTTTAGCTGTTTTCTAACCTCCTCGATTATCCTTTTGAATAATTTGTATGTAGCTTATTCTATTCTGCCTCTTGGTGCCTGCGAGATTGGCTTTAGAGGAATTTTGGCAGGCTTTTTGTTGCCTTGCCTTCTTATGTTTCTATTGGTTTTTCTTTATTTTGTTTTGTGAATGCTTATAATTTCAAGAATTGTTGCTAATATAGAAATCTCTTTCATTGCTTTTCAGTGATGCACTTTAGGCATAGCTAACTATAATCCTTTGCTAATATCTCCAAGATTTACCCACGTTGGTGAATTGAGAAGAAAAGGACACAGCATAGTTAGCCCAGCAAACAGGTTCTCTGGGAATGTACTTTAATATTGTGAATGTCCCAGTGGTTATCTGAGTGTTGAATTACAGAGAATTATTGACAATTTTGTTACTATCAAGAAAATTAACTACAGTAGTATTATCTAAAGTGAGTTAGATAGTAAATACCACTAGAAGCAATTATGTACCACCCTTAATCCTATAGAAAAAATCTTCCATTGTGGTGTAAATATTAAGACAACCAAGGTATTGAGTTATACCTAATGTGTACTAAATATGACAGTTAATGGTAGAAAATCATGCAATACTAATTTTACAAAATTAACTGTTGTAAAATTAACTATTATTAAAGATATAGGGTTTGTGAATGGAGGAATGCAAGAGGAAAACTTTGAAATCTTAATCTCTATGTACATGAAAAAGCAGAGAGTAATGGTACAAAGGATCTTATTTTGGAGTAGAAGGATGTTTATAGAGTTATGTGGAGGTAAGAGAAAAAACTGGAGAAAAATAGAGGGTAAAAGAAAAATAGGGCAAAAAACAAAACTAAAGAATGAAAATAAATAAGGCACGATTGAATGGAGAAAAATTTAAATGGTGAAAAGGAAAAACAAAGAAAAATATCTGTAAGAATAAGAGATTAGAAGCAAGGCAGGACAGAGGAAGATTTTGCATGCCCCTGGAAACTGGCAAAGAAGAGTGGAGGGAAAGAAATAAGATAAAATGAGGGAAAAAAAGCAAAACAAAACAAAACCCCCAAAACAATGCACACAGTGACAGAAAAAAAAGCAAACAAAAACAAAAAGCTAAAAAGAAAAAAAGTAATTTCTCTTTGGTTTCAAAACTGCATTTTTTAAAGGATCTAAAATTTCAAGGCAGCGTCCACTTCAAGACATGTCCCTGCTCACACTGGTAGATAAAGAAGGCAATCAGATCCCAGATCTCTGCTGGATGCATTCACTAGCAGACAATAAGATTAGTGCAAGTGTGCCAATTCTGCAACTTTCAAATTCAGAGTGATTCAGAGACTGACCCTGACCTCTGTAGGGGTTTGGCTAATGTTCTTTAGCTTAACACTTAATGGGTCTGTAAGTCATGTGTCTCACTGCCAAACTGCTCTGATTGAACTGACAGTCTCATTGCACAGTATAATGGGTGCTACATGCATGAGTGTTCCATTGGATACCTGGTACTACTTCTCAGGGTTTTTTTAGTTATAATAATTCAAAGAAAGTCATTGATTTAGCAGACAAGATATCATAATATTTTTAAGGAAAACTTTAAGGTGGTATAAAAATTGTAATACAGTGATTTGTGGTACAACCATTTTAAATGCATATTATGCACACCAGCAATGTGATATTTGTAAGATTTCCAGGTTAAAATTTACAGAATTAATTATTGATATACTATTAACCTTTGAAGAAATAACACAGACACAAATTACTAAAAAACATTTACTTTATAAAAGCTTATCTGGTTAAGAAAAAAATTTAAAAAGAAAAAAATGGAAACAAAGCTTATGTAAATATGGAGGGTGGAATGTTTGCAGGAAGGATAGGGAAATGGGGAAAAAATGAGACTCAAGGTAAATCAGGTATGGGTACAAATTCCCAGGGATGAATGTAATCATATACCTGAAATGTAACAATAAATTCAATAAATAAAAAATAAAATAAAAAAATCAAACTTTATTTAGGATCACTAAGAAATCTATGCAATAAGGGAAAAGAAAAAAAATGAGAAAATGAATATAGGGAAATAAAGTTTTTGTAAATAGGGCAGGGAGGAGGGGATAAAACAGGGAGGGGTAAGGGGAAAAATGAGAACCAAGACCTGTCATGTAAAGGTACAAGATCCCAATGATGAATGTAACTGTACTGTATACCTAAAAAGTACCAATAAATTCAATGAGAGAAAAAGAAATCTATGCAAATGATATAGAGAATATTATCTAAAATTATCTGAAAAAATGAGTGCCACTGTAGCCCAAAAAAGTCAAATGCATCATGATATTTTGCATATACAAACCAGCCACCTTTATCTTTAAAATGTTTTTAAACATTTGCAAATATAATAACATTTTGTAATTTAATGAATTAAATTCATTGATTGTGGTAATGATTTTTAATTGGTATAAGTAGTACTTTTATATTTGGGCAGTAATTAATCAAATTCAAGCAACTATCTAGATTCAATTAATTTATAGAATTTTTATTAATTTTGTTAGTAAAAAGACTGGTAAAAATGATTAGATTCATTTGTACCACTAGTGGTACAAGCCACTTATTGGGAGAGTTATATATGTACCATAGGTACTTCAAGTCCCCAATGGACAGTCATGCACATTCCACTGGTGGCTCAAGCTGGCAGAAATGTGTTTAACCATTCTGGGGGTCTCTTACAAGCTTGACTCTGGCTCCTTCATCATGTCTGTCTCCCCTGGCTGTGCCTCATCCAGTCACTATGGGAGGATAAATTGGCAGCCCTGAAATGAAGCCAAATCATGGCTATTGTGAGTCCTGGTTTCAGTAAATTTCTTCCTACAGTGGCACGTGTCCACTTTTTTCAGGGTAATGGCAGGCTCACGGACTGTTGTTACTCACCAGCTGTTGTCATTCTGTTCCACTGCTATTTTTCTCTGTGAAGAACTCTGGAGTCCCCTCATTTAATTTTGTCTCTGTAGATTCAGTTTTCCTTTTTTTTTCATTGAGTTTATTGGAACTTTTAAGTCAGTTTTCCTTTCTTCTAAGTCATGAGCCAGGAGCCAGGTAGTAAATGCAGATTGCTCCTAACTTTTCCATATTGTGTTCTACCACTTCAAATTCTCTTTAGACTCAAATTTTTCTATCAGATACTTCTTGCTCTGAGGGATCCACCTCCCTTTTTCTTTTCCAAGTTGTTATTTTCCAGTGTCTAGATTCTGAATCTCAGAGAGGCTGAAATGTCATGTTTCATCATTCTGCCACTTTCCTGGAAGTCTCTCCCCAAACACTTGAGGATATCTTAGAAAAAGATAATGAAACTAAAATGACAAAAGGTCTAATAGCATGATTACATCAAATAGGATGAACAGTTAAATAGAAGGGGAAGATAGAAAATCAGGAAAGTAATGCAATGACAGGAATAAGTTAATAACTATAAGTAATAACATTCAGCGTGAATGGTCTCAATTCCATGATACACACACACACACACACACACACACACACACACACACTAGCAGAATGGATCAAGAAAAAAAATCTAACATTATGCTATATTAAAAAAAAAACACATTTAACCAAAAAGAAGAATCATACACTTAAAATCAAAGGATGGAAAACAATATTCAATGAAACAGGGATACAAAAAAAGCTTATGCACCTATCCTATATTCAGACAAAGGAAACTTTCAGACAAAATTGATCAAAATGGGCAAAGAAGAACAGTGTATATTAGTAAAGGGAAAAACCCAAAAGGGAGACATACCAATAGTTAACATATATGCACCAAACAAGCATACCCAACATCATAAAACATGTAGTATTACATAAAAGACCAGATAAACACAGTTATAGTGCAGGAACTCAGGAACTCACTATCAAAAATAAATAAACTAGACAAAAAATCAACAAAGAAATATCTGTTGACTGAAACCTTTGAACAAATGGACTTAATAGATATCGGCAGTGTTACAACCAACAGAAAAATACTCATTATTTTCAGCAGCATATGGTACTGTGTACAACATAGACATATACTAATCAATAAAGCAAAGTTAAGTAAACTTAAAAGAATTAAAATTACCCCCCACATATTAGCAGACCATAGAGTAATTAAGTTAAAAATCTCTGAGAAAATTGCAGATATTATGCAAATTAATTGAAACAATAAATCATTTCTTAAATTAATTTTATTACTGCACTTTGGTATCCATAATGACCACATTCACAATAGGGAATTTGTATTTGTACATAGTGTATCTTTTTTTTTTGGTACCGGGGATTCAACTCGGGTTCTTCCACTTGCAAGGCAGGCCACCAAACCACTGAGCTAAATCCCTGGGCCCTGTATATAGTGTATCTTTTTTTTCAGCTTTAATTGAGTTTATTGGTACATTTTAGGGATACAGTACAGTTACATTCATTGTTGGGATCTTGTACCTCTACATGACAAGTCTTGATTCTCATTTTTTCCCCTTACCTCTGCCCTCCCTTCACCCCCTCCTCCCCTCCCCATCTACAAACACTTTATTTTCATCTTTTCATTCTCTCACATTTTTTTCTTTTCCCTTTTTACTCTTCCCCTACCCATCCCACCTTCCCTACACCTTTAGCTCCTTTCTTCCCATTTCTAAATGTCAGTAATCTTATTAGAATCTTATGCATTGTTGCAGATTATTCACACCAGGGAAACTATTCGGTATTTACACATGTGTGACTTATTTATTTCACTTAGGAGTATATCTTCAATATGTATCCATTTTCCTATGAATGAATCTATTTTCTCGTTCTTTATGGCTGAGTAATATTCCATTTTATAGAAAAACCACAACTTCTTTATCCAGTTTCCAACGGATGGGCAAATAGGCTGTTTCCAAGATTTAGCTATTACAAACTGTGCCGCTATAAACATGGGTGCACATACTTCTCTGTGATATGATTCTTTTAGTTCTCTTGGAAAGATACCCAGCAGAGGGATGGCTGGGTCAAATGGAACCTCCAGTCCAAGCTCTTTGAGGTATCTCCATATTGATTTCCATAGTGGTTGCACTAGTCTGCACTCCCACCAACAATGGAGAAGGGTTCCTTTCTCCCCACAACCCCGCCAACATTTGTTATTGTGTGATTTCTTGATTCTTCCTTTTACCTCATTCTGCTCCTCTTCATTCAACCCTGCTTCCCCTCCTTATTTACAAAAGCTTTGTTTCCATTTTTCTCCTTTTATTCTCTTATTTTTTCTTTTGTCCTTCTTTTTCATCACCTCTCCCCTCCCTTACTCTCTTTATTATTTGAACATTGTTTTCCTTTTTCCCAATATCTATCATCCATTTAGGTCCTTATTTATACTTTTGGTTTCTCACACAAGACAAAAAGTGTGATATTTAATCATATGTGTCCAATTTAATTCAATAAAGGGTATAGTCTCAAGGGGCATCCTTTTAGCTAAAAAAAGTCTCGAGTTTATCTTTAAGGCATAGTAATATTCCATTGTATATAAAACCACATTTTTTTATTCATTTATCCTTTGATGGACATCTAGGCTGCCTCCTAAATTTAGTTTTAGAAATTGTGCTGCTTTAAGCATAGTTGTGCATATATCACTGAGGTATGATTCTCTTATCTCTTTCAAAAAGACACCAAGAAGGTGAATAGCTGGGTCAAATGGAAAGTCTAGTTTTGGTGTCTTGAAGAATTGCCATTCTAATTTCTGTACTGCTTGTACTAATTTACATTACCACCAAGAGTGGAAAAGGGTTCCTATTTCCTCATAGCCTCTCCAGCATTTGATGTTGGTTGACTTCTTGATGATAGGCATTCCTTCTGGAGTGAGATGAAACCCTCAGTACTGTTTTAATTTTCATTTCTTGCATGCAAACTGATGCTGAACATTTTTTATATATTTATTTGCTGTTTATACTTCATCCAACAAGGGTCTGTTTATTTCAGATGCCCACTTTTAGATTGGATATTTAAATTTGGAGGGTCTGATTTTTTTATTTCTTTATTTATTCCAGGTATCAGTTCTTCTCTGAGGAATAGCTGGTAAAATTTTTTCCCATTCTGTGGATTATCTCTTCACTCTGATGGTAGTTTCTTTTTCTGTAAAGAGGTTTTTAATATTATGAGATCCCAATTGTTGATTCTGTGTAATATTTTCTGTGTCATCGAGTCTTTGCCTACACTTGTATCTGCAAGAGTTTTACCTTTTTTATCTTCCAGCAGATTTAGTGTTTCTGTTTTAATATTTAGATCTTTGATCCATTTCACTTTTAGTTTAGTCCGTGGTGAGAGATATGAGTCAAGGTTTAATCTTTAGCATATGGAAAGCCAGTTTGCCCAACTCCATTTATTAAAGAGGCTTTCTTTTTTCCAGTGAGGGTGATTGCATCCTTTGTCAAAGATAAAGTACCTGAGTGTGCTTGGAATTGTTTCTGTATCTTCTATGCTGTTCCATTGATCCTTGGATCTGTTTTTTGTCAGTACCTTGCTATTTTTATCATAGTAGCTTTGGACTATTATGTTAAGTAGAGTACTGTGATGATCCCTACATTACCTTTGTTGCCCAGAATTGCTTTTGCTATTCTAGGATTCTTCTGGTTCCAAATAAACTTTAGAATTGTTTTCTCTAGTTTTGTGAGGTATGATATTGGTATTTTGATTGTGATTGCATTAAATCTGTAAAGGAGTTTTGGAATTATGGCCATTTTCACTACATTGGTTCTACCTATCCAAGAATAGGGGATATTCTTTCATTTTCTGTTATCCTCTTTGATTTCCTTTTTTAGAGTGATATACTTTTCAGTGTATAGGTTTTTCACTTCCTTTGTTAGATTAATTTCCAAGTATTTCATTTTTCTTGATATTATTGTGAAAGTTGTACTTTCCCTAGTTTCTTGCTCAGTGGGTTTGTTATTCATGTACATGAATGCTACTGAAGTTTCAGGGCAGACTTTGTATTTTGACAGTGTACTGTCAAATTTGGATATTAATTCTAGGAGTCTTTTGGTGGAGTTTTTGTGGTCTTCTATGTAGAGTATCATGCTATCCAGAAATAATGGTAATTAACTTCTTTCTTTCCTATCCATATTTATTTTATTTCTTTCTCTTGTCTAACTCTACTGGCTAATTTTCTAGAACTATTCTGAACATATGTGGTGGTAGTGGGCATCCTTATCTTGTTCCTGTTTTTAGAGTGAAAATTTTCAGTTTTTTCTTTTTTAAAAAATACATTAAATTTATTGGTACATTTCAGATTTTTACTATTTAGTATGATGATTTTATCAGATTAATATAAAGACCTATTTAGTATGATGATTTTGTCAGATTAATATAAAGATCTTCTATTTTTCTGTAGTGTTTTTGTCATGAGAGGGTGTTGGACTTTGTTAAAAACTTTTTCTGCATCTACTGAAATGATCATGTGATTTTGATATTTGGTTCTGTTAATATGATGTATTATGTTTATTGATTTGTGAATGTTGAACCATCTATGCATGCCTGGGAGGAATCCTACCTCATCATGGTATATGATCTTCTTGATGACTTGTTGCATTCTGTTTACCATTATCTTACTGAGGATTTTTGCATCCGTGTTCATTAAGGATATTGGCCTGTAGTTCTCTTTTTTGGTTGGATGCATTTCTGGTTTTGGTATCAGGGTAAAGCTTTCTTTCAGGTTAAAGCTTGTGAGCATTACTTCTTTTTCAGTTTCATTAAAGAATTTGAGAGGTTTTGGCCTTAGTTCTACTCTGAAGTTCTTGTAGATTTCAGCAGTGAATCTGTCATGACCTATGCTTCTTTGTTGGTATTTTTAAAATTACACTTTCAATTTTATTGACTGATATTGGATCATTTAGAATTTTGCTTATGGTAGCTATCTTTGTTGTTGGTACCAAGACTTGTTTAGGAGATTATTGCCATTCAGAGATGTCATTTTTTTATCTGGTTTTCAGTTTGTGTGTCTGTCCCAAATACTGCCTCTTTGACTTATTAGTCATTAAGGGTTGGTGTCTGTTTGGCCTAGCACTCAGTTCTTTGGTTCTATTGTATAGTATTGTTTATGATTCCTTGACAATCTCTGTATTGATATACAAGGAAGAACTACTGATTGCAACTATGTTATATTGGCTAAAGTTGTAGAACCAACAACCACAGCATCAAGCACATTCCAGGAAATGACAAACTGTGATAATTTAATTTGCCACTGTTAACCATAATTACAATCTTTATAGTTCCATAATGACATGTAAAACCATTCCAAAAACTATATACAGTCAAAATCTACTCAAGAGAGCAATTTTACCCTCAGGGGAGAGAATTTCAAGGGGTTAAGAGGACAAAGTAAAGAAATAGAAGAAAAGAAGATTAGAAGCAAGGCTGAAGGGCAAAGGAAGATTACTGAAGCTTCAGAAAGCTGGTGAAGACAGGAGAGAAAGAATGAAGGAAAAACCAAAAATTAGAACAAAGCAAAAGCAAAATAATTAAAAAGAATGTTCACAATCATTGAAAAATAAAAGCAGACAATCATGTTAAAAAACAGGAAATTTCTCTGTGATTTCAAGCCTTTGGTTATCTTCTGGTTTCTACAGTTTTGTGGTAGTGTCCAAATCAGATCCCAGATCTGTGTGAGTAACCCCAATAATTCTGCAGTAGGATGGGGGAGGATGCAGACATGGAGGTTTCAGGATTTCAGGTTGATCCCAACTTCCTGTTGTGAGAATAGGGCCTGAGTCCTCAGCCAGCTACACTCTGGGCAATCCTTCCCTGCAGGCCACTCACTGCTCCATTACTTTGAATATCCCTATGGCTGTCCCTAACTCAACTGCCATGGGACTCCCACCCAACACTGTGAGCTCTGAGACATGGCTTCTCTAAGTTCCAGGTTCAGTGGCCTCCCTCAAAACAGATGTTTCTCCAGGGAACACTGGTGAGATGCTCAAACCAGTGTCACTCAACAGCTGCTCAAGCACACAACATTCACACTTCACTCCACTGGTGTGCTTCTCCCTGGAGGCCTCTGGATATATTGACTTTTGCTGTGTCTTTGTTGGTTTGATACTCCTCTCTCTCGATGTGTGATGGGAGCCAAGGTCCAACATTGAAGACTTCCAACAGACAGAGGTCATTGTTATCCCCGCATAGTCTGAGAACAAAAAGGCATGTCAAGGAGAAAGTTTTTCCTTGGACACTTGCCCCTAATATGTGCTTGGGAAAAATGCTGCCAGGCTGCAATGTCCTCTGTTTGGAGGGGGGAGGAGGCAAGACATTGAATACCAGAAATCTGTCTTGTGTGGCTTCACTTTGCCAGGTTATTTGGGTTCTGCCAGGTATTTGGGGACTTCTCAGAATGCCAGTTTCTGTGTTGGTCATAGGTTCAGACCCTGCCAGCAGCCTACATTCCTAAATAAACAAAAGATTAAAGAAGAAATTAAGGAAGAAGTAAGATAGTTTCTACAATTAAATAATAATGCCAGTACATGTACTAGAACTTATGGGAGGGGCCAGAGGTTTAGCTCAGTGATGTCACCATCTGCTTCCCAAGTGCAAGGTCCTGAGTTTGACCCCCGGTACTGAAAAAAAAATTCCCTTTTGCTTTAAACTTATGGGAGACAGGAAAGCAATCATACAAGAGAAGTTTATGATTGTGAGTGCCCAATCAGAAAAATAGAACAAGCCCGAATCAATAACCTAACAATACACATTTAAACTTTATTGCTGAGGGCACAGTAGGTACTTAATAAATATATCTGACAGAAAGAACAAAGAAATACAAAGAATTAGCATTTTGTTTGGCTATTTTAGAATACAAGGACTTGAGAAAATTCCTGAAGAAACTTCCTGATCACTTCATACCCTTATCCCCCCAAAAAGAAAGAAAATAATACTTCACAAGTAAAATCTTTCAAAATAAACTATAATCAGGAGGACTAGGATGTATCTCGGTGGTAAAGTGTCCATGTAATTTGTATGAGACCAAGAACCACAAAAACAAAACAAAAACAATATAAATTATAATCATTAACTATTTTAAATGAAGCTGGACCAAAAGCCATGTACTTAGGAAACTGTGGCTCCAAGTACATAGATGAATTAAGAGCAAATGAAGTGTTGGCAAGATATTGCCTACCTGTCTGCCGTGATGCTGCATTATTCATGACATCTCAAAGTGTTTTTTCTTCCTTCTGACAACTCAATCATCTCCGTCAGATATGTTAAACTAATTTGGTGAACCAGAGTCAATTATCATGAAATTCCAATGTATTGCCACTTTTACTTTTCAAAATAATTCTTATGTATAAGACTTTTTTTGACTTTAGGGTTTTATTCTCAAAAAATTTTTCAGGGCTGGGGACTTAGCTCAGTGGTTCCACTGCCTGCCTCATAAGCACAAGATCCAGGGTTTGATCCCCAGTACCAAAGAAAGAAATCTTTCAGTCCAAGTTTTGAACTTCCAGATTAAGTAATACACTAGAAATGTTACACACTCTAAATTTTTTGTGATGTTTTACCTTAAATTATCTGAACATATTTTAAATGGGGAATAAATGATAGTAATATTCTAAAAATTGTAGAAGTTAAAAGCAAAACCCCCCAAGGAAACTATGGAAACTATCAATAATTTCAGTATTCTAGTACCATTTTGACCTTTTTGGGGGTGTACCAGGGATCAAACTCAGGACCTTGTGCTTTTGAGGCAGGCAGCAGAACAACTGAGCTAAATCCCCAGCCCCTACCATTTTGACTTTTTGAACTCTGGTTCTTTGGACAGATTCTTGTGCTTTAGAAATATTAAGCTAAACACAACATAAAGTCTATTTAACCTCAAAGGCTAATGTTCTCTTTCAGGAAGCATTCATTCCTTAGATTTTAACTATCTGCATTTACAGAAAAACTGAAGACAACCATACAGTTAAAATTGAACTAACTTCAAGAGGAATAGTAGTCTCTTGGTTTTTGTCACAGATCATACCAAGTGATTGCATAAAATCAGTAACTTCTCTATTGGAAAAGTAGTTGATGCTACAGTATTTTATTCACTTGCTCAGCTATATATGTATCATCTTCCACTTTGAAAAAAGGTGATAATAATTAAGACAACTATCATTACTACCATTACTGTCTCAAAGGGACAGGAAAAAACATCAGTGCCAAAATGAAAAGAACTCCAGTAATTCAACAAGAGACAAGACCAGGGCAAGAAACATGTGGGCAGAATTCATTTGGTCTCTTCAACTTTATGCTGAGGCTTAGACAAAGTCTTAAAATAAAAAGTTAATATGTCAAGTATTAAAGTTCATTAATAGCAAAGTTTTCAGAAACAGAAGAATCCTGTGTTCAGATTTTTATCAGATTACCAATACTGAAGCACAGCCATGTCAGCTAGGCATGGTAGTGCATGCCTATAGTCCCGGCATTTGGGAGACTGAGGCAGGAATGTTGCCATGAGTTGGAGACCAGCCTGGATCACACAGTCTCAGAAAACTAAAAAAAGAAGTGGTCATGTCCCAATGCAGTAGTTTAATTAGTTAAACAAATGCTCAGTTACTTAAAGGTGTGACAGAATTATCAGTGTCCTTGCCAATCCACTATATATGATTGCATAATTAACTCTTTTAACAGCGATAGGGCCCTGGAGAGCTCAAACATACTTCAGCAGCTTTGGATTGCTTAATTTCAATTGCATTTACTCATAATTTTTAGCCCCTCCAAAGTGATGGCTTCAAAAACAAGAAACTGTATACTATTACAAAAAAAACAAAACAGTATTTTTCATTAGAGGCAGGGAGAGGGAGGGAGATGAGGGGAAGTTTATGTTTCTTCACTGATTTCATCAGAAAACATCAAAAACTCAAACCTATAACAAATAATTTAATCAGCAGTGGCATTTTCTTCATATGGAATGCAAAATGCACACATTCACATGCTTACATATGCATAAATATATATATATATATATGTTTTCTTTACAAAGCTTCAAAGTTTGCATTACCAGCATGCAAGCCTCTTCTTCCATGGAAATGCCTAATATTGACAAGAAATGTCTAAAATGCTTAAGAGACATTTTCAGAAAACTAGACTCTTTTCTTGGCTCTTAGAGAATTTTCCTGCCAAACTTCTACCAAAGGCCATTAAAAAAATTGTTTACACTTACATTAGTATTACACATTTAAAACATACTAATTAAATGGCTGGCTTGAATTCGGGAAAAAAAAAGAAAGGAAATCTCACAATAAAATCTAAACCCTTAGAATGTGGAGTTAGTTTTTTGTATTCTTTTCCAGCCACCTAATGTTGCATCACTGTTAAATCAGAAGCAGCATATCATCCAAGATATTTGCAAATAATTTGTCACATTTCCCAGCTGCTATCTTTAAATACAATTTGTACTAATCTGAGTTCTAATTCAAAAGCATCTAGGCAATCCTGAGGGTTTGCAGCAGTGTTTCTTTAATCAGTCTTTTCATTCGCCCATTCATAGACTTTTTTTTCACAGGAATGAGAAGTTCCATTTTGGAATTTTCCAAAAGTGCCTCCGCAACAGGCACAATATCAGTTTCTTGTTTTACATAACTCTGCAAGGGTTCCTTCTTTGTCTCTGTGTCTATGAATGTGATTCTTTCCAGCATTTCCCACATAATGATCCCCAGAGCAAATATTGTCAGCTTTGGCTGTATAGTGTCCTTCCCACACTTCAGGAGCCATGTAGAAATCAGTTCCACATGCGGTGGAAAGGAAACACTTGTTTACACTGACAGGTTCTTCTGGATTCTGCCCAGAGGCTGAATAAACTTTACTTAGATGAAAAACAGCCATTTTCAAGGTGGGTTCCAATTCACTTGTATCCAATCTGCTTTGAGAAATTAGGATGTTATTAGGCTTTGGTGGATGATCTGGTTTTTATGCAAAAAAGCCAGGGCACTGCTCAGCTGAGGCATAAAGCTTGTGTTTGTCTTACAATTGGGTTTTTTGGGGATAGCAGATATTCATTCATATCTTCTCCATCACAAAAATCCATCACAAACCACAAATAATAGGCGCTTCTGGGATCAAGGACAATTTCTCCTTTTAATGAAGTCTCTACAAGCTGTAAGTAAAGGGAAGAATTAGAGGCCATGGGACATCTTTTGCACCATCCTATCTTTCTGTAGGATGCATTCTTCCAAGTGAATCATGTTTGGATGTTGGCTCTTGATACTGCTTAGTGCTCAGAACTTATGAAGGCCTAGTTCAACATATTCAGGTGCATGGCATCAAATTTTGTTCACTGAAACCCATGCAGAAGTCTTTCTGATGATGGCTTCATACACAACACTGCAACTGACTTGGCATACCTCCTGTATTAGATCGTACTTTGGCTGGCTACTCACCATCTTCAAGGTCGCGGTTTTTCGGGTTGGCCGCCACCACTGCTCCTTCTCAAGGCCTCTGCAGGCCACCATTATCTTGCAGCTTGTGCCTCTCTTAACTTTGGTAATTCATAAGTATCTCAAAATCTCTCCATTTCTTCTGTGTTTTCCATTTTATTAGAGTACAGGTTCTCAAAGTAGGTATTGATGATCCTCTGGAATTCTGTTGGATCTGTTGTGACTTCACTTCTTTCACGACTAATTGCATGGATTTGAGCCTTTTCTTTCTTTTGATAAGGTTAGCTAAGGTTATATCAATTTTATTTATTCTTTCAGAAAACCAACTCTACAATTTATTTATTTTTTATATCATTTTCTTAGTTTCCATTGCATTGATTTTTGCTCTAATCTTTATAATTTCCTCTCTTGTATAAGCTTTGGGTTTTTCTTGCTCTTGTTTTTCTAGGAGTCTAAGATTCATCATTAATTAGTTTATTTGAGCTCACTCTGTTTTCCTATTGTGGGCATTCACTGATATGAATTTTCCACGTAGAACTGCTTTCATTGTGTTCCATAGATTCCTGTATGTTGTACTGGTATTATCATTTATTTGTAAAAACTGTCTAATTTCTTCTTCAATTTCCTCTGTGACCCATTGATTGTTCAGGAAAGTGTTGTTCTATTTCCATATGTTTGTGAAGTTCCTATGGTTTCTTATGCTATAGATCACCAGCTTGATTGCACTATGACCTGATAATATACAGGGGATAACTTAGATTCCTTTGCATTTATTCAAACCTGTTCTATGAGCTAGTATGTGGTCTATATTGGAGCATGACCCATGTGTACCAGAAAGAATGTATATTCTGATTTTGTTGGGTGGAACACTCTATAGACATCTATTAAGTCCATATGTTCAAAAGCTTGTTTCAGTACTAGTATTTTGTTGTTGATTTTTTGCCTGAATGATCTGTCTATTTGTAATAGTTCAGTATTTAGATCCCCCACTACAATTGTATTGGTGCTCATTTACTTTTTCATGTTATTTAATATTTGTTTTATATAGTTGGGGCATTAATATTTGGTGCATATATGTTTATGATTATCATCTCTTCCTCTTGAATTGTTCCCTTTACAAGGATGTAGTGGCCTTCTTTGTCTCTCTTAATCAGTTTTGGTTTGAAATTTATTTTGTCTGTGAATAAGATTGCTCCCCCTGCTTTTTTTCTGGGCTACTGTCACATGGAGGATATTTTTCCATCCTTTCACTTTCAGTCTATGGGCTTCTTTTTGCACTAGGTGTGTTTCTTGTATACAACATATTGTTGGATTTTGCTTCTTAATCCATTCTGCCAGTCTATTTCTCTTGATTGGTGAATTGAGGACATTGACATTGATGGTTATAACTGATATGTACTGAATTATTATTGTCATGTTATTGTCCTTTTGTTGACTCTCTTTACTTTCTCCCCCTCTCCTTTTAGTTTCTTGCCTTGCCTATTTGATTTGGTCCGTTGGGCTTCATGTTGTTGTGAGCTTCATTGTCTTTTTCTAGGATATTGTTTAGAATTCCTTGTAGTTCTGGTTTGGTATTCATGAAGTTTCTTAGTTGTTCTTTGTCATGGAAGTATCTTATTTCCCCATCCATTTTGAAAGTGAGTTTTGCAGGATACATCAGTGTAGGTTGAAGGCTGTTTTCTTTTAGTACTTGAAATACCTAACTCCAGGCTCTCCTTGACCTGAGGGCTTGCATTGAAAAGTCTGCTGTGATTCTAATGGGCTTTCCTTTGCATGTGAGTTGTTTTTTTTTTTTTTCTTCTCTAACTGCTTGTAGTATTTTGTTTTTCTATTGGGTTTCTGGGATCTTGATTATTATATGTCTAGGTGTAGATTAGTATTATTTTTGATAGATTATTTTTGATCATGGCTAATTGGAGTTCCATATGCCTCACTTATTTGTGTGTCAAAATTTTCCCCTCCTTTTGGGAAGTTTTCTCTCATTAATTGTATGAACAATTTTTTTTATGTCACGTATAGTTTCTCCTGCTACTTCACGGATTCCTATCAGTCTTATATTATTTTTTTTACATCATCTAAGAGTCGGATTGATTTCTAATGGTCCCTTACTGCTTTTTTTTTCAGCTTTAATTGAGTTTATTGGTACATTTTAGGGATACAGTACAGTTACATTCATTGTTGGGATCATTAACCTCTACTTGGCAAGTCTTGATTCTCATTTTTTCCCCTTACCTGCCCTTACTGCTTTTAATGGATCTCTCTTTTCATGGTCACTGACTGCAATCCTGTCTTCTATATCTGTAATTCTATCTTCACATTTCCTCATCCTCCTGTGAATACTTTCTGTAGAGTTTTTTATCTCCTGGATATCTGTTTGAATCTGTTTCATGGATTTCATTTCATTCCTATGTTGGACGTTCCAGTTCTATATTTCTTTCCTATGCTGGGCATTCATGGTTTCCACCATGGTCCTGAGGTCAACTTTTTTTAATCTGTTTCTGTTCCAGAGTCTCTAACCATGTCTCATTCTTCTCAATGTCTCTGTAGTTATCTGGGAAATTATTTCTGTGAATTTTTCTAGACCCTCATTTATCTGTTCTTTTACTTCCTGTGCTATTGGTTCAGGGTGACCAGATGGTTCACTGTCAGACTTTTCCACCTCATTTTCCTCAGAGTTTACCTTTGGTGGTATGGAAGTCTGTGTTTGTGTCTTGTTTAAATGCCTTCTCATTTCTATTTTTGTCATTGATACTCTCCTTGGTTTAATTCCTTGGTTAATACTTCAATCTTCCAGATATAGCTGGTTTTTAGGTTTTGAGTCTAATGACCCTGAGGCAAACTCATTTTCATTATACCAGGGAGGACAACAGATTAGATCAATCACAACACTTTAGCCCAAGTGATACAATCAACAACACATTAGCAGCAAGCACAACTTAGAAAATGACAATTTGTGATAGTTATTAATCTATAACCTTTAACCATGTGAATGAAATAAAAGTCATATATCACCCCAAAACATCTTTATAGTGAATAAACTCTTCAATATAGCAACATTCCTCTTCAGGTTGGGGATTTAGAAGGAATTGGGGAGGCAGGAATAGATAGATAGGATAGAGAAAGGTTAGAAGTGAAGTCACAGGAAACTGGAAGATCACAGAAACTCTAGGGAGCTGTTGAAGAGAGAAGAAGACAGAACAAAATATTCTGAAGAACAGAGCAAACAAACAGCAATAGGGAGGCTAGAGAGTGTAATCACTTTCTTTTAAAACTAATGGCAGTTGAGACAAGGAAAAAGTGAAGCAAGGGAAAAGAAAGAAAAACATTTCAATTAGGATAGGTACAGGAAGAAAAAGAAGGAGAGTATTGGAGATCAAGGTGGAACAGAGTGAGAGAGGACGAGAGAGAGAGAAAAAAAAAGAAGATAAGAAAAGATTAAAAATGAAAAAATTTTGAGAACGGAGACTAATAAATATAGTTTTAAATGATTAAAGATAAGTGAAAAATATTACTTTGAAAATAAAAAGTACAAATAGAAATAGAGGGCCTCCATCAGGGTGTGCCACTTTTGACACAATAGACAGCAGTGTCAAGAGTGTGCAGGTCTAAGCTAAGTAGTCTCAACAAGCCAGCAGCTGTCACCTGAGGTTCAGGCTGAGTTTTGGCTACAAGTCCCAAGTTGAGACCTCTGTCCTCCTGCTGGGTTGAACTATGCAAGGTTGTTCTGCAGGTTCCAGCTGCCTTTCCCCTGAAATTAAACCAGGTTCTAATGTGAGGTGCTGGTCCCTCCAACTTACCAACTATAGTGGTGTGGTATGCCTTTATCACAGCGATTTTCTTCTCTTTTCCATGGGGCTTCAACTTTCATCTAGGAGCCTCAGCGAGGCCTTCTTTGTTGTTTTTGCAGGCAGGGGTGACTTGGGGAGGCATGAACACTGCTATAGTGGTGCCCATGTGGCTGGGTTCCTCCGTGGTGCCGGGTCAAAAGGGTGTGCCTACCAGCAGGCTGCAAGCAGCAGCCATGCTCCCCTGTGGTGCCTGTTCAAAGGGCTTATCAATTCAATTATGAAAATCAACAAATTTATTTCATTAAATTAAGTGAAGTTTATTTTTATTCATTTATATCTTACCAATCATTCCCTAAATTTTAACATAGAAATCTTAGAAATATTCCATTGTTGGTGTATATCATATGCATTTACATCTACTGTACCACAAATTACCTGTATTATAATTTTTATACCAGTTTAATGTTTTCTTTAAGGAATTGTAATATGAGTTAACTGCTCTGCTAAATTAATGAGTTTATTTGCATTATTGTAATAAAAAAAAAGCCCTGAGAAAAACTACAATCCACCTAAATGGCTTGTATATATAACTTGCAGTTCAAGTTGCCAGTAATGATCTAATTCATATCAGAGCTATCTACCAATGAGACCTATCAATTACTGCCCCAGTTTGAGTGTGTTTACTGGTCTGGAAAGCCTGGAGTGAAGTACCTGAAGCCCTAAAGCAAACAATTTCCAACCCAGAGTAACATATGTTGTAAACCTTTCTTTCAAAATAGATAAAAAATAAGAAATTTCCATGAAAAAGAACTATGTAAGAGATACATGAATGTGAAAACAATACTTCAGAATATACTCAAGAATATCCTACATAAAGACAAGAAATGAAACAATGCCAAAATTTCAGATGGAACAAATAAATTGGTCAGGCATTAGATAAAGCAAAAAAGAAAAAAAGAGTCTTTAACCATAACAACAAAAATATGCCAAGAATATATTAATATCTTTCAATAATATTTCTCAATGTTAATGGCCTCATTTTTTCCATATAAAAGACACAGATTGGAAGACTGGGTAAAAAAATAGACAAACCATCTGTCACATTCAAGAAGCACTTCTAATCCAAAAAGATATTCTTAGACTAAAATTTAAAGGATGGAAAACAATGTTTCATGCACTAAGACTCTTAAAGCAAGCCATGGTAGTATTTTTACACTCAGACAGAATTTCAATCTAAAAATGATCAGAATAAGCAAAGTAAGTCTGTATACTTTTTAAGGGAATAATTGAACAAAAAAAGATAGTATTTGTAAATATATGTACACTGAGTACTGGAATAACTATCTGCATAAAACAAGGACTGCAGGACATAAAAGATCAAAAAACTTCCAACATAATCACTTTGGGTAGCTTCAGTACTCTACTGTCACAAAGGGACAGATAAACTAAACCAATATAGAAAGAAATTACAGAATTGAACCATTTTGAACAAATGGACTTAATATATATCTACAGAGTGCTGTAACCTACAATAAAATAAAAATTTGTCTCATCAGCACATGGAACTTTTTCCAAAATAGACTATGCACTAGCTCAAAAATCATGCTTAAGAAAATAGAAAGTATTAAAAAATCACCTCATGTTTAGTATCAGATAATAGTGCATTGAAACTAGAAATCAATCACAAAAGAAACTACAGAAAATGTATAAACATTGTGAAACTTAATAAAACACACATGAAACTCAGAAGAATTCAAGAAAGGCACCAATTACTGGAATTAAACAATGCTGCCAGCACAATGTACCACAACCTATGGGACACAATGAATGCAGTCCTTATAAGGGAGCTTATTCCAATAAATGCTCACATTAGAAAAACTAAGGGGACTCAAATAAACTAATGATGAACTTCAAGATACTTGAAAAACAACAACAATCCAAACCCAAACCAAATTTAAGAATGGAAATGATAACAATCAGAGTGGAAATTAATAAAACTGCAACTAAAAATGCAAAGTATCAACAAATCAAAGAGCTTGTTCTTTGACCAAATAAACAAAATAGATAAATGATTATCGAAGCTTACCAAAACAAGGAGAGAAAAGATACATATTAATGCAATTAGAAATGAAATAGATGAAATTATATTAGAAAACACTGAAATTCAGAAGATAGTAATGACTATGTAAAAATTGTATTCCATCAAGTGTAAAATTTTAAAGAAATGCACAGATTCTTAGATTCATGTAAATTACCTAAACTAAATCAAGAAGACAAAATTCTGAACAATCTCATCACAAGCAATGAAATTGTGATGAGAATATATACCAAGCAAAAACACCCCAGAACCTGGTGGCTTCACTGATGAATTCTACAAGACCTTTAAAGACATTATAACACCAATACTCCTCAAATTCTTCAATGAAACTGAAAGGTAAAGAGTGCTTCCAAACTCATTTCTGGAAGCCAGTATCACTTTCATCCCCAAATCAGACAAAGTACCAACCAGAAAAGAAAACTAAAGACCAATCTCCTTAATAAACAGATGCAAAAATCCTTAGTGAGATATTGGCAAATAGGATTCAATAAATCATCAAAAGGATCATACATCATGACCAATAAGATTTCATGCCAGATTTGGAAGAATGGTCCAACATATGCAAATCTATAAATGCAATCCACCACATAAACAGAAATAAGGACAAAAAGCACATGATTATCAATAGAAAAAATTCCAACAGCCATTCATGATTAAAAAATACCAGAAAAAATAGGTATACCAGGTCCTTATCTCAATCTGATACATGATATTTATGACAAATCAACAGCAAACATCATATTAACAAGTAAAAACAGAAAGCCTTTCATCTAAAATCAAGAGCAACACAAGAATATCTACAGCACCATTTCTGTTTGATACAGTACTTGAAATATATGCCATAGCAATCAGGCAAGAGAAAGAAATAAGAGGGCTATGTATAGGAAAGGGAGAAATCAAATTATCATTACTTGCAAATGACATTATTCTCTACACAGAAAACCCCAAAAATTACATCAAAAGTCTCCTACAACTTACAACCAAATTCCACTATGAAGTGGGACACAAAAAAACACAGAAATCAATATAATTTCTATACAGGAATAATGTACTAATTTAGAAAGGAACTGGGAAAAAAGTACCATTCACAATATCATTAAGAAAAATTAAATACCTAGGTATTAACAAAGGAAGTGAAAAGCCTCTACAAAGAAAATTGCAGTACTCTGAAAAAGACTTTGATAAGAACTTCAGAAAATGGAAGATAGCCCTGTTTTTGGATAGGTAGAGCTAATACTGTCAAAATTGCCATTCTTCCAAAACTGATACATTGTTAATACAATATCAGTTAAAATACCTACAGCACACTTCACAGACTAAAAAATCCTAAAATTCATGTGGAATAAAAAAGACCCAGAATAGCAAAAGCACTCCTCGTCAACATGAGCAAACTGTAGGCAACAATACAATAGCTGACTTCAAGTTATATATATATAACACAGGCTACAGGGGTTTTAAAAATGCCATGGTATTAACACAAAAACAGACATGTAGATCAATGGGACAGAATAGTGAATGCATAATCAACCCCAGATACATTCAACTATTTGATCTTTGGAAAGGGGTCTAAAAGCTTACTTTGGAAGAAAGTTTCTCTAGCAAATGGTACTGGGATAACTGGCTATCAATATGCAGAAAATTTAAGGTGGACCTTTATCAATCAGCATTTGCTAAACTAAAATGGAAATGAATCCAGGGTCTAAATATCAAAACAAAAACATGTAACCTACTTGAAGATAAAACAGGTAAAGTTTTTGGTCAGCAAAAGAATCAACAAATGAGATTACCCCAAATTAAAAAGCTTCTGCACAGTAAAGGAAACAATCAACAGAGTGAAGAAACAAGGTAAAGAATGGGGAAATATTTGCCAGCTATGCTTCAGAAAGACAAAAAAGTCTAGAATATATAAAGAACTAAAAAATTTACAGCTCCCCACCAAAAGACTTGATTAAATAATTGGCAAGTGAAATAAATAGACACTTCACAGAAGTACAAATGCAAATGGCTAAGAAACATGAAAAATATTCAACAGCTCTAGAGAAACTATTCTCTGTGGCTGTAATATTTATATATGTCATAAACATGAACTAATAATAATAATGATAATAATATTAATAATAAGGAAAAAAGATCTTGTGACAGGGAAAGAGATAGGTGGGGAGGGGAAGGGGAATAAAATATGCTCAGTACATGTACCTACTCCCTAAGACGAATGTAAACAGCACATAAACCAAATATGTACTAATAAAAAAGTAAAATCTAGATTAAAAAGTTAAAAATAGGGCCTGGGATTTAGCTCAGAGCTTCCGCTGCCTGCCTTGCAAGCACAAGGACCCGAGTTTGATCCCCAGTAGCAAAAAGCAAACAAACAAAATGTTAAAAATAAAGTTAGAGCTACTTAAATGGCACAAAATTAAATTAGAACAGTAGTGGTGAACATATTGCTTTTCTTTTAAGACAAAAGATGTTGATGTATGAGTTGTTTTCTCTAAGTCAAACCTCAGTTTTCAGGTTTAATTGCAATTTTGGCATTTTGCCATCAATAAGTGGATTTTGGTTTACAGTATAGGCCCTCATCTCTAAGAGGTTGGCCATCACTGAGCTGGAACATAATTTTCTTTTCAATATTGTGTTATTTAAGATAAATGCACTAAAAAGCCACACCCCATATCTCTCTGTATTATCTTCAAAATATAGAATGCTTCATAAAGTAAAATATGGCCTGCTTTCCCAGAATTTGGGAGGGAGATCAAGGCAAGAAGATCACCACGACTTCAAGGCCAGCCTAGACTACATAGTGAGTTCAAGATCAGCCTGGAGTACGTGGCAAGACCCTGTCTAATTTTTTTTAAGTAGATGACAGAAAACCATTCTCATTATTGCAATAAGCATTCTGCAATTGTAATTTTCTGTTTAAAAAATCCTGATTACAAAAGATTGCAGCTCTTAAGTTGTACAATGATGTTTCAATTTGTAACTAGTAATCATTATTTTATTCTGATTAGAGAAGACAGCATATTGAAATTTTCTTTTCAAAAATACCAAAGCCATGTTGACATATATTTTTCTTTTTCTTGATGCATCCTGCTCTCACAGAATTATTTTGTGATCCTGTGTAAAAGTCAGTTCTATTAGTAACAGACTTTGAGTGTCTTGGGATTTGTTGTTTATTACTCGGCTGTCTTATTTCTGTCTTCTAATACAGTAAACCCCACACCCTCCTTATTCAGCCAAATAATGAATATCTACTGTGTGCTAAACACTGTACAAAATGCAAATGTGACAAATACTGTGATGTCTATGGGTATGGGTGTTGGTGTATAGGGAGTGCTGCAAATGCAATGTGTATTAGAGTACACTAGAAAGACCAATGAATTTGGCATCAGAAAACCTCAGTTGAAGATTCAATGTGCAATATTGCTCAGTTTACTAACCTGTTAGATTTTTATAGAACAATGTTTACCCAAAATTAAGTGCATAAAACTTTTAAGCTAAATTTTGTAGTTCTGGTGGTGACCAAATCTTAAGGATTCATAAAAGAATAAAGAATCACAATGTAAATGCAGTTCTCTAACTTTTCTGGGAATTTTCTTTTCAGAATGTTTGTGACTAGAAGATTGACAATATTCCATCTTTTACAGATTCCAAATCATACACCCAAAAGTGGACAGTTGCCTTTGCCTTCATTTGGGTATAAGACATGATCATACAATTTTAATTGTATTATGACTTTCATTTTTTACTCCTAATAGAAATAATGCTATAGATATAATGGAAAATTAATACTGTTTTAACACAGTGTCTTAGACAATTTGATCTGCTATAACAGTATACCTGCGACTGAGTTATTTATAAAAAATGAAAATTTATTTATTTTTAAAATATTTTATTTGTATATTGTAGATATACAGTACAGTTACATTCATCATTGGGATCTTGTACCTTTACATGATGTATCTTGGTTTGTATTTTTCCCTATTCCCCTACCCTTCCTTCTCCCCTCCACCATTCCCTATTTACAAACACTTTGTTTCCATTTTTTTCTTTTCTGTTATTTTTTCTCTTCCTTTTTTACCATTCCCTTACCCCTCTCATTGACCCAATACCCTTAGACCTTTTCTTCCTATTACAAAATATCAATTATATACTTTGACCATTATTTACCCTTTTAGTTTATCACACCAGAGAAACTTTATATTTCCACATGTGTGTCTTATTCATTACACTTAAGAATATGTTCTCAATGTGCATCCACTTAGTTATAAAATGTCTCTACTTTCTCATTCTTTATGGCTGAGTAGTACTCCATTTTATAAAAGAACCACATATTCTTTATCCAGTCTCTGGTGGATAGGCAATTGGGCTGTTTCTAAGTTTTACTTTACAAACTGTAGTACTATAAACATGACAGCATATATCAGTGTGGTATGATTCTTTTTCATTCTTTTGGAAATATACCCAGCTAGGGAAGAGCTGGGTCAAATGGGACTTCAAATCCTAGTTGCTTAAGGTATATTCATGTTGATTTCTACAGTGGTTGCACCAGTCTGAACTTCCATCAACAATGAAAAAGGGTTTCTCACTACAGCTCTGCCAGCATTTGTTATTGATTGATTTCTTAATAGGAGTCATACTTTCTGGGGTGAGCTGGAATCTCCGTGTTGTTTTCATCTTCATCTCTCCAATGAGCAGTGATGCTGAACATTTTTTCATTTATTAATTTGCTTCTTTTATTTCTTTATCTGAGAAATGTCTGTTCATTTCAGATTCCCATTTTTGAGTTGTATCTATATATCTGGGGGTTTGATTTTTTGAGTTCTTTATATATTCTAGATAGTAGTCCTTTGTCTGAGCAGAAGCTGGTAAGTTTTTTCCCACATTGTAGGTTGTCTCTTAGCTCTGTTGGTGGTTTCTCTTGAACTGCAGAAGCTTTTTGAAAAGATCAAATTGCCATTATTGATTTTTTGTACTAGTTCCTGTCCTACTGGGAATTTGTTCATAAAAACTTTTCCTATGCAAATGTCTTCAAGAGTCTGCCTAACTTATCTTCCAACAAATTTAGTGTTTCTGTTTTAATATTTGGATCTTGAATCCACTGGATTTTAGTGTGCATGGTAAAAGATAGAATTCTATTTTTAATCTTTGGCAAGTTGAAATCCAATTTTTGCAACACAATTTATTGTACAGGCTATCTTTCCTCCACTGAGGATGGTTAGATCCTTTGTCAAAGATGAGGTAGATGAAGCCAGGGATTTAGCTCAGTGGTTTGATGGCCTGCCTTGCAAGCACAAGGACCTGAGTTCAATCCCTGGTACCAAAAAAAAAATGAGGTTGATGAAATCATCTTGAGTTCTTTTGTATCTTTCAATCGATTCCAGTGATGCTTGGGTCTATTGTCTTTGACAGTATCATGCTGTTTTAACACAGTGGCTTTGTAGTATAGTTTCAAGTTGGGGATTGTGACATCCACTGTCATGTTTCTGTTGCCCAGAGGTCTCTTCTTGATACAAATGAATTTTTGTATAGTTTTCTTTTGTTCTGTGAAATATACTGTTGCGATTTCAATAGGCACTGCATTGAATCTATATAGAAGTTTTGGAAGTATGGACATTTTCACTATACCTGTTCTTCCTTCTCAGGAATAAGGGATATCTTTCCATATTTTTATATCCTCTTCTATCTCCTTTTTCAGAGGGCTGTAGTTCTAAACGTAGAAAGCTTTTGCTTCCTTTGTTAGAGTGATTCCTAGATATTTCATTTCTTGGATGCTCTTGTAAAAGGGATTGTTTCTCTAATTTCTCTCTCAATGAGGCTGTTATTTGTATACAAGAAGGCTATTGATTCTTGAGTGTTTACTTTGTATCCAGCTACTCTACTGAACTTATCCATTAAGTCTAGCAGTTTTTTGACAGAGTTTTTTGGGTCTTTTTTACAGAGTATCATATCATCAGCAAATAATGACAGTTTAACTTCTTCCTTTCCTATCTTTATTGCTTTAATTTTTTTCTCTTGTCTAATTGCTATAGCTAATGTTTCCAAAACTATGTTGAAAAGGAGTGGTGACAGTGGCCATCCTTCTCTTGATCCTGATTTTAGCATAAAGTTTTTCAGCTTTTGACCATTTAGTATGATGTTGGCTTTTGGTTTTTCATAGCTAGCCTTTATCAATTTTCTGTAGGGTTTTCATCACAAATGGGTGTTTGATTTTGTCAAATGCTTTTTCTGCAACTGTTGAGATGATCATATGATTTTTGTCCTTGACTCTGTTAATATAGTGTATTACATTTATAGATTTATGAATGTTGAACCATCCTTGCATCCCTGGGATAAATACTGTTGGTCAGTGTATGATATTCTTGATGATCCTCTGTATTCTGTTTGCCAGTGTCTTACTGAGGATTTTTGCATCTATGTTCATTAGGGAGATTAACCTGTAGTTCTCTTTTTGGTTGGATCTTTCCCTGGCTTTGGAATCAAAGTAGTGCTTGCTTCCAGGAATGAATATGGAAGTACTGCTTCCGTTTCAATTTCATTGAAAAGTTCAAAGAGTACTGGCAGTAGTATTGGCCTTTATGCCCCTCCCATTCTTCTGTGGTGTAAATCCAGATAACAGCACCACCCCAGAGGTACATGCAGGAACAGGGGGGCTGGACTGTGGGGGTGCTGCAAGCACCAACACTGCTCAGCATCCTACTGATCTGCCACAGAAGTCAAGCAGCTGGTGTGTGAGCTATAGGCTAGATCCAGGCAGTTCTGCCTCCTACCACTATGCTCTGAAAATGTATTTGTCATACTTCTAGAGGTCTAAGAAAGTATAAGATCAAAGTGGTACATATGGTGAGGGCCTTCTTACTTTTTTTCTTACAAGAATTAAAAAGAAGAAACCTCTTGCAAGTTATTTTCATGTTAGCTTTAATCCATTCATGACAATGTAGACCTTATAATCTAATAAGTCCTCTTGACCTAAGAATCTCAGGTTAGGCCCCAATTCTGAAGATTGCTGCATTGAGTGTTAAGTTTCCAACACATGAATTTTAAAGGGGCAAAAACATTCAAACCACAAGAGATAGAAATCTACAATAAAATTTCCTTTCAACTTCACTTATAAATCGAAAACATCATTTGAAAGTGAAATAGCTTTGGAATGCTCTATATAGAAGCTAGCAATTAACCTTCCAAGATAGAAAGTACCAGAATCAGATTGAGTCTTTTGAATTCTGTGTGTGTTTTTGTGTGTGTGTGTGTATGTGTGTGTGTGTGTGTATTTGCATGTGAATGTTTGAGAAGGGGATATCACTGTGTTACCCAGGCTGATCTTGAACTCTTGGGCTCAAGCAATCTTCTTACATCAACTTCTTGAATAGCTGGGACTGAAATACTGCACTACCACACCTGGCTCTCACTTGTGGATTCTATTAAATATGTAAGGAAAAACGTGAATTCTGTAACATCTCTTCTGGTAAATGGATGTAGAATGAATACTTCCTTTTTCATTTTATAAAGCCAGAAATTCCAAAAAAGCAAAACCAGACAAAATTGACTAAAACAATATAGAAAAAGAATTACATACCATGCCAGGTAAGATTTATTCCAGGTAAACAGGCTGATTCAACACTTCAAACCCAACTAATGTAATCCATCATATTAACAGCCTAAAATAAACAAAAAACAACAACTTTGCATCAGTAGAAGAAAAATTTGACAAAACCAACACCCATTCATAATAAAAGTTCTCAGCAATATAGAAATAGAGGGGAACTCCCTCAGTTAAATAAAAAACATCTGCCAAAAGCCTACAGCTAGCACCATACTTGATTTTGAGAAACTAGATGCTTTTCCACTAAGATTTGGAACAATACAAGAATATTCATTCTTACCCATCCTATTCAGCATAGTACTGGAAGGCCTGGGTAATGCCATGATAAAAGAAAAAAATAAGACATACAAATTAGAAAGGAATAAACCATCTTTTTTTACAGAGAACATTATTATTTTTTTCAGCTTTGAGTTTATTGGTACATTTTAGTGATAGAGTACAGTTACATTCATTGTTGGGATCTTGTACCTCTACATGACAGGTCTTGGTTGTCATTTTTTTCCTGTTATCCCTGCCCTCCCTTCACCCGCTCCTCCCCTCCCCATCTACAAACACTTTATTTCCATCTTTTCATTATCTCACCTTTTTTTCTTTTCCCTTATTACCCTTCCCCTACCCATCCTACCTTCCCTACACCTTTAGCCCCTTTGTTCCCATTTCACAATGTCAGTAATCTTATTAGGATCTTCTATAATATTGCAGATTATTCACACCAGAGAAACTATTCGGTATTTACACATGTGTGCCTTATTTATTTCACTTAGGAGTATATCTTCAATATATATCCATTTTCCCATGAATGAATCTATATTCTCATTCTTTTTTTTTCAGCTTTAATTGAGTTTATTGGTACATTTTAGGGATACAGCACAGCACAGTTACATTCATTGTTGGGATCTTGTACCTCTACATGACAAGTCTTGATTCTCATTTTTTCCCCTTACCTCTGCCCTCCGTTCAGCCCCTCCTCCCCTCCCCATCTACAATCACTTTATTTTCATCTTTTCATTCTATCACATTTTTTTCTTTTCCCTTATTCTCATTCTTTATAGCTGAGTAATATTCCATTTTATAGAAAAACCACATCTTCTTTATCCAGTTTCCAAATGATAGGCAAATGGGCTGTTTCCAAGTTTTAGCTATTACAAACTGTGCCACTAAAAACATGGGTGCCCATACATCACTGTGGTATGATTCTTTTATTTCTTTTGGAAAGATAGCCAGCAGAGGGATGGCTGGGTCAAATGGAACCACCAGTCCAAGCTCTTTGAGGTATCCCCATATTGATTTCCACAGTGCTTGCACCAGTCTGCACTCCCACCAACAATGGAGAAGGGTTCCTTTCTCCCCACAGCCCTGCCAACATTTGTTATTGTGTGATTTCTTGATAGCAGCCATTCTTTGTGGGGTGAGGTGGAATCTCAGTGTTGTTTTCATTTGCTTCTCTTGGAAGACCAGTGATGTGGAGCATTTTTTCATATATTTACTTGCTGCTTTTACTTCTTTGTCTAAGAAATGTCTGTTCATTTTGGATGCCCATTTTTGAATTGGGTCTTTATATTTGGGGGTGCTGATTGTTTTGAGTTCTTTATATATTCTAGATAATAGTCCTTTGTCTGAGGAGCAGCTTGTAAAATTTTTTTCCCACATTAGAAGTTTTCTCTTTGTTCTGCTGATGGTTTCTTTTGCAGTACAGAAGCTTTTTAATAAGATGAGATCCCAGTTTTTTATTCTTTCTGCTAGTTACCATGCTACTGAGTATTTGCTCATAAAGTCTTTTCCTATGCCAATGTCTTCCAGAGTTCTGCCTAACTTACCTTCCAGCAAGTTTAGCGTTTCTGTTTTAATATTTATATCTCTCATCCACTTGGATTTTAATTTAGTGCATGGTGAATGATAAGGGTCCAGTTTTAATCTGTAGCAGGTTAAAATTCAATAATACCTACTTTGAAAACCTATACTCCAATAAAATGGAAAACACAGAAGAAATGGACAGATTTTTAGGTACTTATGAATTACCAAATTTGAACAAAGAAGATAAAAACATTTTACACACCCCAATTACAGTCAGTGAAATTGAAAATGTAATTAAAAATTTAGCAACAAAGAAAAGCCCAGGCCCTGATGGATTCACTACTGAATTTTACAAGACATTTAGAGAAGAACTGCTGCCATTACTCTTCAAACTTTTCAATTAAATTGAAAGGGAAGCTATACTTCCAAGTTCATTCCTGGAAGCAAGTGTCACTTTGATTCCCAAACCAGAGAAAGCACAACTAAAAAAGAGAACTACAGGGCAATCTCCTTAATGAATATAGATGCAAAAATCCTTAAGCAGATACTACCAAACAGAATACAGAGGATTATCAAGAAGATCATACATCCTGACCAAGTCGGATTTATTCCAGGGATGCAAGGGTGGTTCAACATATGTAAGTCAATAAATGTAATACACTGTATTAGCAAAGTCAAGGACAAAAACCATATGATCCTCTCAATAGATGCAGAAAAATGATTTGACAAAATTCAACACCCATTCATGATTAAAAACTCTGCAAAAAATTGGAATAGATGTTCTATATCTCAACTTAATAAAGGCTATCAATGAAAACTCAGTAGCCAACATCATATTAAATGGCTAAAAACTGAAAATCTTCACGTTAAAATCAGGAACAAGACAAGAATGCCCACTATCAACACTTCTCTTTGATATAGTTCTGGAAATATTAACCACAGCAATTAGACAAGAGAAAGAAATTAAAGCAATAAAGATAGGAAAGGAAGAAGTTAAACTGTCATTATATGCTGATATGATACTCTACATTGAAGATCCAAAAAACTCCACCAATAAACACAATAAAAAACTAGTATAAAAACACACTAATTCAGGCAATTTGGAATTGACAAAAAAATAGACAAATATATTGGTGGAACAGAGAAGACATGCTCAAAAATATCCATCTCAAAGCAACTTGCTTGAGAAAAAACAAAATTTTAAACAATTGGACATTCACATGCAAAAATAAATAATCTAAACACACATCATTCACCTTTCATTAGAAAAAAAAAGACAAAGAAATGACTAGTGCTGGGGATTTAGATCAGTGGTTCGGGAGCCTGACTCCCAAGTGTAAGGACCCGAGTTCAATCCCCAGTACCAAAACAAACAAACAAAAAAGCAAGAAAAAAAAACCCCAAACAAACAAAAAACAAACCAAAGAATTAACTTATTGTACATTATAGACTCAAATATAAAATAAGAACTATTGATCTAGAAGAAAACATAGAAGAAAATCTAGGCAAACTTGGAGATGGAATTTTACACTTTTTTATTTTAATAGAAGTAGATATTAGTGAAGAAAATATAAAGAGAGTTCTATAAAATAATTTTTCTTAACAAAATTAGAGGACAATAAATGTAAATACATTGTGTAACATGATCTTAAAAGAATATATTTTCTTTTTTTAATCTTGAGTTTATTGGTACTTTTTAAGTATACAGTACAGTTACATTCATCATTGGGATCTTGTACCCTTACATGACAGATCTTGGTTGTCATTTTTTCCTCATACTCCTGCCCTTCCTTCACCCCCTCCACCCTCCCATATTTACAAAGACTTTCTTTCCATTTTTTCCTTTTCTCATATTTTTTCTTGTCCCTTGTTTCTTTTCCCCTATCCCTCCCACTTCCCCTATACCTTTAGCCCTTTTCTTCCTATTTCACATTATCAGTTATACAATTTGTATACAGTTATACAATTTACACTTTTAGTTTTTCACACCAGAGAAACTATTTGGTATTGATCACTTAGTATAATGTTCACTGTTGGTTTATCATAGATAGCATTTATTAGATTGAGATAAAAAATCTATTTCAAATTTCTGTAGAACTTTTACCACTAATTGGTGTTGGACTGTGTCAAGTCTTTTTCTGCATTAATTAATATGATTGTGTGATTTTCGTCTTTGGCATCATTAACATGGTATCTGTATTGATTTGCATATGTTGAACCATCCCTGCATCACTGGCTTGAATCCTACATGGTCATGGTGTATATTCTTCTTGATGATTTGCTGCATTTTGTTTGACACTATCTTATTGAGGATTTTTTGCATCTATATTCTTTAGGAGATTGGCCTTCTCTCTCTCTCTCTCTCTCTCTCTCTCTCTCTCTCTCTCTCCCTCTCTCTGTCTCTCTTACTTCCTTCTGTGGTTTGGTATCAGGGTAACACTTGTTTTCAGGAATGATTTTGGGAGTATTGTTTTCCTTTTTATCTCACTGAAGAGTTTAAAGTATAGTGGGATTAGTTCTTTTCTAAATTTCTAGTAGAATTCAGCTGTGAAACCATCAATACCTGGGCTTTCTTTCTGATAATCTATTAATTATATTTTAAATTTCATTGGCTGATATTGGGGTATTCACATTTTTATATTTTATTCATTCAGTTTTGGTAATTCATGAGAGTCTAAGAATAGGTATATTTCATCAGTGTTTTCCATCTTAATAGAGTACAGGTTCTTGAAGTAGGTATTAATGATGTTTTGTACTTCTGTGGTGATTTCACCTTTTTATTCTTATTTGCAAAAAATTAAGTATTTTCTTTCCTTTTTTGATATGGTTGGAAACGGCTTATCAATTTTATTTAATCTTTCAAAGAATCAACTCCAATTCATTGACTTTTTATATTATTTTCTTAGTCTCAGATGCATTAATTTTTGCTCTCATCTTTATAATTTATTCCTTCATTTCATCTTTGGTCTTGATATGTTCTTCTTTTTCTAGAAAGTGAGGGTCAACATGAGGTTTTTTATTTGATCTCTTGTTTTGTTGATGTAAGAATTTTACTGCTGAAAATTTCCCTCTTATGACTGCTTTATTTGCATCTCATAAGTTCCAGTATGTCTTACTGGCACTATCATTTAATTGTATGTACTGTTTATTCTTTAATTTCATTTGTGACTAATTTAGGAGAGTTTTATCTAATTTCTATGTGTTTATGGAGTTTTTGTGGTTTCTTTTGCCATTGATTTCCTATTTCATTGCACTATCATCAGATAATATGCATGGGATAATTTTCATTCCTTTGCATTTCTTAAGCATATTCTATAGCTAGTATGTGATCTATTTTGCAGAACATCCCATATGCCACTGAGAAGAATGTGTATTCTGATGTGTGGTAGAACACTCTAGACATCTACTAAGTTCATTGGTTCACAGGTTTGATTCAGCTCTGATATTTCTTTGTTGATTATTTGTCTACTTCATCTTCTATTTGTGATAGTTGGATATTGAAGTCCCCCATTATAATTGTATTAGTGCTTAGTTGATTTTCATGTCCATTAATATTTGTTTTATATAATTGGGTGCACTGGTATTTGGTGCATATATATTTAGGATTGTTACTTATTCCCCTTTGAATGTTCCTTTAACAACTATGTAGTGACCTGCTTTACCTCTTGAAATCAGTCTTCACTTAAAATCCACTTTGTTTGCAAATGGAATATCTACTCCTGCTTTTTTCTTTGTTCTTGTTGCATGCAATCTGGTTTTCCATCCTTTGACTTTCAATCTATGAATTTCTTTTTGTATGCAGTATATTGTTGGATCTTGTTTTTTGATCCATCCTGCCCACCTGTTTCTTTTGTTTGGTGAGTTGAGACCATTTATATTGATAGTTATAACTGATATATATTGCTTTATCCTTCTCATATTATTTTCCTGCACTTGGTTTCCTATCTTTCCCTTCTGCTTAATTGCCCTCCCTGTATGGTGGATTCTTTCTTTGGTGTTCATAGACTTGAGGTCTTCATTATTCCTTTCCAAAATATATTTCAGGGAATTTTATAGACCTTGTTCAGGGATCATGTATTTCTTTATTTGTTCTGTGTAATGGAAATATCTTTTTTCCCCACTGAATTTGAAAGATAGTTTTGCATGGTACATCAGTCTGGGATGGAAGTCGTTTTCTTTCAGAGCTAGAAATACTTCACCTCCAAGCTCTCCTCGACTTAAGGGTTTGCATTGAGAAGTCTTCTGTGACTCTAATGGGCTTTCCTTTACAGGTGATTTGTTTGTTTTCTCTAACAGCTTTTAATATTCTATTCTCCTGCTGAATTTCTGGGACCTTGATAATTATATGCCTTTGTGTAGATTTATTTTAATCATGGCTGATTGGAGTTTTATATGCCTCAAATATTTGTGTATAAAATTCTTTTTCCATATTTGGGAAGTTTTCTGCCATTACTTCTTTGAAAATGTTTTTATAGTATTTGTGCTATCTGCCACCTTCTAATCAATCTTATATTGTTTTTCTTTGCTTCATCTTGTAGGTGTTGGATTGACTCTTCATGGCCCCTTACTATTTTTAAGATATCTTTTTTTAATGATCATTAACTGCAATCCTGTCTTTTAGATAAGAAATTCTGTCCTCACCTTCATTCAATGTATTGTGTATACTTTCAATATGATTTTTAGTCTCCTGGATATCTGTTTCAATCTGTTTCATTGATTCCACTTCTTTCCTATGTTGGACATTCATAATTTCCATCATTTTCTAAGCTCCTCTACTTTTTAATCTGTGTCTATTCTAGGTTCATTGAGCGTGTTCTTCATTTTTAACATCATTTTGTTTACCTGTGACATTATTTTCTCTACAACCTAAGACATTTGGTTTTTTTTTTTTTTCACTTCTGCTTCTATCATTTCAGAAAAGTTATGTGACTGGCTTCTGATTTCCTCTATCTTGTACCATGGACTTGTCCTAGATGGGCTGGAGGTCTAAGATTGCATTTTTTATGTGCCTTATCTTTTTGTTTGTTTGTTTCATTTTGTTTTCTGTGTTGATGTTTGTACATTTCTTGTGGTAGATAGATTTATCACAAGTATCAAGGCTTTCCTAGGAAATGTCTACTCCTCAGAGATATCTTCTTAGCATATGTTGTTCTTTGTCTTTTTTGTCCCAAGATCTTACCTTCCAAATTAAGTAAGGATCAGAAGTTCATATCTCTTTGGCTCAGCACCCAGTCCTTTGGTACTCAACTATGGTGATGGATATAGCTCCAGACAATCATAGTGTTTTCATACAAGGGAGAACAATTGATTACAACAGGTTTGACATCCTGATGAAAGTATTACAACATCAATAACATTAAGCACAGCCTAGAAATTGACAAGCTATGGTAACTATTATTTTGGTAACTTTAACCATAGGAGCAAGTTATACAGTCATATAACACAATCTAACATAAACCAGGAAATTGTATACAATGAATTTCCCCTTAGTTGGGTGATTTTACCCTCTGCAGGAATTTGAGATGGGTACAGGCCAAAACAGAGAGACAAATGAAGGAAAATATAGTAGAGGCAAATTTGGAGTAAATACAAGCTTTGAGAAACTGGAAAAGAGGACAAGAAAGAAAGCATGAAACATAAAGCAAAATAATATTGAAGTAAACTAGAAAGATGAGATAATGTTTACTAATATGAAAATATCAAAAATGAAGAGAGTTTAGGAAACAGAGAAGAGAAGTAGAACAAGAAAAAATAAAGTGAAAACCTAAAAAATGAAGAAAAATAAATGTAAACAACCAGACATAGAAAGAAAACAAAACCAACAAAGAAAACAAGAAAAATATTCCTCTGGATTCCATAGTTCTGCAGTAGTGTCCAAGGTAGGCAGTGTTTAAAAATTGTGCCATGTAACCATGCCAAGTCTACAGTAGAATTAGTGCTGGCTATGGAGCTGATTTTGTGGGAGCTGGGGCTGGTCTTCAGCCAGAAACCTTTTGGATGTCTCTCTTTGGCCCTCCCAAGCCTCCTTACCATGGGCTGCTATGGCATTCTCAGGTAGACATAGCCCAGGGTTGCCCCCAGTCCTGTGCACAGTTGGCTTCACTTGGTCTTTACACATCTCATCTTCCTCTGATTCACCCCTACTGACACTTCTCTAACCTGTCCTGCTGCTTGTCACAAGGCGGGGGTGGTGCTGTCTCTAGCCCAAGGATGCTGTTACCCTTCAATCTCCTCTCCAGTGGGTTGTGTTGACCTTCTGAAACTGTTTATGTCCCATGCATGCATTTTCATCTTTCTCTAAAGCCACCTGTCACCATTCACTTCTTTCTTCACCTCCACTGTGCTGTCACTCAGTTTTGCTGCAACTGAGTTTTTCAATTAACTTCTAGCGTGCATGACAGAGAAAAAAAATGCTGGTGTCTCATACATCTGGGAAGGAGTAGACTTCTGGTCACTCACATCTGTGTGTGCCAGCAAAATTTGCTTGAAGGCTGCAGTGTCTTTTGTGTCCAGGAAGGCAAAAGAGGCAAGAAGCTCTTTTCCTCCAAATCTATTGTATGTGGTTTGAGTTAGTACACTTCCCAGTATGGCAATTAATGCTTGGTTATGCCCATGCTGGTAGTACTTTGGGCTGATATGCTATTTTATGAACTCTTCTGCCTATGTTTTATTTGATCTACTACTCCTTATTTCATATTGATTTTGGCATCAGGATGTATATCTCTCCCTTTCTTCCAATTACCTGTGTTTTTACTTCATTTTTCTCTTATCAAGTCCAATTTTACTTCCCCTCTATTCAGTCGTGTTGAATCTTTGGTGGAAATTGTAATCCTAGGTAATTTAAAGGTTGAGTCAGCAGGGCTGCAGCTTTGAGGCCAACCCAAGATCCTGTGGGCCATGGCATGGAGGAATTGTGGAGACCATGACAAACCCTGCTATGTGGAAGATCAGCAGCCTGCTGATGAATTTTAAATACAACATCAAAATCATTATCATGAGATATAAATTGGTAAGGCAAATATTAAAATTAAAAACTTTTACTCTATGAAACACATTATTAAGAGAATAATAAAGACTACAGAATAATAAAAATACTTATAAGACACATATCTGACAAAAGACTGATATCCAAAATTTGTGAAGAACTGTGAAACTCAAAAAGAAAAAAAATGCTATAACAACACAAAAACAAATTTAAAAGTAGGAAAAAATATGATTAGGCACTTTACCAAAGAAGATACACCAATGGCAAGTATGCATTTTTTTTAAATTTTATTGAGTTTATTGGTACATTTTAGGGATACAGTACAGTTACATTCATTGTTGGGATCATGTACCTTTACATGGCAAGTCTTGATTCTCATTTTTTCCCCTTACCTCTGCCCTCCCTTCACCCCCTCCTCCCCTCCCCATCTACAAACACTTTATTTTCATCTTTTCATTCTCTCACATTTTTTTTCTTTCCCTTTTTGTTCTTCCCCTACGTATCACACCTTCCCTACACCTTTAGCTCCTTTCCTCCCATTTCTAAATGTCAGTAATCTTATTAGAATCTTATGCATTGTTGCAGAATATTCACACCAGGGAAACTATTCGGTATTTACACATGTGGGACTTATTTATTTCACTTAGGAGTATATCTTCAATATGTATCCATTTTCCTATGAATGAATCTATTCTCTCGCTCTTTATGGCTGAGTAATATTCCATTTTATAGAAAAACCACAACTTCTTTATCCAGTTTCCAACGGATGGGCAAATAGGTTGTTTCCAAGATTTAGCTATTACAAACTGTGCCGCTATAAACATGGGTGCACATACTTCTCTGTGATATGATTCTTTTAGTTCTCTTGGAAGGATACCCAACAGAGGGATGGCTGGGTCAAATGGAACCTCCAGTCCAAGCTCTTTGAGGTATCTCCATATTGATTTCCATAGTGGTTGCACTAGTCTGCACTCCCACCAACAATGGAGGAGGGTTCCTTTCTCCCCACAACCCCGCCAACATTTGTTATTGTGTGATTTCTTGGTAGCAGCCATTCTTTGTGGGGTGAGGTGGAATCTCAGTGCAAGTATGCATTTTTTAAAAATGCTGAATATCAAGCATTATCAGGGGATTGCAAAATAAAGGAATGAGCACATTGATCTTTATATTAAAAGTATTTTACAGGGCCAGGGGTTCCAGCACCTGCTTTGCAAGTGCAAGGACCCAAGTTTGATCCCTGGTATCAGAGAAAACAAAACAAAAAACCACTTTCTGAAAAGTATTTTACAACAGACAAGAGGGAGAAGGAAAACTAGCAAGCCCTCTGGATATTTACCCAAAGAAGATAAAGTCCATGCATTTTAAATATATCTTTACCTGTATGTTCATTGCAACACTATTCATTATAGCCACCATAGAGAAACAACCTAAGTGTCTGCTAGTGGCAAATGGTTAAAGGAAATGTAGTATATTTGAGACAACATGGATGAAAATAGAGGGCATTGTGCTATGTGAAATAAGCCCCTCCAAGAAGAAAAATAATATATGACTTCATTCTTATATAGAATATCTTTAAAGTCAAATATACAGAGAGAATAGAACAGTAGTTTCTAAGCTGTTAGAGGGAATGGGAAATATAGGTCAAAGGACACAGAGTTGCAAAGTAGCAGATTGCAGCATAAACAATTCTAGGGATCTAATGCACATGAAGATTTCTGTTAGTAAAACTATTTTTTTGTATTAGGGATATTATAATCAGGGTTTACAAGGTAATAGATTTAATACAGGGCACATAATTTGTAGGATTATTTTATATCGTTCATCCAAAATGTAAAATGTAGAGGAGTACAAGAGATCTGTCCACACTCTAGAGACACAAAGAACCCAGTGAAAGTCCTGTATTCTATAGCAGTCTCCCACACAAGTCCAGGTAAAGGCCTACAGCCCAAGCCAATGTCCTCCATTACTGCAGCCAGAGGCTGAGAACCCATCGCAATGTCTCATGCAAGTCTGTATTAAGAGTCTGCACCAGAAAAACCCAAAGACTAGTGGTCGAAGCTAGAAAGCCTGCAGCAATGGCATAAAGGATTTGTGTCACCAGGCTGAGAGATCTGCACTGGAGCCAGGAAGCAATGTTCAAGATGAAAACCAGAGCTCCCCTTTCCCCTCCCCTTCCCACTTTCCCTTTAACCACTTACTTCCTATTCCAACCATCAATTATACCAGTTAAATCTCATTTACACTTTTAGTTTTTCACACCAGAGAAACTATTCGGTATTTACTCAAGTATGTCCTATTTATTTCACTTAAGAGTATAGCCTCAGTGTTTTCATCTGCATCTCTCTAATGACCAGTGATGTGGAACATTTTTTAATATATTTACTTGCTCCTTTTACTTCTTTGCCTGAAAAATGTCTATTCATTTCAGATGCCCATTTTTGAATTGGGTCTTTATATTTGGGGGGATGATTGTTTTGAGTTCTTTATATATTCTAGATTATAGTCCTTTGTCTGAGTAGCAGCTGGTAAAAATTTTTTACCACATTGTAGGTTGTATCTTCATTCTTTTGATGGTTTGCTTTGCAGTGCAGAAGCTTTATAATAAGATGAGATCCCAGTTGTCGATTCTTTCTGCTAGTTCCCGTGCTACTGACGATTTGTTCATAAAGTCTTTTCCTATGCTAATGTCTTCAAGAGTTCTGCCTAACTTATCTTCCAGCAAGTTTAGTGTTTCTTTGTTAATATTTAGATCTTTAACCCACTTGGATTTTAATTTAGTTCATGGTGAAAGATAAGGGTCTAGTTTTAATCTTTGGCACGTTGAGATCCAGTTTTTCCAGCACCATTTATTAAAGAGGCTATTCTTCCTCCAGTGAGGATGGTCAGTTCCTTTGTCACAGATGAGGTAGCTGAGTACATCTGGAGTTGTTTTTGTGTCATTCAATCTGTTCCACTGATCCTCAGGTCTGTTTCTTTGCCAGTACCATGCTGTTTTTAGCACAGTGGCTTGTAGCATAGTTTCAGATTTGGAATTGTTATACCTGCTGCCAAGTGTCTGTTGCCTAGTATGGCTTTTGCTATTCTGGGTCTCTTATGGCTCCAAATGAATTTTTGGGCTCTTTTTTCTAATTCTGTGAAGTATAGTGTTGGAATTTCAATTGGCATTGCATTGAATCTGTATAGCAGTTTTGGTAGTATGGCCATTTTCACTATGTTGATTCTTCTTACCCAGGAGCAGGGTATATCTTTCCTCTCAAAGAATGGCTGCTTTTAAGAAATCACACAATAACAAATGTTGGAGGGGTTGTGGGGAGAAAGGAATCCTTCTCCATTGTTGGTGGGAGTGCAGACTGGTGCAACCGCTATGTAAATCAATATGGAGATGCCTCAAAGAGCTGGGACTAAAGGTTCCACTTGACCCAGCCATAACTATGCTGGGTATCCTTCCAAAAGAATTAAAAGAATCATACCGCAGTGATATATGTGCACCAGTGTTTATAGTGGCACAGTTTGTAGTAGCTCAAACTTGGTAATAGCCCATTTGCCCATCTGTTGGAAAATGGATAAAGAAAATGTGGTTTTTCTATAAAATGGAATACTACTCAGCCATAAAGAATGCGAAATTAGAGTCATTCATAGGAAAATGGATACATATTGAGGATATACTCCTAAGTGAAATAAATAAGTCACACATGTGTAAATACCAAATAGTTTCTCTGGTGTGAAAAACTATAATAGTACACAAGATCCTAATGGGATAATTAATAATGTGAAATAGGAAGAAAAGGACTAAAGGTGTAGGGAAAGTGGGAAGGGTAGGGGAAAGGGAAAAGAAAAAACTATGAGAAAATGAAAAAGTGGAAACAAAGTTTTTGTAAATGGGGAGGGGAGGAGGGGATGAAGGGAGGGCAAGAACAAGGGGAAAAAAATGAGAACCAAGGCCGGTCATTTGGAGGTACAGTTTCCCAGTAATGAATGTAACTGTATTGTATACCTAGATTGTACCAATAAACTCAGTAAAAAGAAAAAAAAGTCTAGCCTCAGTTTGCATTCATTGAGCTATAAATTTCTCTGGTTTCTCATTCTTTATGGCTTAGTAGTACTCCATTTTATAGAAAAACCACATCTTCTTTATCCAGTCTCCAGTTGATGGGCATTTGGGTTGTTTCCAAGTTTTAGCTATTACAAACTGTGCTGCTATAAACATGGGGAAGAGAAAAAGAGAAACTTAGTAGGAATTTCAGTAGGTGTTTGACAAACAACTAAGTTATATTCCTCTTAACTCTAGGGAATCTGTTATTACCCTAGTGATTATTACTTTACATTATAGAAGTCAATACATTAAACAGGGATTATTGACCATGATGCTTTAAAAAGTGGAAACATACGTAGTTCAGTTCCAGAAACTCTTATAGGTTCTTCAGCTGAGTTGGTTTCTATATTACTGAAATAAGTAACTTTATTTGACATTTTAAATTTCAAATAGAAATTATATGTACTGAGTTTAGATGTTACATATCTTATTTTAATAATTCATACAAGAGAGAAAAATAATAGCTATCAACACAGTGGATAGTCTCAATCAGACAAGTAGTAATGTCTTTTTAAGAAATTGAAGATAGCATTGTATACCTATTAGAACTATAAAAATCTAAGATGTTGACAGCACCAGATGCTGGTGATGATATGAAGGAACAGAAATGCTAATTCTTTGCTATCGTTGAATTATAAAATATTGCAACCATTTTGGAACAGTTTCACAGTTTCTTACAAAACTGAACATACTCTCGCCATATGATCCCTAATCATGTGATTTGTATCTACCCAAATAGGTTGAAAACTTCTATTCACACAAAAAGCTGCACATGAATGCTTAGAACAACCTTACTCATAAATGCTAACACTTGGAATCAACCAAGATGTCCTTCAATAGATGGAGTAAACAAACACAATATGTTACATTCTTAACAATGGAAAAGTATTCAGTACCTGAAAGAACGAGGCTATCAACATGCAAAAAGACAGGGATACCTTAGGTGTATATTGCCAAGTGAAAGAAGTCAATCTGAAGTCATTCTGTATGATTCAATCAGAAAACACTGTGAAAAATGCAAAATTCTGGTAAAGATAAAGGAGGTCAGTAGTTAGTAGAAGTTTGTGGCAAGGGAGGGTGGGATGACTAGATGGTGCACAGGGAGAAATTTAGAGCAGTGAAACTATTTTGAATATACTGTAATAGTAGATGCATGTCATTATACATTAACCAACGCCCCGCAGAGTACACAATCAAAAAGGTGAACTTTAATGTAAACTATAGACTTAACTAATCAGCTCAGAAAAAAATCAGAGCTCACTAAATAAATTAAATTTAGCAATAATTTTGTTAAATAAATTCTATTATATTGTCTACTCATACAATAGAATATTTTAGAGCTATTAAAATGAATAAGGTATTCTGGAAAGACAAAATTATAAGGGTGTGTAATGAGCCCAATTTTTGCTCTGGACTGAGAGAGGGACTAACTACAAAGGGTTACTGTGAAGAAATTTCTGGATTGATGGAACTGTTCTAAATTTTGACTGTAGAAATAACATCACTGTGTGCATCTGTCAGAACAATAAAATGGTTTTACTATGTATAGTATTAAAAGTAAGTTGAAATAGGTTAAGGAATTACAAAAACTTTTAGAAAAAAGCTCATAGTAGTCTTACAACTCTGAAATTTATCAGAACACTCAAGGGCATGTCTCACTTATAATTAAAATGTTCAGTGTCATCATTCAACAGCCACACACACCGTATTTACAAGAGAAACTCAGGGCCAGAAAGAAGGGACGGTCCGAAAGTTATAAAGAAATTAGTGAGGGCCAGAGATTTAGCTCAGTGGTGCCACCGCCTGCCGTGCAAGCGCAAGGTCCTGAGTTCAATCTCCGGTACCACACACACACACACACAGACACACACGCAGAGAAAAAAACTTAGTGGATTTAAAATTAATTTTATTGGTACAATTTAAATACACATAATGATCACATTCATCAAAGAGAGTTTTTATGTGTGCATGGTATATCTTGCTTCCTTTTTTCTCCCCATCCTCTTCCTTCCCTTCAACCTCCACTTCCACCCTATTTAAAAAAACTTTGCTTCCATTTTCCTTCTTTTCCTGTTTTTGTCCTTTTCCCTTCCCTATTCTTTCTTCCCTTTTCATAGACTCTCAATTTTCCTTTCCTTTTGAACAGTTTCTTCCTATTTCATATTATCTGTAATACATTTTTATCCTCATTTACCCTTTTTTATCTCACATCAGAGAGACAATGTTATATTTACATGTATGTGTCTAGTTTATTTCACAAGACCATAGTCACAAGTTGCATCGTTTTAGCTTATCCTTTGTAGCTAGGTAGTACTGCATTGTATAAAAATGCATCTTTTTAATTTATTCATCAGTTAATGGACATTTGGGCTGTTTCCAAGATTTAGCTATTACAAACTGTCACTATAAACATGTTCTAGTCCTAATTTTTAAAGGAATCTCCACACTGATTTTCACAATGGTTGCACAAGTCTGCACTCCCACCAACAATGGAGGGGAGTTCCTTTTTCACCACAACCCCTCCAGCATTTGTTATTGGTTGATTTCTTGATAATAACTGTTCCTTCTGAAGGGAGGTAGAATCTCAGCATTTATTTAGTTTGCATTTCTCAGATAACCAATAATGTTGAACTTTTTAATCTATTCATTTGTCATTTCTACTTCATCTGAGAAGTGTCTATTCATTTCAGATGCCCATTTTGGATTGGGTTTTTAATTTGGACTATTTTTTTCAGTTCTTGTACGTTATTCCTTTATGTCAAATGTATTAGTCCTCTATCTGAGGGACTACTGGATAAATTTGTTTTCCCATGTTGTGAGTTATCTCTTCATTGCTTTGGTGATTTCTTTTGTGGTGCAATTTTTTTTAATAGGATAAGATAGTAGCTGTCGATTCTATGCTCTATTTCCTTCGCACTTTGAGTTTTGTTCATGAAGTCATTGCCTGCCCTTATGTCCTCAAGAGTTCTGCCCATTCTCTCTTCCAGGAGATTTAGTGTTCCCTTTTTAATATTTAGATCTTTGATCTATTTTTGACTTTAGTTTAGTGTATGGTGAGAGATATGGGTCTAGTTTTAGTCTTACACATATAGAAAGTCAGTTTCTCCAGCACCAATTATTAAAGAGGCTATATTTCCTCCAGTGAACATTTTTGGCCCCTTTGTCAGAGATAAGGTGGTTGAGTGTTTTTGGTATTGTTTCCATCTTTTCTAGTCTGTTCCATCTTTTTTTTTTTTTGGCCAGTACCATGCTGTTTTTATCACAATAACTCCATAGTATAATTTCAATTCAGGGATTGTGATGCCCCGGCCTTGCCTTTGGTACCCAAAATTGATTTTTCTTTTCTAAATTTCTTCTTCTTCCAAATGAATTTTGGGAATGTTTATCTAGTTCTGTGAGGTATGCTAACAGTAATTTGATTGGGATTACTTAAACCTGTATAACAATTTTAAGAGCATGGGTATTTTTGCTATGTTGGTTCTTCCTACCCAAGAGCAGGAGATATCTTTCCATCTTCTTATATATTCTTCAATCTATGTTTCAGAGTACTATAATTTTCTATACATAGGTCTTTTATTTCCGTTGCTAGACTGATTACTAAGTATTTCATTTATTTCATGCTATTGTGAAAAGTGTTGTTTCCCTCATTTCTTTTTGAGTGATTTTATTATTTATGTTCAGGAATGCTATTAATTTTTGAGTGTCAACTTTGTATTTAGCTACACTACTAAATTTGTTTATTAAGTCTAGAAATATTTTGGTGGAGTTTTGGGGGTTTTCTTTGTGGAAAATCACAGCAACTGCAAATGATGATAATTTAACTTCTTCCTTTCCTATCTTTATTTCTTTTATTTCTTTTTCTTCTCTAATTGTTCTTGTTACTGTTTCCAAAATTATTTTAAATAGGAGTGGTGATAGTGGACATCCTTGACTTGTTTCTGATTTTAGAGTGAAAACTTTCAATTTTTGACCATTTAGTATTAAGTTGGCTTTTGGTATGTAGTATATGGCTTTTATCAGACTGAGGTAAAGACCACCTATTCCAATATTCTGTGGTTTTTTTTAAATCAGTGATGGGTGTTGGACTGTGTCAAATGCTTTTTCTCTATTGTAATTTTTGTCTTTGGCTCCACTGATATGATATATTTTATTTAATGATTTGCATATGTTGAAACATCCCTGCATGCCTGGGAAGAATTCTACTTGGTCATACTGTATAATCTTCTTGATAATTTGCTGCATTCTCTTTGCCAGTATCTTATTGAGGATTTTTGCATCTATGTTCATTACAAATATTGGTAGAGTTTTCTTTTTTGGCTGGATCCTTCTTTGGTTTTGATATCAGGATAATATTTGCTTCCAGAAAAGAATTTTTGTGTGTTGCTTTCCTTTCTATTTCAATGAAAAGTTTGAAGAGAACAAGGAGTAGATCTTTTCTAAATGTCTTGTAGAATTCACCAGTGAATCCATTAGGACCTGGGCTTTTCTCTGTTGGTAAATTTTTATTTACATTTTTTATTCACTGACTAATATTGAATTCTTTAAAAGTTTTATATCTTGTTGGTTCAGCTTTGGTAATTCATACATGCCTAGGAGTCTGTCCATTTCTTCTGTGTTTTTCATCTTGTTAGAGTACAGGTTCTCAAAGTAGGTATTAATGATCATCATCTGGATTTCCCCGGGATCTGTTGTGACTTCACCCTTTTCATTTCTAATTGCATGAATTTGAATTCTTTTCTTTCCTTTCTTTATAAAGTTGGATAAGGGTATATTAATTTTATTTAATCTCTTGAAGAACCAACTCTTTAATTAATTAATTATTTGTCTCAGTTCCATGATTTTTTGCTCTGATCTTAATAATTTCCTTTCTTGTGCATGCTTTTGTGTTGACTTTTTTTTCTTTTTCTAGAAGTTTGAGGTTCAACATTAGGTTATTTTTTCCTGATGCTAGAGTTCACCAGTATAAATTTCTGTCATAGGACTACTTTCACTGCATCTCATTAAGTTGTGCTATGTTTTGTATCCATTGCCATTTAACTGTGACTACTGTTTAATTTCTTCTTCAATTTTATCTGTGACCAATTGGTTGTTCAGGAGAGTGTTATTTAATTTCCATGTGTTTATGGAACTTTTGTGATTTCATTTGCTGTTGATTTCCACTTTCATTGCACTGTTGTCAGGTAATATGCATGGGATAATTTCAGTTCTTTTTCGTTTGCTTAAATATGTTGTATGGGATAGTATGTATGTGGTCTATTTCAGAGAATGTTCTATATGCCAATGAGAAAAATGTATATTCTCATGCTTCAGGATGGAACATTCTGTGGAATCTATTAAGTCCATTTGTTCAGTTTGGTTCAGTTCTGATATCTTCTTGTTGAGTTTTTGTCTAGATGATCTGTTTATTTTTGACAGTGAGGTGTTGAGTTCTCTCATTATAATTGTATTCATACTTGTTAGATTTCCCATGTCTGTTAATATTTGCTTTTTATAGTTGGGTGCAATGATATTTGATGCATATATATTCATAATTGTTGTCTCCTCTTCTTACATTTTTCCTTTAATAGTATGTAGTGACCTTCTTTTCCTCTTTTTGATCAGTCTTGTCTTAAAGTTCAAGTTGTCTGCAAATAGAATGGCTACTCCTGATTTTTTCCAAGTTCCTGTTACATGCAGTGTTGTTTTCTATCCTTTGAAGTCCATGAATTTCTTTTTGAGTTAGATGTGTTTATTGAATGCAGTTTATTGTTGAATCTTATTTCTTCATTCATTCTGCCAGTCTTTTCTTTAGATTGGTTAAGTGAGACCATTTACATTGATGGCTATAACTCATATGTATCGGTTTATCCTTGCCATATTATTTTCCTTCTGTTGGTTCCCTGTCTTTCTCTTCCATTTAATTGCTTGATTTTCCTAGTGGCTTCTTTGTATTGGTGTTCTTGGAATTTTGGTTGTAATTTTCTCTTTCTAAAATGCCCTTTAGAAAATTCTGTAGAGCTACTTTGTTGGTAGTGAATTTCTTCAGTTGTCCTTTGTCATGGAAGTATCTTATTTCTCCATTGATTTTGAAAGAAGATCTTGTGGGGTACATTAATCTGGGTCAGAAGTTCTTTTTCTTTGAGGCTTAAAATACTTCACTCCATAGTCTTCTTGCCTGAATTGTTTGCATTCAAAAGTCTGCTGTGATTCTAATGGGCTCTCTTTTATAACTTAGTTTTTCCTTTTCTCTAATAGCTTATAATATTCTGTTCTTGTGCTGAATTTTTGGGATTCTGATTATTATACCCCTTATCATAAATTTATTTTCATCATGGGTATTTGGAATTCTTTATGCCTCACTTAAGTATATCCAATTCTTCTTTCATGTTTGGGAAGTTTTCTGCCATTTCATCTGTGAACAAGTTTTTCATGGCAATTACAATTTCTCCTATCCTTTCATTGACTCCAATAAGTCTTACATTGTTTTTCTTTGTATTATCTTGCCATTGTTGGATTGATTTTTTTATGGCTTTCTGTTGATTTTGTTGATTTTAGAATATTCTTCTTTTTGTGGTTAGTAACTACAATCATGTTTTCTAGATCTGAAATTCTATCTTCATCCTGGTTTAAATGATTGCCTATATTTTCAATGGACTTTTTAATCTCCTGGATATCTGTTTGAATATGTTCCATGTATTCCACCTTTCCTGTGTTGAGTATTTATAGTTTTCATCATTTATCTAAGCTCTTCTATTTTTTATGTTTCTACTCTAGTTTCATTAAGCATGTCCTTCATTTTGGTTGTCATTTCTCTTTTTTTCAACTAGAGGGTTATTTTCTCTATAGCATCTTCTATTTTTTGCTTACTTTTACAGCTATCATTTCAGTAATTTGAGGTAGGTTGCTTCCAATTTCTTCTATCTCATTATACCCTATACTTGTCAGGTGGGCTGGACAAATGGGGTTGCATTTTATTTCAATGACTTCTCATTTTCTGTTTTATGATTTTATTTCATTTTCAGAGTTGTTACATTTAGCTTTCTTATGGAGAAAGCTTTATCACTTTTTAAATTTTGGTAGCAGGGATTGAACTCAGGCCCTTGCTCTTGCATCAGAACCACTGAGCTAAATCCCCGGCCCATTTATCACTATTTTTGAGGTTTCTCTGGGAAATGCCTGGTCCTTTGAAATGCTTTCTAGGTGTAGGTCATTTTTGGTCTTTGTGTTTATTCCAAGATCCTACCTTTCCAATCTATTGAGCATGAGAAATTCCTATGTATTTAGCTCAGCACCTAGTTTGTTGATCCTGGACTATGGTAGTGGTTGTGACCCCAGACAATAGCAGTTTTGCACAGACTGGAGAACAACTAATTACAACAGATATGATATCCTGGCTAACACAGTACAATTAACAGTATCAATAGCATCTAATACAATTTAGCAACTAACAAACTGTGGTCCCCATTTGTTTGGTACCTTTAACCATATGAGCAAGATCTGCCATTGTATAACAAGTTGCAACTTTAGTCAGGAGCTTGTATTTAGTGAGTTTCCCTTTTATAGTGTGATTTAAGCTTGGGAAGAAAAATTTAAGATGGGTAGGGGATGAAACAGAGAGGTGAGTAAAGAGAAATGTAGTAGAGGCAAGGCTGGAAGATAAAGATGAACAGCCAAGCTTTGGAATATTGGAGGAGAGGAAAGGAGAGAAAGAATGAAGGGAAAAGCAAGGGAATATTGAAGTGAACCAGAAAGGCAAGAGACACTGTTCATTCATGTGAAAGTTTCATAAATTCAAGAGAAATAGTTGAGGGAAAGAAGAGAGAAGATGAATAAAACAGAAGTACCAATGTATAAAATTTAAACAACAATAACAGGAAAAAATCCAACAAGATGGAAGCAGAGAAATGAATCAAGCTAACGAGAAGAAAGAAAGATGATAAAAATACTAAAATTCCTCTGCTTTCAGTGGAGTTCTTGCTTTTAACACTCAGTTATGTGTTAATGTCAATAACAGAGCCTGTAAATGCACTGTGTAGCCCCATCAGGTCTGTAGTAATATCAGTGCTAGGCACAGGGCTGTTTCTGACCTCTGGGATTAAGAGCTGGGGCTCTTGCCCAGTCAGCAGCCTTCTTGATGTCTTGCCCAATTTTCCTCTCTGTGATCCTATCTGCACAGCTTTCTCAGCCACTATGGCACCCTCTGCTTATGTCCACTGTCACAGTGTGTGGGGCACTTCCCCTTCTTGCTACTAGTTGAGGCTGCTTGCCTGCTCACATCTCTGGTTGCAGATTTGGGGGGGCATATCTCTAGCCTTTTATAGTCAGGGTCAGTTTTAGTGACCCTGGCAGGAAATTTGGCTGGAGATGGTCTCTACTTCTCAACATAAATTCCTTCACTATGTTAACCAACTGCTAGCAGTCCTCCTTGGCTGAATGGCTCTCTCCCTCTTTCTATCAGGGCAGGAAAGTGGACTGGCTTTTTTTCCCCCAGAGTGGGTGTTCAGTAGAATATTGTGTTCTGCTTTCATCACTGCCTCCAACTGTACAAGATTCTCTCCATCCAGGTCCAGTCTCTGTTTCTCAGTGAGCAACTGAGTTATGTTGGGATGCCTGCTGGGGCAAGTACACTGCCAATCCACTAGGTTGTGTGTTCTTCATTCTGCAAGAGTTATCTATTTCTTCTATAGCAATGGATCCTATTTTCTTCTCCTCTGTTTGTTCCCTCAATGTTCTCATGTGCCCTCTGCACCCTTAGTTGGGGGAGTGGCTTTGGGCTGTTGCTTTCCAGGTTCTGGGCACATTGTTGGGAGAAACTGTGTCAGTGACACTCACCACTCCACCATTATTTAAAAATCTTTTTTTCAAGTTTATTGGGACTTGTTTTGTAGTTTACTGCATGGTCTATCCTAAAGTATGTTCCTTGTGTACTTAACAAAAGTCTGTATTTTGCTGTTGTTGGTTCTTGTGTTCTCTCTGTCTACTAGGTCTTGTTGGTTTAGGGTTTTATTCACATTCTTATGTATAATTTTATGCAGATTTTATGTGACTAATCTCTGTAATTGTTCTAAACACTATTGAATGTGGGGTAGTAAAATATCCAACAAGCCCCTTCAATTTTGTCACTTTTGTGTTTCATATATTTTGGGGGCTCTGTTGGAAGTTAAGCATATGACTATATTTGCTATGACTTATTGATGTATTGACACTTTTATCAATGTATAATGTTCTTTTACTGAGTTTTGAGACTTCATTATAGCTTTGGGCCAGCCAAATGCTCCAAATAGAAAGTGTGTGTGTGTGTGTGTGTGTGTGTGTGTGTGTGTTCACACGTGCATGTGCTGTTCACCAGCACAGAAAATAGCAAGGCAGAAAGTGACTTTTGCTATGTAACTCCATAGAAAGTTAGAAATGGTGCTTGTTGATGGCTCTGAAACTATCACAAACTGGTGTTACTAACTCACCATTCTAATAAGATCTTAAGTCTAAGTGAAATGTGTCAGGTCAGTGAAATGAGTCATTGTTTAGGACAGCCAGGTCTTTTGATGAGGGCTTTGTGAAAATCTCCCTGTACTCACAGATAACAATTGAAATCCAATTTATTCCAAATGTAGCAACAAGTCTTCAGTCTTTAGTATTGACAGTCAATAAAATTAAAAAGTAATGGTAAATTGAGGCCTTTCTTTGTTGTTCCTATATTCTACTATCATTTTTTCTTTGCTTCTTTTTCTTCCTCTGCTTTTTCTCCAAGTGTTTTATTTCTTCACTGTTCTATCTTTCCTTTTTTCTCTACTCTTTCTTTTCTTTACCCTTCTTTCTCATTTATCTTTCTCTCTAATTTCTACTTTTCTATATTATTGTATTTACCCTGTGATTACTGCAGTTGTTATACATTGGTGGTGAGAGTAAATATTTTAATTTAACATCATTAAGCATATGCTAATAGATGAACAACAGCAACTTTGTTTCTTTGTGGGAAAAGTATCCAAATTAAAACAAAAGGTGAAATGCAAATCAAGCTATCTGGTGATTCAGTTTCAACCCAGTCAGAATGGCTATCATCAAGAGCACAAAAAATATTAGTGCTGACAGTGATGAAGGAGGAAATAGAACCTTTCAATATTGCTGGTGGAAATGGAAATTAGTACAGCCAGTAGTCCCAAAGTGGTGGGGCAGTGACTGCCTGTGACTCAGCTTCTCCAGGACTAAGTATCTAGTGTCTGGAAAATAATATCCTGGAGAGGAATTGAAGAGTGGAGGGTACATGAGAATCATGAGGGAACTGACATAGGAGAAGAAACTAGAATTAAATTATACAGAAGAAATAGATCACACTATGGATGAGAGACCACGCAGTCCTCCCAATGGTGGCTGGCTAGCCATTAGCTGGGAGGCAAAGTGAAACTAAAACTTTTTCCATGGAGAACTAGACAACTGTGCAAAGACTGGAAGAGTCTACTGCAGGTGGGGCCATCAGGGAGAATGTGAGACACTGCTTCTGGAGCAGAGTTCTACGGTCAATAGTTGGGGACTGACCTCAGTATAAGTACTGGAAGCCACAGGCATGGAGCAGGAGGTAAGGGGGACATCGTTGTAGGGAAGGGCTGTGTTTGAACCTGGATCCCAGAACAGCCCCTTGGCAGCTTCACACTGCTAAGTTACCAGAGTGCATGAGGGAAAGACAGTCATTGGAAACTACTGGCAGTTGGATAACATACTGAGGAAAGTCCTACTGATGGGCATGGGCTGTGGAGGCCAGGTTTAGCCTGAGCTACACAGGATTGGAAGCTCATATTGGTGTCATGTTCCCACTGTAAGCAGTACCATTCTAGGGGAAGATTGATACCTTAGACTTGCAGTATAAATAGAAATACATACTGGCTTGAGCTCTGCTCCTTGACCTTAGGCTGAGGGAAAGAGCTATGTGTCCAAAAGTACAGAAGACTTTCTTTTAGTCTTCTTTATTTGACTGTATTATTTTTCAGTTTTTATTTTTATTTTATTTATTTTTATTTTTTACTCCTTGCTATTTTCCTCCTTCTATTCATTTTTATTCCAATATTTTACCATTTTTTCTCATATGAGGTTATGTTTATGTGTCCTTCTCTTCCTCTTGCTTTATTTCCTCCCAATATAGTTTATAGAGGGTAAGGGAATTCTCCCTTGCTCATTTATGTCCCTCCTACTTTTATCCATATCTCTTCCTCAGATTTCTTTCTCCTGTGTTTTATTCATTCTCATTTTTTCTTTTCTTTTCTCTCCCCATTTTCATTTGTCTCCCTTTAACTTTTTCTGTAATATTTATATGAACCATATAATCTTCTCCATTCCTATTCCTCAGTACCAATTTTGCACCCAGGTTTCACTGTTCTAGCCTTCTAAATGTATAACATATCTTTACCAACAATAGATTTATGTGCCCACTTCTAGTTCCTCCTTCCTATACCACAGAGCAGAGGAATTACAAATACTTTTTTCTTTGTTCTCTTCTCCTTCCCCCTCTGTCATTACCCATTCTCAATCCCCTGGAATTTAGATAACTGATTCTGTAAAAGAAGTGTTTAATGTTGTTTTCCACCAATAGAGGAGACACAGCCATCACATTTAGTATACATTAACTGTGGCTCAAGACTTTGCTTGTTATGATGCTTACATTATAACTGTGGGTTTCTTCTCTAGGCTAAAAGGAGATCCAGAACAGAGTCTGATGTTATGTTATTTCTCAACTGTCCCTGTTAGACACTACTGTAGTGTATTAGCCTTTTACTACTGTAGTTAATTTGAGTACATATGAATGATTCTGACTCAGTTGACAATTTAATGCCAGTGAACCTGTCTTCCAAATCCACCATCACAACCATAAAGAAGAACAGCAAAAGTTCCTATCCCAAGAATTTGCACTGGCTCATACTCAAGAATGTCTGCATCCTGGCAGAAAATAGTTCTGAGTCTGAGTTAACTTTGATATTGTGATTGAGGGATCAGATGTGTTACTGGGGTGTGAGAACTCAGACTCTGGCAAAGAAGCTACTTGAGAATCAAATAGGCAATGCCTCATTTGAATATTTTATCTGTGCTCCCATTGGACATCTTACTGGTTTAAGTTTTTGCATTTTTCTTTGATTTATTTAATATGCAGTTATATTATTTTTTTATGGTTTTCTATGTTTATTAGGTTGTTACTTTGTGCATTTGTTTTTTCACTGGCTCTGATTTAGTAGGTCTAGGTTATCTACCTAGTTTCTTTATCTTAAACCCTCAAGCAATACATATTTCTTTATTATTTTTCCAAACAATTAATAACTCCTCCCAAGTTTTTAAATTTCCATACTTTGCTCCCTTACAGTCACTTGTACCCCCTCTAATATTATTCCTTGATCCTCCTTTTGCTTTTCCATATCTTACCTAGCTAATTGTCCTCCCTATCAGCAAGTTCAGACAACTACATAGCTTTCCTCAATCACAAAGTAAATTCATTTTCTCCCATATATCACCCTTGCCCCAACAAAATATTCTCTGAAAACTCTCAATACTAACCTTTCAACTCAACTAAAAGTACCCCAATAAAACCAGACTCCACATCAAACTTTGTTTCTCATCTACCACTATTCCCCATATTCAAACCTTCCCCCTTACTGTCTAACACTAGTCATTCAACCACCTCTAATTCTCCCAAACCCACCTCAACTACCTCATTGTAGAGCAATCAAAAATAATAAAATATCATAGTGTGCATAGAGATAGACAAAATGAGGAAGAGTAACTGCAAAGACTAAGATGCAGAAGTGTTCTAAGTCTGAATCTGTGGGTGCTATTATAAATAGAAGTAATTCTTTTGGCAAAACATAGGAACAGGGTTGAAATCACTTAAAGTAAATAACAGAAAGTAAATAGTAGCTCTGGACATATAAAGCTGAAAATTATTCATGGGAATGCAACACTATAATAAAAATTTCAAAATTTGAATGACAGATTCAACAAGGATATGGAATCTTGAAAATAATGTTAGGCAGAAATACATGATATTAAAAAATGTATAGAACACATTTTTGCCAAAAAGACTAATGTAAAGACAGAGTGTCTCATATTGAGGACAGAATAATGAATTATGATAAAGACCTCAAAGAAGCCAAAAAGAAAATAAGAGAATAAGAGAAAACTATCCAGAAACTACTAGATGATAAGACCAGTCTGAGACTAGTCAGAGATAGAGAAAAACTAGAAGATAGCAAGATGGAATCACTAATTTGCTTACATAAATCATGGAAGAACATTTACCAAACATAGCAGACGTGTTTAAAATACAAGTAAGCAACACATATAGAACACTAAGCAAATATGATGAAAAGAGAAGTTCGCCAAGGTGTATCCTATTAAATTATCAGACATCCAGCAAAAAACAAAAATTTAAAGGCAACCAGAGCAAAACAAAGCAAAAACTCATGCATAAAGCAAACCAATCAGAATCACAGCAGACTAAACCCAAACCCTAAAGGCCAGAAGAGATTGGAGTGAAGAATTTCAAGCCCATACTTAAAACTAATTTACAAACCAGATTAACTTACCCAGGAAAGCTTTCCTTAAAAACAAACGGAGAAATAAGGTATTTCCTTGAAAAAGACCAGCTTAGAAGTCATATGAGTGCTAATCCAGCTGTAGAGAAAATACTTAAGACTATTTTCAGAAGAAACAATGAATCAGACACAGCTAAAAACACAGAGGAAATCAGTGATTCCAATGGATAAAAAGCAATAAAAAAATATCAGGAAAAGAAAAACAAAGATTATACCAACAGATAAAGAGGGCAAAGATGGTAAGTAACCAACACATCTCAGTAATATCACTCAAAGGCAACAGCCCCTACTCTCTAATGAAAAGACACAGCTTGGCAGACTGGATGACAAAACAGAACTCAACAATCTGTTGCACTCAAGAAACTCATTTATAAATGTAACTGTACTGTATACATAAAAGGACCATAAATAATGAAAAAAAAGAAACTTATTTAATCCAGAAGATATTCATAGACTAAAAATTAAAGGATGGAAAATAACATTTCCATGTACCAGGACCCTGAAAATAAGCATAGATAGCAATTCTAATATCAGAATGATTAATTTCAAGTTAAAACTGATTAGAAGGGACAAATAAGGTCCCTACACGTTAGGGGGAAAATACAAGAAGAGATAACACTTATAAATATATATGCAACAAATTCTGGAGAACCTATTTTCATAAAACAAAACGTGCTGATATTAAAAGATCAAATAAACACTAACACAGTCATAGTAAGGAATTTTAATACCTTACTTTCAAAAAGAGTTAGATTAACTAAAAAAAATCCAGTAAAGAAATTTCAGAGCTGAACCAGGTCCTTGAACATATTGTCTGAATAGATATTTACAGAGTATTCCACTCCTCTAAACAAGAGTGTATTTTTTTCAACAACACATAATATCTTCTCCAAAATAGCTTCCATACTAGTCCACAAGCCTGTTTAAATATGTATATAAAGAACTGAAAGTCCCCCAGGGATACTATCAGACCACTGTGCAATGAAAATATAAATCAATGACAGGAGAAATTTCAGAAAAGGCAAAAGCGCCTGAAAATTAACAATATACTTCTAAACAACCAAGGGTCATAGATGAAATCAAAGAAGAAATTTAAAAATTTCTAGAAGTTAATGACCATGACTGTACAACTCTTTGAAACTTCTGGGATACTACAAACACAGTTCTAAGAGAAAAGTTCATTGCAATCAATCCTACCATTAGGAAAACAGAGCAAACTCAAATAGCCAACCTTATGAGAAATTTTAGGATACTTGAGAAACAAAAGCAAACCAGCCCCAACACAAAATTTAGAAGTAAAATTTAAAATATAAAAGCAGAAATCAATGAAATTGAGACTAAAAAAAGTAAGAAAAGAATCAATGAATCAAAGAGCTGGTTCTATAAAGTATAAATAAAATAGATATGCTCTTACCCAGACTTACTGAGACACAGAGAGAAATGACTCACATCAATGCAATTAGAAATAGAAAAGATATAATCACAACACACTGTGGAATTCTAGAAGATAGTAACAACTTCTTAAAAAGTATAGTGCAACAAATTAGAAAATTTTGAAGAAATGGACAGATTTGTAGACATATACAAACTACCAAAACTAACCCAAAAAACATAAATACACTAAATAACCCAGTAATACGCAATGAAATTGACACAGTAATAAACATTCTAACAACTAAAAGCAGCCCAGTATCTAATGGATTAACTGCTGAATGCTACAAAACCATTAAGGATATAATATCATTCATAATCCTCAAGCTCTTCAAAGAAATTGAAAGGCATGGAGTGCTGCCAAACTCATTTATGGAAGCCAGTGTCACCCTGATCCCAGTGTAAATAAGGACAAAAGGGTATAATGTGAAATAGGAAGAAAAGGGACAAAGGGGAAGGGGAAATGAGAGGGGTAGGGGAAAAGAAAGAAGGGAATTGAATTAATATGAAAAAGTGAAAAAAATGGAAACAAAGTCTTTGTAGATAGGGAGAGAGAGAGAGGGATTGTTTGAAGGGAGGGCAGGGGGATGAGGAAAAATAAGAACCAAGACTGATTATGTGAAGTTGAAAATTTCTACAACAAACATCATATTGTATACCTCAAATGTACCAATAAAATTAGTTTAAAAATTAAATTTAAAGAAGTTGAACAAGTCTCAACTGAAAAAGTAAATGATAGTCCATTCTCCTTAATGAACATGGATGCAAAAATCCTTAACAAGATACTAGTAAATAGAATGCAGCTTGTTATAAAAAAAAGTTCATATATCATAATGAAATAGGTTTCATCCCAGAAATGCAAGGATGGTTCAACATATTTAATTCAATAAATATAATACATTCCATAAGCAGAAGCAAAGTAAAAAACCACATGATCATATCAATAGAAGTAGAAAATTTCTCAACAAAATCCAACACCACTTCATGATGAAAATCCCCAAGAAAACAAGTATAGAAGGACCATACATGAATATAATAAAAGCTATATATGACAAAACTGTAGCCAGAATAATATTAAATAATATTAAATGAGGAAAACATGAAAACATTTTAAAATCAGAAACAAAACAAATATGTCCATTATTACCAATTTTATATAACATAGTACATGAAACAGCCAGAGCAATCAAGCAAGAGAACGAAATAAAAGGTATACACAGAAAAAGAAGAACACAAATTGTCATTATTTGCAGATAATAGTAACCAACTTCAGCAATAAAGGGATACAAGTTCAACACTCAAAAAGCATTAGCATTTGTGTACTCCAACAATGAACACAGTGAGAAAGAAATAACTAAAATAATACCATTCTGAGTACTTCAAGAAAAATGAAATACATGGATGTTAACCTAATCAAGAACATAAAAGTCCTCTACAAAGAAAACAACAGTACTCTGAAAAGGGAGATTGAAGAGGATAATAGAAAATGGAAAGTTGTCCTCCACTCCTGGATAGGAAGAATCAGTATTTTCAAAATGGCCACATTCCCAAAACTGTTATACAAATTCAATGCAAGCCCAGTCAAAATATAAGCGGCAAAGTAGGTCTTGAAAAAACAATTCTAAAATTCATATGTAACCAGAATAGACCTACAATAGCGAAGGTAACTTGAGGCAACAAGAGCAAAGTAGGAAGCATAACAATACCTGACTTCAGGCTACACTACAAAGCAATAGTAAGAAAAATAGCATGGTATTCAATGAGGAATGAAAAAGGTGATATCACAACAGATACAGCAGAAATCTGTAGGATCATCAATACCTCATTTGAAAACCTATACTCTAATAAAATGAAAAATACAGAAGAAATGGACAGATTCCTAGACATATGAATTTCCTAAGTTGAATGAAGAAGATATAAAAAGTCTAAACACCCCAATTACATTCAGTGAAATTGAAAATGTAATTAAAACATTAGCAACAAAGAAAAGACCAGGTCCTGATGGCTTCACTCCTGAATTCTATAAGACATTTAGAGAAGAACTAATGCCCCTACCCTTTGAAAGGGAAGCAATACTTCCAAATTCATTCCTGGAAGCAAGTATTACTTTGATTCCCAAACCAGGCAAAGACCCAATCAAAAAAGAGAACTGCAGGCCAATATTTCTAATGAACATAGATGCAAAACTCCTCAATAAGATACTGGCAAACAGAATAAAGAAGATTATGCACCCTCAACAAGTCAGATTTATCCCAGGGGTGCAAGGATGGTTCAACATACATAAATCAATAAATGTAACACACTAAATCAACAGATTCAAGAACAAAAAAATATAATCATCTCAATAGATACAGAAAAAGCCTTTGACAAAATTCAATACCCGTTCATGATAAAAACTCTAAAGAAAACTGGAATAGATTGTCTTTATCTCAACCTGATAGAGGCTATCTATGAAAAACCAACAGCCAATATCATTCAAAATGGTCAAAAAATGAAAACCTTCATACTAAAATCAGGACCAAGACAAGGATGTCCACTATCATCACTCCTATTCAATATAGGTCTAGAAACATTAGCCACAGCAATTAGACAAGACAAAGAAATAAAAGCAATAAAGATAGGAAAGGAACAAATTAAACTGTCACTATTTGCTGATGATATGATACTCTACATAGAAGACCAAAATAACTCTGCCAAATGACTGCTAGACTTAATTGACAGATTAAGTAGAGTAGCTAGATGCAAAGTAAACAATAATCAATAACCTTGTACACAAATGACAGACTCACTGAGAGAGAAATTAGAGAAACAATTCCTTTCATAATAACATCCAAAAAAGTGAAATATATAGGGATCCATCTAATGAAGCAGACAAAAGAAGTGTACACTGAAAATTATAGCACTCTGAAAAACAAGATAGAAGAGGATATAAGAAGATGGAATGATATCCCTTGCTCCTGGATAGGAAGAATCAACATAGTGAAAACGGCCATACTACCAAAACTGTTATATAGATTCAATGCAATCCCTACTGAAATCCCAACAGTATACTTCACAGAACTTGAGAAAGCAATACAAAAATCCATGTGAAACCAGAAGAGACCTAAATAGCAAAAGCCATTCCAGGCAACAGAGTCATGGCAGAGGGTATCACAATCCCCAACTTGAAACTATGCTACAAAGCCACAGTGGTAAAAACAGCATGGTACTAGCAAAGCAAGAGACATGAGGGTCAATGGAATAGATTAGAGGATGCAAAAGCAGCACCAGACATACTCAGCTACCTCATCCTTGAGCCAACTATCATCACTGGAGAAAAGACAGCCTCTTTAATAAATGGTATTGGAAAAACTGGCTTTCAACTAGCCAAAGATGAAAACTTTGATCCCTATCTTTCACCATGCACTAAACTAAAATCCACATGGATCAAAGATCTAAATATTAAAACAAATACTAAACTTACTGGAAAGTAAATTAGGTAGAACTCTCAAAGACATTGGCATAAGAGACTTTACGAACAAATCCTGAGCAGCATGAGAACTTGCACAAAGAATAAACAACAAGGGATCTCATTGTATTAAAAAGTTTTTGCAGTGCAAGAGAAATCACAGAGCTAAGAGACAACCTAAAATATGGGAAAAATTTTTACAAGCTATTCCTCAGAGGGGGCTACTATCTAAAATTCATATTGGGGATATACTCTGAAGTGAAATACATAAGTCACACATGGGTATATACTGAATAGTTTCTCTGGTGTGAAAAACTATAATAGTACATAAGATCCTAATGATATAATTGACAATATGAAATAGGAAGAAAAGGGCTAAAGGTGTAGAGAAAGTGGGAAGGGTAGGGGAAAGGTAATAAGGGAAAAGAAAAAAAATATGAGAAAATGGAAATAAAGTGTTTGCAAATGGGGAGGGGAGGAGGGGGTTAAGGGAGGGCAAGGACAAGGGGAAAAATGAGAACCAAGACCTATCATGTAAAGGTACAAGATCACAATAATGAATGTAACTGTACTGTATACCTAAAATGTACCAATAAATTCAATGAGGAAAAAAACTGTACAAAAATAGGTATGGACTTGCTAGCAATGTGCTTTTGCTTAGCCAGCACAGTTGAACAGCCATGTCTTGGCAAGAAGCAACATATCTCTTAACTATGGATATACAAGTTTAGGTTGGTTTTCTCTTCTTAAACCCCACCTATACTTTGGCTTTCATAGTGCTTTCATTTCCTAGAGAACATGGAATACTGCCCAGAAAGAAGACTTATGCACAGTTAAATTCTGCTTCTTACTGAACCCATTTCTCTAGGGTTGCTGGTGATTCAAACTCATAGACTTTCTACTTTTAATCTTGTGGTTTTTGTGGAAACCAGCTGGTTTTGTTAACCAAAACCAGTGGAAGGTTTGGGGTTCTGTTCCTGCCTTCCACACAGCAAAAAGAGCCTAGACTCGTTAGACCTGAAAGTCCCTTTTGAAATCATTCATCTCAACCCCTCATTGTACAAATAGAAAATTCAAACCCAAATTTGAAAATAGGGACTTGCTCAAGGTCATCTTATCAGGTAATGGTGAGATTCTGACTTCAGCAGACTGCTCTTCTTCCCTAATTGTATGATAAGGAAAAATCTGGTATATAGCCATTTAAACTACTGTGTTTATATTAATATTTTCATTTTCATGTTTGTGTATGAATATATTTTATATATTCCATATTGTTTACTTTTTTAAAAAACTATGGTTTGGAACTATTTATTTATTTATTTATATTTTAGTACCAAGAATTTGTACCCACTTCTTTCTCAGTTTCCCATAAGCTTATCATCCTACATTACTCTGATAAAACTTTTAAAACTTTACTCTGGACTTCATTCAAACTTTACCACTAATGTCTGTTGTTTTTAAATATCAGGATCTAATCCAAGATAACTCATTGCATTTAATCATCATGTATCTTTACTCCTGTATTTTGTAGCAGTTTACCAGTTTTTCTTGTTTTTAACATTTTGTGAGGTACTGGCCAGGTGTTTTGTACACTATGCCTCAATTTGTATTAGTCTGATTTTGGAGGGTACTGGGGATTGAACTCGGGCCCTTGAGTTGCGAGGCAGGCGGAGGCACTCCTGAGCTAAATCCCTGTCCCTAGTCTGATGTTTTTATTGCACTGGAATTATGGGTTTTAGAGAAGAACAACGTAGAGAAAAATTTCCACTGTCATTACATTATATCAAGGGTACATAATATCAAAAAGATTATCACTAATAGTTACCACTAGTTAACTTTTGATCATTTGGTTGATAGTGTTTGCCATGATTCTTCAATGTAAAATCAGTACTTATTTTTTCCTTTCTATTCTCTAGATTTTGGAAGTTAAGTCCAGATCTCGAAGTCATCTTTGAAGGAAGAGCAGGTGTATATATTATTTGGAATTATTCTGCGAGGAAGATCTTTCTCTTTTCCACTATTTATTTTATCACTTATTTATATATGTATAAACTTGTATATATTTATTTTATGCTTTGGGTTTTAACATGACACCACCTTATTATTTTGTTGCTCAATTTGTTTCTGCTTTGGCCACTGGCAATTCTTTGAGTGGGCTGCTATTTCCTTTTTTATTATTATTAGTAAAGTACGTGTCTGCAATACATAATGGATACATTCATCATGGGAAGTCGGTACATATACCTAAAACATTCTTAATCCTTTTTAGTTCCCTTTCCCTTCCCTTCACTCCTTCCTCCCTTCCACTTTAAATCCACTTACCATTTGCAAAAGGTCTATTTCCCTGTTCCTCTTTTATATCTTTTATTTTACTCTTGAAATTACTTATACTTTGGTGTTTCATATAAGATAAACCATGTGATATTTTAAACCTCTGTGTTTGATTTATTTACTAAGCATTATTTTCTCCGAGTGTATCCATTTTCCTACAAAAGATTTAAATTTATTCCAAAGAAGCAATAGAGTAGTAAAATAGTACACCACTGTGAAGTTATACCACTTTATCTTATCCAATCATCTGTTGATAGACAAATAGGCTGTTTCTAAGATTTATCTATTGTGAGTTGTGCTGCTAAAAGCATGGATATGTATGTAACACTGTAATATGATGTCTTTAACATGCTTGGGGAGATTGAAGGGGTATAGCTAGGTCAAATGGAATTAGTTTAAGTTTTTGGAGGAATTTATATTCTGATTTCCACACTAGTTGCACTAGGTTTACATTCCCACCAATGTAGAAGGATTCCTTTCTTTCCCCCACCACCTCACCAGCATTTGTTGTTTGTTGAGCTCTTGATGATAGCCATTCCTTCTGGAGTAAAATAGAATCTCAGTGTTATTTGGATTCACATTTTCCTAATGGCCAAAGTTGATGAACATTTTTCATGTACTTATTGGCCATTTGTACTTCGTCTGAGAAGTATCTATTCATTTTAATTGCACATTTTTGACATGCTCTCTTCCTTTTAGTTTTTTTTTTCTAAATAGTTCCTATATTCTGGTACTCTAAGATATTTCAGACACATCTTGTGTTTTCCCTGCCTTAGCCCTAGAACAAGCCATTTCTCCAAGGAACTATGATTTCTTTTATTGGAAAAGGTACTTAAACACCAAGGTCTACGAGTGATCATTGTTACCAGGCTGCCATTGCTTTTATACTGTCTCAGTGGACAGAGCTAGGTAACGTATATTTGCATATGAACTCCTATATACATACATTATATCTATTACATTGTGTGCACCTTAAGCTAAAGATGAGTTCATAATCTTATGCACTCTAGTCCAGCACTTTAGGCTTCATTCTAGTCTTTCTTCCTTATCTATAAATTTCCTCTTTAACAATGAGAAACTGTCCATCATCCATTTAATTATTTGTTTGACTTCAGTACATATAAATCACTTTCAAAGGCATTCATTTCTACTCTTATAAGAAAAAAACCCAACTGACAATAATACAGAATTTATTGTGCAGTTCTTTGTACCCTTATAGTTTCCAATCAAAATATAATTTTCTCAAGTTACAATGGGTGATATTGTAGCTATTTTAATTTTAAAATCTTATTACAATAAAAGAAACATTGCAAAGAATGATGGAGTAAGTGTGTTCAAAGTGAGAGGGAATATTTTGACCATATTGTGAGGAGTTAATGACAATGCATCTTTTAGTGTAATAAGTTTATTTAAACATTAACCACAATTTTTCATCACACCTTGTTTATCAATCACTTACATAAATTTCTGTCAAATAAAAATATTATGGTGTTCCCTCATCTACCTTATTTACTGAATCTGGCACCCTGCAACCTCTGGCTCTTCTCCAAATCAAAATGGCAATGAAAGGTAAATATTTGGAATCCACTTAGAACATTGAGGCTGCAGGACAGCACAGAGTAAAGCACTCAATAAAGCGGAGTTGCAGACTGCTTCAGAAAGTGCAAGAATGGGGGGTAAGTATGTTTGAAGCAAGAGGGATTATTTTGAGAGAGATTAATGGAAATATGATTTAACTGCAATCAATACATTTTTTACTTTTTAATTAATTTTATTTGTACATTTTAGGTATACAATATAATGATATTAATCATTGGAAATTGGTACCTTTACATAATCTATCTTGGTTCTTATTCTTTTCCTCATTCCCCTGCACTACCTTCAACACCTTCACCCATCCCTATTTACAAAGACTTTGTTTCCATTTTTTCATATTAAATACATTTTAATTTACATATTCACCATATGTCTTTATTGCACCTTATATGTCAGCTTTATTTCCGTTTAGTACAGTTATGTCATACATTTTTAATACAGTGATTCATTTGTCATAGTCTATACTCCATCTGGAGTCCTCTAATATCCTGGTTGAATTTAAAATTTGCATATATTGAGGCTTAGTCTTTATGAACTTAAACTGTGACAGATGCACAGTGTCATGGCTCATAACCCCAGAACCATATGTAGAACTTCTATGATTCTCAAAATTTCTCTGTGAATGCTTTTTGTTATCAAACAATCCTTCCACCCCATTATCCAGAAACTACTGAAGAGTGTTCTATCCCTATAACTTTACCTGTTTTAGAGCATAATATTAATGAAAGAATACAATATATAGATTTTTGTATATGGTTTTTGTTTCCAAGAGAAACGTATTTAATGCATTTCAATCTACTTGGGCAGACATCATAGGAATATACTTGTCGGATAATATGGTAAGTCTATGTTTAAACTACTGACTCTTTTTTTAGATTAAGTTTATTTGTACTTTTTAGGTATACAGTACATTTACATTGGTCATTGGGATCTTGTGCCTTTACATGATGTATCTTGGTTCTTATTTTTTTCCCATAACCCTTCCCTCCCTTCACCCCTCCACCCTTCCCTATTTACACAGACTTTTTCCAGTTTTTCATTTTCTCATATTTTTCTCTTTTTCCTTCTTTCCTTTCCCCTACCCTTCCCACTTCCCCTAATCCTTTAGCCAGTTTCTTCCTATTTCACATTATCAATTATACAATTTGGACCTTATTTACACTTTTACTTTTTCACACCAGAGAAATTATTCAGTACTTACACATGTGTGTCCTATTTATTTCACTTAAGTGTATGGCCTCAATATGCATCAATGCAGCTATAAATGAGTCTAGTTTCTCATTCTTATGGCTAATAAGTACTCCATTTTATAGAAAAACCACATTTTCTTTATCCAGTCTCTAGATGATGGACAATTGGGATGTTTCCAAGTTTTAGCTATAATACACTGCCGCTATAAACATGGGTGAGCATATGTATCTGAGGTATGATTCATTTAATTCTTTGGGAAAGACAGCCAGCAGAGGTATAGCTGAGTCAAATAGTCTTAATCCTAGTTTTTTGAGGTATCTCCATACTGATTTCTACAATGGTTGCACCAGTCGGCACTGCCACCAACAATGGAGAAGGGTTCCTTTCTCCCCAGAGACTCACCAGCACCTATAATTGGTTGATTTCTTCATAGAAGCCATTCTTTATGGGGTGAGGTGGAATTTATTTTTATCTGCACCTCTTGAATGACCAGTGATGCTGAATATTTTTTATATATTTATTTGCTGCTTTTGTTTGTCTGAAAAGTGTCTGTTCATTTCAGATTCACATTTTTTAATCAGGTCTTTATATCCGGGAGTTGATTTTTTCAAGTTCTTTATATATTCTAGATAGTAGACCTTTGCCTGAGGAACAGCTGGTAAATTTTATTTCAAACATTGTAGGTTGTCTCTTAGCTATGTTGGTGGTTTCTTTTGCAGTGCCAAAGCTTTTTAATGGGATGAGATCCCATGTATTGATTCTTTCTCCTAGTTATCATGCTGCTTAGGATTTATTCATAAAGTCTGTTCCTATGCCAATGTCTTCAAGAGTTCTACCTAACTTGTCTTCCAGCCAGTTTAGTGTTTCTGTTTTGATATTTAGATATTTAATACACTTTAACTTTAGTTTAGTGAATGGTGAAAGATAAAGGACTTGTTTTCATCTTTGGCATGTTGAAATCCAGTTTTTCCAACACCATTTACCATTTGTAGAGGTTATCTTTTCCCCAGTCAGGATGATTGACTCCTTTGTCAAAGATGAGGAAACTGAGTACATCTGGAGTTGTTTCTGTATCTTCCAATCTATTCCAGTGATCCTTGGGTCTGTTTTTGCCAATACTGTGCTGTTTTTATCACAGTGGCTTTGTAGTATAGTTTCAAGTTGGGGATTATGATACCTCCTGTCATGTCTTGGTTGTCTCTAATGGCTTTTACTATTCTAGGTCTCTTCTGGTTCCAAATGGATTTTTTGTTTTTCTCTACTTCTGTGAATATACTGTTGCAATTTCAATAGGGTTTGCATTGAATCTGTGTAGCAGTTTTGGAAGTATGGACATTTTCACTATGTTGATTCTTCCTACCCAGGAGTAAGGGATGTCTTTCCATTTCCTTATGTCTTCTTTGATCTCTTTTTCAGAGTTCTGTAGTTTTTAGTGTAGAGGTCTTTTGTCTCTTCTATTAGATTAATTCCTAGATATTTCATTTTTTGAATGCTATTGTGAAAAGAATTGTTTATCTAATTTCTCTCTCAGGAGTCTGTTATTTGTGTACAAGAAGGCTATTGATTTTTAAGTGTTGATCTTGTATCCAACTACTCTGCTGAATTTAATTAAGTCTAGCAGTCTTTTGGCAGAGTATTTTGGATATTCTATGTAGCGTATCATATCATCAGCAATAATGACAATTTGACTTCCTCCTTTCCTATCTTTATTGCTTTTCTTTATCTTGTCTAATTGCTGTGGCTAATGTTTCCAAAACTATGTTTAATAGGAGTGGTGATATTGAATATCTTTCTCTTGTTCCTGATTTAAACATAAAGCCTTTCAATTTTTGACTAGTATGATATTGGCTGTTCATTTTTCATAGATTGCCTTTATGAAGTTGAAATAAAGACCATCTATTCTAGTTTTCTGCAGGGTTTTTATCATGAATGGGTGGTTGAATTTTCTCAAATGCTTTTTCTGCATCTAATTGAGATGATCATAAGATTTTGTCCTTGACTTTAATATAGTATATTGCATTCATTGATTTATGTATGTTGAACCATCCTTGCATCTTTGGGATAAATCCAACTTGGTCAGGTTGTATGATATTCTTGACAATCCTCTCTATTCTGTTTGCCAGTATCTTATTGAGGATTTTTGCATCTATGTTCATTAGGGAGATTGGCCTCTAGGTCTCTTTTTTGGTTGGTGCTTTCCTGTTTTAGAATCAATGTAACATTTGCTTCCAGGAATGAATTTGGAAGCATTACTTCACTTTAAATTTCATGAAAAGTTTAAAGGGTAGTGGCAATAGTTCTTCCCTAAATACTCTGTAGAATTCATCAATGAAGCCATCAGGACCTGGGCTTTGCTTTTTTTGGCAAATTTTTAATTACATTTTCAATTTCACTGTTTGTAATTGGGGTGTTTCTCATTTTTTTATCTTCTTCATTCAGCTTTGGTAATTCATATGTATTTGGAAATCTGTCCATTTTTTCCTGTGTTTTCCATTTTATTAGAGTACAGATTCTCAACGTAGGTATTGTTGATCCTCTGTATTTCTGCTGGATGTGTTGTGTCTTCACCTTTTTCATTCCTAATTACATGGATTTGAGCCTTTTCTTTCCTTTTTTGATATGGTTGGTTAAGGGTTTATCAATTTTATTTATTTTTTTAAAAAGCAACTCTTCAATTTGTAGATTTTTTGTATGCTTCTCTTAGTCTCCATTGCATTGATTTCTGCTCTAATCTTTATAATTTACTCCCTTGTACAAGCTTTTGCTCTGTCTTGCTTATCTTTTTCTAGAAGCTTGAGATTCAGCATTAGGTTGTTTATTTCAGCTCTCTCTGTTTTTCTAGTGTGGGCATTCACTGCTATGAATTTCCCTGAAAGAACTTCTTTTATTGTGTCACATAGATTCCTGTATGTTATATTGGCATTATCATTTACTTTAAAAAAATGTCTAATTTGTTCTTTAATTTCCTCTGTGGCCCATTTGTCTTTCAGGAGAGAGTTATTTGATTTCCATGTGTTTGTGAAGTTCTTACAGTTTCTTAGGCTATTGATCTCCAGTTTAATTGCACTGTGGTCTGATAATATACATGGGATAACTTCAATTCCTTTATTGATCTCCAGTTTAATTGCACTGTGGTCTGATAATATACATGGGATAACTTCAATTCCTTTACACTTACTTAAACCTGTTCTATGAGCTAGTATGTGTTCTATTTTGTAGAATTACCCATGTGCAGCCAAATAGAATGTATATTCTGATGTTGTTGGGTGGAACACTCTATAGATGTGTATTAAGTCCATTTGTTCAAAAGCTTGATTCTTTTCTAGTATTTCATTGTGGATTATTTTTGTCTAGATGACCTGTCTATTTGTGACAGTTAGGTATTTAGGTCACCCATTATAATTGTATTAGTGCTTATTTGGTTTTTCATGTCCCTTAAAATTTGTTTTGTATAGTTGAGGCATTATTATTTTGTGCATATATATTTATGATTGTCATATCTTCCTCTTGGATTTCCCTTTAAAAGGATTTAGTGACCTTCTTTGTCTCTCTTAGTTAATTTTGGTGTGGAAATTACTTTGTTTGCATATAAGATGGCTACCCCTGCTTTTTCCCAGGTTCCTGTCAAATAAAGAACTGTTTTCCATCCTTTTAATTTCAGTCTATGAGTTTCTTTCTGAACTATGTGTATTGCTTGTATACATCATATTGTTAGATTTTGCTTCTTGATCCATTTTGCCAGTCTCTTTCAATTGGTGAATTGAGTCCATTAACATTGACAGTTATAACTGATATGTACTGATGTATCATTGTCATGTTATTATCCTGTTGTTGACCCTTTTAAATTTTTCCCATCCCTTTAATTTCTTTCCTTGCCTAATGGATTTTTTTCTGTCAGGTCTCAAGGTGTTGTGGCCTTCATTGTCTTTTTATAGGATATTGTTTAGAATAGTTTGGAGTGCTGGTTTGGTATTCATGAAGTTTCCCAGGTGTTCTTTGACATGGAAGTGTCTTATTTCCCCATCCATTTTGAAAGATAGTTTTTCAGGATACAACAGTCTAGGTTGGAGGTTGTTTTCTTTTAGGGCTCACTCCAGGCTCTCCTTGACTTGAGAGTTTGTGTTGAAAAGTCATCTGTGATTCTTCTGGAGTTTCCTTTGCATGTGATTTGTTTCTTTTATCTAACTGCTTGTAATATTTTGTCCTTCTTTTGTGTTTCTGGGATTTTGTTTAATATATGTCTAGATGTAGATTTTATTTTCATCATGGCTAGTTTGAATCCTATATGCCTCACTTATCTGTATGTCAATTGTTTTGCTCTGTTTCAGTAGTTTTCTGCCATTAATTCTGTGAACAGTTTTTTTAATGTCATTTATACTTTATCCTGCTTTGTCATGAACTGCTATCAGTCTGTCCTATATTATTCTTCTTTGCATGATCTGTGAGCTGCTGGACTGATTTCTCATCATCCCTTGCTATTTTTAAGAGGTCTCTCTTTTCATGTTCACTGACCACCGTTCTGTCTTCTATATCTTATATTCTGTCTGTAATGTATATTTTCAATAGAGTTTTTTTTATCTCCTAGATATCTTTTTGCATGTGTTTCATGGATTCCATTTCTTTCCTATGCTGGACATTCATGGCTTCTATCATGGTCCTAAACAAATGGGGTTTTTTTATCTGTTTCTGTTCTAGAGTCTCTGATCATGTCTTTCATCCTGCTCACCATCTCTGTAGTTATCTGGGAAATTATTCCTGTTTTGAATTTTTCTAGAACCTCATTCTTTTATTTTGTTACTTCCTGTGCTATGAGCTCAGGATGTTCTGGTCATTGGTTGTCAGACTTGTCCACCTCATTTCCCCTGGAATTGGCCTTTCTTGAGCTTGATTTCTATGTTTGCACCTTCCTTAAATGTTTCTTAATTTCTATCTTTGTTGTTGGTACTGTCCTTGATTTCATTCCTGGATTAATGCTTCGATATTCTAGATATAGCTGGTCTTTAGGTTTTGAATTTGTAATGACTCAGAGACACTCTCATTTTCATAATACCATGAAGGACAACTGTTTAGATCAATCACAGCACCTTAACCCAAGTGATACAATCAGCAACACAATAACATCAAGTACAATGTAGAAAAATGACAATTTGTGGTAGTTATTAATCTATCACCTTTTACCATGTGAATTAAATCAAAATCGAGAACCAGCCCAAACTATATTTATGGTGAATAAACTCTTCAATGTAGCAACGTTAAACTTCAGAATGTGGACTTATAAGGAGTTGGGGAGAGCAAGATACAGAGGTAGGATAGGAAAAGATTAGAAGTGAAGCCAGAGGACACAGGGAGATCACACAAGCTGTAGGAAACTGGTGAAGACAAGAGCGAAAGACAGAATGAATGGACAAAGACAAGAACAGAACAATCTAACAGCAATAGGGAAGCTAAAAACTATGCTCATTTTCCTTTGACACTAATGACAATTGAGAGAAGGAAAAAGAGAAGAGAAAAGAAAAGGAAAGCAGAAATCCAAATTAAGGAAGCAACAGGAAGAAAAATGGAGATGAAGAACAATGTGGGAGAGTGAGTGATTGAGTGGGAAAGAGAAAAAAGGAAAAAGAGAAAAAAATAAGAAAAAAAGAGAATTTGAAAAGAGTGGGGAAAATTAAAATTAAAAGTTAAAAATAAGGAAAAGAAAAAATGTTTTAAATTAAAAATAAAAATGAAGGGCCTCCTTCAAGGTATGTGTCTGCTCTCATGATAGACAACAGAGGCAGCAGTATGTATATCTAGGTCAATTAGTCTCAGCAAGCCAGCAGTATACCCCTGAGATTCAGGATGATTTCTGGCTGCTAGGTCCAAGTTGAGCTCCCTGAACTCCTGTAGGGTTAAACTCTGCAAGGTTCTACTGCAGGTTCCAGCTGTCCTTCCACTGAAGATAGTCTAGATTCTGGACTATTGGAGGTGGTGATCCCTCCAACTTACCAACTATGGTGGTCTGGTGTGCCTTTATTGCAGAGATTCTCTTCATTTTTCCAGTGGGCTTCAATATTCATCAAGGAGCCCAAGAGAGGCCCTCTTTCTTTTATTTGCTTCTGTTCTATCCACTGAAACTCAGTACAATGACCTTAATGACACCCTGTGCCTCTGTGGTGTGGTGTGGAACCAGCACAACCAGGAGGCCAGAGCAGGGGTGGGTGGGTGTGTTGGGGTGCTGTTGCAGGGTGCCTGAGTGGCTGTGCTCCTCACCGGTCTGCACTGCTTGGATGCCTTGGGCACTGGGAGTAGTGTAGCAGCCTAGCTCACTAAATTACTGACTTTGAACACAATTTTCCAGTTAGATTGGCCTGAGGCTATGTGTATGTTGTAATGGTATATTTGCTCCTGAGTTTATTGAAAGAGTGAATACTCTCATAATATATTTTATATAGACAGGATGTGGACTTTCCATGGGTAAGTCCTTCTCTTACCAGGAATATAAATGTCTATCAATGATCATTAGACAAATACTGGTATATTCAGTAGATATTAATATATTGGTTTCATTTACTATTCATGATTAAGTATAGTGTTCTGGACAGAGGTAACCCCCTTTTTCAGTGTGTTACAGGTGCCAGAAAACCCAAGCTCCTAAAAGTGGCCATAGAGCAAGGGTAAGGGGACATTACTAGAGACACTTGCAGTGGTCCTTGTCTACTGCAAGCCTGTACAATGTCTGTGAGATAGAAAAGTGGAAATTAAAAGTACACAGACAGAGACTTGAGAGAAACTGAATCTTGAGAGAAACTAAGCTGCCTTAGGCAGCAAAGACAAAGGATCTCCAGTGTTTATTCATTACAAATGTGTGAAGGGGGTAAACTGCACAGACCTTGTGACACCTGCTGATAACAAGTATTAAGCAGACAGGACTGTATAATGAGGGCACAAGCATATCTTTGCTGATGAGAAGAAACAGTTAGTTCAGAGAGGAGGAATTTAATTCGAGTCAGTTGACCTTGACTGGGAGTGAACTCAGCCAAGCTTTACAACTTCCAATGTAACACATCCTAATTAAGGAGGGGCAAGAAGCTTGTGCCACTATAGCCTGCTAATACTGGGCAGAGATGTCTGCTACAGGTGGCCTCATTTTTGTCTTAGAAATCATCTTTAGTTGTTATGTCTTAAAGCTCAAAAGATTTTGCTTCTTAAGACAAGTGAACTTGGGGTGGGGGATTTAGTTCAGTGGTTCTGGCACCTGCCTCGCAAGCACAAGGACCCGAGTTCAATCCCTGGTACCAAACAAACAAAAAAAAAAAAGACAAGTAAACTTGTTCTCTTCCCAACATTTCAGAAGCCAGTAGTCATCAAACCACTCATCATAACTGTGGCCAAATTCTTTTAGACTTTGCCATTATAGCACAGCACCCTTCTCTCCCCAATAATAGGCAAATTAGTGTAAATTTATCAGAATTTATAAAGCTTTTACCTTCTGAAACCCCATATCTATCTGTGCTATAAAGAAAAACTCCAAATATAGAGTCTTATATATAAGAAAAAAAGGCAAAGACAAACTTTGCATATGTCATGTGGCATATGACATGAGTAGTGTTTTATAACAGAGGGAAAGAATGGGATAACAGCTGATGTTGCCTCCAGTTCTGTCCATTTACTCTGCAACTGGGGAAACAAAAGCCCATGAAAACTTAACTTTTCTAACTAATTATCTAGGTAAGTCTCCTTTTTTATTGGACACATTGTGTTGATCTAAAAAAAAAAACAAAGTAGATAATGGAAAAATAGAGGAGAGTCTGTAATGCTCATAGCTCCAATATTTATCTTCCTTCAGTAAAAAGGACTTAGCCTAATTCAAAAGCATTGCTGAAATATAGAGTATGTGAGGCATAGGTGATGCAACATGTGTGCGTGTGCTTGTGTGTGTGGGTGTGCGTGTATGTGCAGGAGACAGAGACAATAGAAGAGGAGATGAGAATAGAAGAAAGGAGAGGAGAGGACAGGAGAGGAGATTAACAACTTCGTTTAGATGAACTTCAGTTTTGCTTCTAAGTTCCTCAAATTTTCCCCTCCTTCTGTCAGAATCATTTAGTAATAAGTGTTGTTTCAAAGATTGTAAATGGGAGATGAGTTAATGAGTGCCTTAGTTTATGAATGTTTCCGCTATTGTGCCTAGGTGTGTGTGATAGTGCAAGGGAGTATGTGATGAATTGAGGACACTGATAATTTCTCAAAAATGCAGCTTTTATTAAGGTTGAGAACTTTCCTTTAATAACTGTTCCCAGGGATTTGGAAGTTTCTTTTTCAAATATATTTTATTAGCTTCTGTTAATTTTGCAAAATATAAGGTTCAAAGCAATTGAAACCTATATTTTTTTCTCTCACTGATTTTATTAGTACATTTCAGGTATACAGTACAGTTACATTTATCATTGGGATCTTGTACCTTTACATGACAGATCTTGGTTCTCATTTTCTCCCCTTGTTCCTGCCCTTCCTTAACCCCCTCCTCTCTTCCCTATTTACAGATACTTTATTTCTACTTTTCATTTTATCATATTTTTTCTTTTCTCTTATTACCTCTCCCCTTCCCTTCCCACTTTCCCTACACCTTTATAACTTTTCTTCCTATTTCACATTGTCAATTATATCATTAGGATCTTATGTACCATTATAGTTTTTCACACTAGAGAAACTATTCAGTATTTATACATGTGTGGCTTATTTATTTCACTTAGGAGTATAGCCTCAATATGTATCCATTTTCTTATGAATGAATCTAATTTCTCATTCTTTATGGCTGAGTAGTATTCCATTTTATAGAAAAACCACATCTTTTTTATCCAGTCTCCAACTGATGGGCAAATCGGCTGTTTCCAAGTTTTAGCTATTACCAATTGTGTCACTATAAACATAGGTGTGCATATATCACTCTGATATGATTCTTTTAATTCATTTGGAAAGATACCCAGCAGAGGGATGGCTGGGTCAAATGGAACCTCTAATCTTAGTTCTTCGAAATATCTCAATATTCATTTCCATGGTGGTTGCACCAGTCTGCACTCCCACCAACAATGGAGAAGGGTGCCTTTTTCCTGAGAACCCCACCAACATTTGTTATTGGTTGATTTCTTGATAGCAGCCATTCTTTGTGGGGTGAGGTGGAATCTCAGTGTTGTTTTCATCTGCATCTCTCAAATGACCAGTGATGTGGAACATTTTTTCATATATTTAATTGCTGCTTTGACTTCTTCGTCTGAGAAATGTCTGTTCATTTCAGATGCCCATTTTTGAATTGGGTCTTTATATTTGGGGGGCCTGATTTTTGGGGGTTTTTCATATGTTCTAGATAATAGTCCTTTGTCTGAGGAGCAGCTGGTAAATTTTTTTTCAAACATTGTAGGTTGTCTTCTAGTTCTGTTGATGGTTTCTTTTTCAGTGCTTTTAATAAGATGAGATCCCAGTTGTTGATTCTTTCTGCTAGTTCCCATGCTACTGAGGATTTGATCATAAAGACTTTTCCTATGCCAATGTCTTCCAGAGTTCTGCCTAATTTATCTTCCAGGAAGTTTAGTGACTCTTTTTTAATATTTAGAGCTTTAATCCACTTGTATTTTAATTTAGTGCATGGTGACAGATAAGGGTCTAGTTTGAATCTTTGGAAGGTTGAAATCCAGTTTTTCCAACACCAATTATTAAAGAGACTATCTTGCCTCCAGTGAAAATGGTTGGCTCTTTTCTTAAAAATGAGGTAGCTGAGTACATCTGGACTGAGTACATCAGTTTTTGTATATGCCAATTGATACAATCAGCAACACAATAGGATCAAGCACAACTTACAAATTGACCACTTGTGGTATTCATTAATCTATCACCTTTAAACCATGTGAATTACATTAAAATGAAAAGCAGCCCAAGATATGTTTGCAGTGAATAAACTCTTCAATATAGCATCTTTACCATTTAGGATGGGGGCTTAAACAGAGTTAGGATGAGAGGAGTAGATAAGTGAAAGAATTGGAGAAGGTTTCAAGTGAATCCAGAGGAAATAGAATGACCACACAATCTTTAAGAAACTGTTAAAGTCAAAAGGGAAAGAGTGCAAGAATAAGGACAAGAATACAACAAATTAACAGTAATAACGGCTCACTTTCCTTTGAAACTATGGACCCTTGATTGAAGTAAAATGAGAGAAGAAAAGAACATAAAGAAAAAAGAAAAAATGATAAAAGAAGAAATCCAAGTTAGGGAAGGAACAGAAAGGGAGATGAGGAATAATATGGGGGAGCAAGAGACTGAGTTGGAAAAACAGGACAGAAAAAAGAATTTGCAGAGTGGAATGTGGAAAAGAAACAAGAAAAAGAATTTTAAGGACCTCTTTTAGACTATATCTCTGCTGTCGTAATATACAACATGCGCAGCCATGTGCAGAACTAAGTCCTTTGATCTCAACTAGCTGATGGCGGATCCCTGAGATTCAGACTGAATTCAGGCTGCAAGGCCCAATTTGAGTTCCCTGACCACCTGCAGGGTTGAACTCTGCAAAGTTCTACTGCAGGTTCCCTCTGCCCTTTTTTTTAAAAGATGTTCAAGATCTGGAGCTCAGAAAAATGCCCTTTATGACCATCTGTGCCTCTGCAGAGTTGATCCAAGGACTGGCACAATCAGGAGGACTGAGAGTGGGGGTGAGGTGTCAAGGATGGAGGTGTTGCAGGGGCGCCTGTAGGGCAAGCTAGCTCTCACCAATTGGGCCCAGGCATGCCTGAGGGAGAACTTATCTCGGAGCAGCTATCCTGGACCTCCAGCTTCCACCTTTCTTCTGCTGGATGCTGGTCGAAGCACAAGCAGGGCGCGGGCATGGCTACCCAGTCCTGACTGATTGGGCCCAGAAAGGCTGGAGGGAGAACACAATCCCTATATTTTGATTATATCCATCCCACCAATTACCCATCCTAACACTCTCCTCCATAATCATTAGGCAAATACTGGTATATTCTATAGATAATATATTGGTTTCATTTCGTATTCATAATTAAGTATAGTGTTCTATACAGAGGTAACCCCCTTTTTCAGTGTGTTACAGGTGGCAGCAAACTCCATCTTCTAAAGGGGGCCATAGAGAGAGGGTATGGAGACATTACCAGAAGCCCTTAAAGTGGTCCTGGTCTGCTGCAAGCCTATACAATGTCTGTGAGATAGAAAAGTGGAAATTAGAAAAAGTACACAGAGACGTGAGACAAAATGAGTCTTGGACTGATCTAAGCTTTATCCTCTTTCTCTGGTTTAATAATCATCTTCTTAAGACCAGGCATGTTGGCACGCCTGTAATCCCAGCACTCAGGAGGCTAAAGCAGGAGGATTGCAGTGAGTTTGAGACCAGCCTGAGATAGATACATAGTGAGTTCCAGGTCAGTCTCAACTACATAGTGAGACCCTGTCTCAAAAAAAAAAGCAAAAAAAATCATCTTTCTATTTTCTTGTAATCTATTTTGATTCTATATATTAGAGAGAACATGTGATGCTTGTCTTCCTGAATCTGGCTTATTTCAGTTAGTATAATGGTCTCCTCTTCTATCTATTTACCTGCAAATGACATCATGGGTTTCATTTTTGCATATTCATATGTGCATATAAAAATACTTTGATCATTTCTACCCCCATTATACAAGTGGCCCCTTTCTCTCCTCTCTCCTCCTTATTCCCTTCCTCTAGCTTATTTTGTTTAACATGATGATCTCCAGCCCCATATATTTCCTGTAAATAATATAATTTCATTCTTTTTATGGACCTCTATTGTGTACATGTATCAAATTTTCTTTGTCCATTCATCTACTGACAGGCCCCTTAGGCTGCTTCCCTATCTTAGTTACTGTGAATTGTGTTGCAATAAACATGGCTCTGCAGGTATCCCTATATCCCTATAATATGCTGACTTTAACTCCTTCAGGTATATATACCAAGGAGTGATTAAGCTGGATTAAATGGTAAATGGTAGCTCTATTTTTATATTCTTTAGGAAACTCCACAGTGATTTCTATAATAACTATATTAATGTACATTTTCACCAGCAGTATAAAAGTGTCTCTTTTCCCAGCATCCTCACCAGCACTTACAATTTTTTTCTATTCTCAGTGAATCCTGACTGGGGTGAGTTCAAATCTCAATGTTCTGTAGTTTTGATGTGCAATTCCCTAATGGCTAAAGATGTCAAATGGGTTTTTTTATTTTTATTTTTTAAATGTTTTTGCATATACTTTCTTTGTACTTTCTCCTTTGAAAAGTCTCTATTAACTCATTTACCTATTTATTGATTGGGATATTTTTGGTGCTAATTTTTTTAGTTCTTTATTTAATCCAGATATTGCTCTTTTACTGAAACAGTAGCTGGCAAAGATTTATCTCCAGTTCCATAGACTGTTCCTTCACTCTCTTAGTAGTTGCCCTTGAAGAAACTTTTATTTTTATATAGTTGCATTTGTTTATTCTTGCTATTACTTCTTATGCTATTAGGGTCTTTTCCAGGAATTCTTTGCCTATGAATCCAAGTGTCTCCTCTGTTTGTTTGTTTGTTTTTTTAACAATTTCAGGTCTCACACTTAGGTCTTTGATCTATTTTGGATTGATTTTTGTACATTATGAGAGATAGAGTAGTACCAGTAGTGGAAATCCAGTTTTGTAACACCATTTCTTAAAGAGGCTGTCTTTCCCTTTGTCATAATCAGATGGTTGTAGTCATTTGGATTTGTTTTTGCGCCATCTACTCTTGCATTTTTCTCTGTATCTATTTTTGTGCCAGTACCATGGTGTTTTTGTAAATAAGCTCTGCAGTATAGTTTGAAATAGGATATTGTGACTACTCCAGCCTTTGTTTTTTGCTTCTTTGAGTTATCTTAGTCTTCTGTGTTTCCATATGAATTTTAGGATTCTTCTTTCTAGTTCCATGAAGAATGACATTGTTATTTTGATGAGGATTGCATTGATCTATATATCACTTTTGCTAATATGGCCATTTTAGCAATATTAATTCTGACAACCCATGAACATGGTAGGCATTTCTATTTTCTAGTGTCTTCTCCTATTTCTTTCTTCAGTGTTTTGTAATTTTCTTTTACCTCTTTGTTAGAATTGACCTCCATGTATTTTTTTAAAAGCTACCGTGAATGAAATTGTTTTTCTGATTTCTGTCTCAGCTAATTCGTTATTGGGTTTAGAAAATCCATTGACTTTAAATTTTAGTTTTGTATCCTTAAATCTGGAGCATTTTAAGGGGAGCAGATACATTTGTCTTTTTTCACTTCTACCCTAGTTTTATTGACTAATACGACATACTGTGTGACAGTCTGTGCCTGAAAATATCTCTATAACTGATTTAGCTGCCTCTCCTCCTTCTCTCTAGATATTCTCTTTTATGTATTTTAAGGAAACAATCTTTACATTTATCTATCCTTTTAGCACTTTTTCAGAGTTTCTTTTTCAGTGCTGGAAAAGCCAAATTCTATGTTCTATCTTGCCCACTGTTCAACCAAGCTTCTACATACACAAATAAAGTTCTTTTCTTAGTGATATATATCTGTGAAAACCCACACAAATTGTTATGGAACTGGATTTCTTATGCTATACTGATCAACAAAACCCTCTAGGAAGCTATTTCCAAGGATAAAATTGATTTCTACCAAGGCAGATGAGTCTGCCTACCTCCTGTGTTCAACTGTCAGTGGAGAATTCTGCCTACCTTAACAAAAAGACAGCCCCAAAAAAGAGTTAACTCAGGGCCTTGAAACTCATGCAGTAGGATTTGTAAAAGCAGGGCTGCAGACTAATGTATTTATTGATTTTTTCTTAAAATATATATTTGATGTATACCAAACTTCATGAAAAGATTTATTTAATAAGTTTCTTCTATTTTGCTTCCTAGGCACAATCCCCCCCAACCATTCTCAGAACACATAGCTTTGAGAAATAGATCACACAGTCTATTAATTTATAAAACCAAACCTTTGGGAGTTTAAAGTAAGGCTAAGTTATGTTGGCAAACTCAGGTCAGAGAAAGCTATAAATTTTCTCTGTAATCTCTACCCTAATAATCATCCTGAAAAAAAAACTGGATTTCTTAAATCCTTGTGTTCAGTTTTAATTTGTCAAGGACAAAGCAGACAGACTAGGGGAAGAAATGCCTAATAGAACTAGTTGTTTTTCTTTGTTTTGTTTTTATTTGTTTTTTGTGATTACTGATGATAAAACTCAGTGTTTCAGACATGCTGGACAAGTGCTCTACTACTGAACTATATCCCAACCCCAGAACCAATCATGCTTTAAGGTGAAATTTTTTCCTTGATCATTCATTCTTATAGAATTTGAGTAGAGTTCTGTGTACCCTAAAACAAAAGTGAAGTATGTATAGGAGGCATAGAGCAAATAGCATGTACAAACTTGAAATTTAATGTTGTGTTTTCTCCTTCCTATTTTTTTCCATGTAGACATTTGGACATACAGTTTATGACTGTTACAGCTGAAAAAGTCTAGGCCTTTTGAACCATTTATTTGCTCCCTAACCATAACAAAATGTATATAGGAAGTAGTGTAGTATGGTAGAAAAAAACATAAGATTTGGAAAGAAGAATAGAGTTAGTTCCAGCTCTTGTCATTTGATTTCTCTGAAACTCAGTTTTCTTTTATGTAAAGTAGAGATGTTAATACTAATAATGATATTGTAAGACAGTGTACTGTGTACCCAATACCAACCCTAGGTTTACATGTTTGCTAGGATGACACAAGACTCAGATATCATTATAATCAGGTTATTGTTTGTTATGCTGGAAGGATAGAAAGCAAGATGTATAATGAAAAAATATACTTCTAGCAAAGCCTGGAAAATACCAGATGCAAGCCTCCAAAATTCTCTTCCAAGAGAGTTGCACAGGATATGCTGAATTCTTCGGCATTAACTGCAGAAACACATGCAAAGTGTTTTTTATGAGGGAAGCTTACTGAGCCCTATAGTCCAAGGTAATGACTAGACTTACCCATACTCCAACTCTCCAAGAAAGAAAGCAAGTGTTAACCATTCATCACATTTTTTTTGGAGAAGCTACTTAAACAAGCTGTTACCACATTTCAAGACTTCAAGCACACACAGTGCTTTCATCAGTTAGTAACATAGAGAACATTCTAAAATCTCAGTTCCCAAGAGCCAGTCAAGACCAGTCAAGTAAATAGATCTTTCTAAGAATGTATAAGATTTGAATAAATCAGGCCTATTGAGCTAACTCTTCCCTTCATGGATAGGTATTAAGTGTGTGTGTGTGTGTGTGTGTGTGTGTGTGTGTGTGCGTGTGTGGGGGGGGGTCTGTGTGTGTTTGTGTGCATGTTTGTGCAATAAAACAGTGCATCAAATATGAGGCATTATTATTACTGCTGATGAGTAATGTGATCTGGAGTTGATTCAGGGTGTGATCAAATACATTAAGAATGGAAAACTGCAAGGGGCTCCCTGCAAACTGAGAAGCTTTAAAAAACCTCCACTGTGGATTTTTTTCTCTGTGATTAAAGATGATTTTGTCACCAGCACCATGCTGTCCTTTATCAGTTTTATATTGTAATTGATCATCAATAACCATGTATTTCTTGGGTTTTTTGTACAAGCAAAATATTTCATCTACCTACAATGGAATTTTGTCAAGGATGTGATCCTCCCGAGGAAGATGCAGAATTGAGCCTTTGGAGAAAGGCATGGACAGGTACTTCCCAACAAAGTCTGAGCAAGACTCAGTGAAAGAACCATAGTTAATGCTTCTCCAGCAGTGGTGACTAATACCAATAGTGAGTTTTGGCTAAATTGAACAGAAATGATTTTACGTGAACCTGAATACTATTGAAATTTTATTTTGAGCTAAATACTGGGCCACCTACCCAGCTTAGCCTTGGTATTTCTTTCAAAAAGTTTGCCTTCTAAGCATTAAGAAAAGACTGCAGAAAGGAAATTCAAACATTGGGTGCAGGGATAATTTCTTTGTGTGGAAGGAAACAGAGAGGTACACACCCTCATACCCAAAATAACTGGAAATATTAAGAGATAGCCTGCACTATCTCAACTCAGGTAGTAATGACAGACAATAGACTGGCAAACAGCTTAGGAGGATTTATCTTACAGACTGACAAGCATCATGATGGAGCTTTAACAGGGAAATATATGTTATGAATATTTTAGCTGCTGTCAGGCTCCTCCTTTGCTTTATAACCCTGTGGCTGCTGTAGCCCTCTGCCATCCCAAGAGTGGGGTCTGAAGTACTTACCTTTATTCTACATATTAGCTGTAACTTTCTCATTTGTCTTGGTGGTATATTCTTTTGACTTTTATTTTGCAACCATGTTGGTGGTTCTCCTAAAATTGGCTCTCTGCTGCCAGATGTTTTTGAGCCCAATCTGAGTCTCTAGATGGCCCTGGAAAGTTTCCATATGCAGTGTAGTATAGGCTTTTTGGTGTGCCAGCAGAAATCAACAAAGATTAGGTGGAAGGTCCACCATTAAAGGAAATCATTGCTCTTTTATTTTGTTTCGTGGTACTGAGGATTGAACCCAAGATCTTTGAACTGAGCTACATCCCCAGCTTTTTTTGTTTTTGTTTGTTTGTTTGAGGTTTTTTTGTACTGGGGACTGAACTCGGGACTTGTGCTTGCAAGGCAGGTAGCAGAACCACTGAGCTAAATCCCCGGCCCTCTATTTTTTATTTTAAGACCGAGTTTTGCTCAATCACTAAATTTTTCAGACTGACTTTGAATTTGTGATCCTCTTGCCTCAGCCTACTAGAGTGCTGGAATTATGGGCATATGCCAACATGCCCAACTTCACTGTGCTTTTTAAAGTAAGGTATCTGGCAGGTTGTGTCTAAAGAATCAAAGTACTGAATTATTGCTGGACTTACTTTATCTTTCCTTGGAATAGATTCTCCTACAACTCACCACAGTTATGATAATAGTCCCTGCATTCATCCCACATTTTATACCTTTCCAGCACCTTTGCATATATCAATGTGTCCTTATGATATTTTTATTTGTGCTCCAAAGTCAAATATCATTTTTAAAAGTGATTAATTTTAACTTCCTCTTAACTTCTTGAAAAATTTTCTATGGGTTTTCCTGGTCTTTACTTACTTTTTCTATTTTCAAATTCATTTATTTATACAAAAAATTTGGGGTTTTTTTTGAGACAAGGCTTCTCTATGTAGGTGAGACTGACCTGGAACTCACTATGTAGCCCAGGCTGGTCTCGAACTCACAGCAATCCTCCTGCCTCAGCCTCCCGAATGCTGGGATTACAGACATGCACCACCACACCTGGTTTAAATATTTTCTTTATTAGACTCTAAAATCTTCAATATTAAGATCTGGCTAGGATTCATCAACAACTAACATATAGTAGATGAATATCAATTGAAAAGAAACAGAAAATAAACATGCTCAAAGTTTAGACAACATTGTTATTCATTTTCTCTAACTACTGGCAGACCTGAAACTTGAATTCAAATTTTCTCCTAATCCTGTGCTACTGTTTTAAATTCTCCACCACACTGCCTCTCTTATCCTTTGGCCATATCACACCTACTCATTTAAAAGAAAGAGAACACAGTTAAGTCTCCAGTAGACAAGAAAAGCATTAAGGAAGAGGTAGCCCTTGATAGGTGAATATAATTTCACTAGGTAAACTGTGGAGGAAAGGGTGTTCCAAACAAACTTGCAGTGAAAGCATGTAAGAAGGGTAATCTGTGGAATAATTGGGCCCAGCCTAGTAATCAGAGTAGCAAGGACTGGGCAGTTCTTGAAATCATGCAGAAATTTCAAGATTAGTTATGGGAGGAAATAAGGATCTACATAGAGTTCTTATAAGGGGGAATGGGATATAGAGGGAGGACTTGGAGCTTTCTGGTCTGGTAACATCAGAAGCTGTTAGAAATAATGACATGGATCCATGCCCCTGAACCTCCTGCCTTCTGGTTTGGTCGACTCTGAATATGAAGTATATTTTATTAAGAAAACATTCTAACTTTCTCAGTAGCAAAAAATATTGCTTACCAAATTTCCAAACCTGAGCTGGAAGGAATGTGTGGTTTTAAAAGTTTGAAAATTTCACAACTTGCTGTCATGGTAATGAGTATTTCTACCTAGCCTAGGAGTAGCTTCCAACTAACTGTTAGAGGCCTCTCTCCTGGCACTCTGAATCAAAGAAAGGCAAAATAATTGTAGCTTCTAAGAGAGAACATGAGTCCTTTATCCCATGCTCCCATTCTTTTTAATATTTAAATTTACCCTCTAGAAATGTCATTCAATCACCATTTGGTTTAGGGCTCATAAGTTCTTCCCTACACACCTTGGGATGCCTGAATCATCTGTTTGGTTCCAGGTATTGTGACGACTCGGCTAATTTTCAGCTTAGTCCCTGTCTTGTCCTCAAAAGTAGCAAGTATGGAAAAACTATTGACTTCTATTATTTCAGCTATACCACACACCCTGGTAAGAAGGTAAATGTAAGGGCTAACGATTTAGCTCAGTTGTTTCTATTATCTAACTTGCAAACATAAGCGCAAGGTCCCAAGTTTGATCCCCAGTACCAAAAAAAGAAAAAAAAAAAGTAAATCTAAGTATAAAATTTGCATATACAAAACCCAGAGCTTTCTCCTTGTTCTCTTTCCTTTTTATCTTCCCTCACTTATCCCATCTGCCTTTCTCCGACCTTCACACAAACATAATTCTATGGTTTGTTTGATATCAACCACATATTTTGGCAATGTACAAAAAGAAAAAAAAATACTTCTTGCACTCATCTATTCATAATATTAACCTCTTAATTCAATTCTCTCTAGATGTTCATTTTCAAATAATGTTTTCACGCTTTTTTCCAAAAAAATAATGAGATTTCACTGAAGTTAACTTTCTAACTATTGCAAAAGCCCACCTCTGAAAGCTAAAGGGAGAAATTGGTAAATGGGAGCTGGATCCTTACAACACAGTTATGGCAGGAATAATGGAAGCAGAATTGGTCTGAAGATCTCATTTTTGGCGTAGTTTTCTTTTAACTACCAGTTTCCTGGCTTTTGTTTGCATAAATGTTTATTTCTCACACATTTATGTACCTTTAGAGAAAGGATTGTCACTCATATTTGTATCTTCTGACAGCATGTAACACAGAATTGATGTTCACTTGAGTCACCAGGCCCCCACTGTGTTGTGCCTTTCCTTTTTTGCTCAACCTCTTTACACCCTTGGATGTCTTTTTATTATAAAAATTACTTTTTGCACGGTGCTCGACGCTAGGAAGTCCAAGGTCAAGGTGCTCACACCTGAAGAGGGCCTTCTTGTTGCCTCATACCCTGGGATGGCACGTTCCTACCATTCCTTGGCTTTATAGTGTTGGTAGGTTTCTTGTTTTCTCTAACTCTGAGTTTGTTACACATTTCATGAAAGAGAGATAATGTCTGCTTCATAGTTTTGTCCCACAGATTAAATTGAAAACAGATGTGAAATGTTTTATAACCTATAAAGTGCTATGAAAATATAGGTTTTTGTCAAGAAATGTAAAAAAGCATACAATTTTATTACATCCATGATCCATGCTTCCAATTATACCATGTGATATATAGCCAGAGACCTATTTATAGACTCAGGCTTGCTTAGATTCATTTCATTTGAACATTTTGATTAAAGTTGACACCAGGAAAGAAAAACAGCCAACATTTATCTGTGTTAGCTACGAAGGCCAATAATACATCACTTGAATAAAGTTAGATTTCTTTTTCCTTTGGTATTTTGGTGAAATTTCTAAAAGAATGCCTGGGAGTAATTAAAGCACACTGTCTCTGATGGATGAATTATGTTAAAGGAAATTAGTAAAATGTAATTGACTTAGATGAAACTGAATTTACATTCTACTTGCCATTTTGAATTTTGATTCTATGTTCCAGACTCCCCAAAATAAATATTTTCAGGGAATTGAACACCAAAGATTTAAAGATTCTTTGCTAGTACCTAGTTCTGTAATTAGGGGCATGGCATGGTGGTAGTCATAAAATCCTAGAAGCCTACTTTCTAAGAGCTCATATTCTGAGTGGGTTCAGAAACATAGAAAATAAGGTGTTGTTGAACAAACAAAAAATATGAAAGTCTATAGCATCAAGTATTAAATGCTGTGAAGCAAAAGGAATGAAGAAAAGATGGGTATCAATTTGGGCTGGGCCATATTTGGAGAAGTTTAGAAGTAAGGCACAGAGATTTTGCCTATGTTAAAACAGCAAGGGCAGAAGTCTGTCTAAGATAGAAGGAGCTTGTCTGGTGCTGTGCATGGTGCCAGGTAAGACTGTTGATGTATGGTGGGGATAGACTATACAAGTCATCAAAATCTTGACAGAGAAAACTGTTTGATTTGGTAGGTAATGGTGAACCATTCAATGTTCTTGAGCTAGGGTGCCGATGAGAAAATAGTGTGTTAAGAAGCAGCCTGCAGGGTGAATTAAATAGAGATAGGTACTTCTTACACAAAAATAAAACTTGTTTGTTAAATGTCATTGTGAGATATGGTGATTGATAGGCATGGAGAAGGACTATTGAAAACAATATTTGGCCAAAGAAGAGAAAGCAATTGACAATGGGGATCAGAAAGTCAGATTATGCCTTATCAGTCAAAACCCAAGCATGATAGCTGATTTTAGTGAAACATGTGTTTACCTGCTGTAAATAAATTATTATTATTAAATTATTAGTTCATAGACTTAGAATGTAATGAGTTCCCAGAGTTGAATCAGGAATGGCTTCTGCATCTGACTTGTTTTCACCAGTAAAGATGTGCAAGAATCTTTCTTCTCCAGGTTTTCCAGAGCTGGAGGACTCAGCACCTATGTTAGTGTGACTGGATTAAAATGAAGGCTTCTGTTGTTCCTGAAAAAAAAATTAAGGAAGTGTCGAAGATATAGTAAGGAAAACACCATTGCAGAAAGACTGTAAATAAATGGCAAATTACATGAAAAACAAGAAAAATATTGAAATAGCAATTTGTTGTTAGTTACTAAAGAAAGCACTATTCTCTCTCTCTCTCTCTCTCTCTCTCTCTCTCTCTCTCTCTCACACACACACACACACACACACACACACACTCCTTCTCCCTCTCAAAATATCTGTCAAAATACCTTAAACCCTCTGAGAGGCTTTCTCTGAGAGTTCTCTCATTTTGAAAATAGTAAGGCTAATTCTTCCCTATTTCACAGGCCTTTTATAAGGGTCAAATGAAAATCAAAATAAACTCTAGACAACATTAGATATTTGCTAAATGTTAATACCCATATCATTAGACATCATGAAGAGACTAGTTAGCTTAGTGTTAAAACTCAAACTTTTATGCATCTAAAGGAAGCAAATATTTCCCCAGCTTGCTAATGTGTAGAATTTAAGCCAGTTCCATCGCCAACTGCTTACATAGCAGCTTAGGTTTCTGTTTATTTGACTGCCTGCAGTTGGGTTGAAGTTATGTTGGAGGAGGGGCCATAGGTAGTAAGTAGTGTATAAGTTGTCCTGGGGAAACACTGTAAATTGTAACCTCAAAGATTGACTTATTCATTATAATATAAAACAACTCTACTACTCTCTAGGAATAAAATAATCTTACTCCTAAGGGTGATGTGACTCTAATTTGACTGTTTCAAAATCTACATTTCCCCATGGACCTCGACTATAGTGTAGTTTCACTGAAAGAGCTCAAGGAAGAATAAAAATTACTATATGTCAGGCACTGATAGCAAGAGTTGTTTATTGCTACTCACCTTCAAGCATCTTCTGGGCAGCCTATTTACACACACCAGAAATATGAATACTTTCCATTTATAATATTTTCAGTACATGAAGGAATGAAGGCATACTAATAATTTGGTGGAAAGTGCCCTTCTACTTGGATAAGTTTTCTTCTTTATTCAATGGGGCTAAGATTTGGTCTAAAGAAATACAAAGGCCACCAGTATTTCTCCAGGTAAAGTCCTATGTATATCTTGCCTCCTTACCTGTGATAATTTTTATGATTACATGAATAAGTAGTATAAATATAAACAAATCATATAAAACCTGTATAAACAAACCATACAAAAATACCAAATAATTCAGTAACAACAATCAAGTATTGGGAGATCATTAGCACTGAAGTGTCACAATATTCTTCACAGTAATTTAGGTTCACTACCTTAACCATAACCAGTCCACTGAAATGGAACCAAGCCATGATATTGCCTTGTCATTCCATAGCTTCTTGATGACAATTGTTTGGTTGGCTACAAAGATTTTAGTTAGTGTCAGCAGATGATAGATTTGAGCCATTGTGCCCAGGTTGTAATCAGGCGAAAAGTAACAGCAGACTTTGTCACGTTATTCCGAGCTGAAAATTTTTCAGCTCTCGATACCCACTGACTGGAAAAATCCAGCTCCTTAGTCTCATTTCTTCATATTCCAAGAACATAAGATGGCTTCTCTGGCAAATCAAGCTCAGTAGTGAACAGGTCATTAGCAAAATGGCAAACTAATTCTGTGATGTGTTCGCAAATGACAAAGAGCCTTTATTAGATAGACTCAGTAAAGATTCTTTATCTTTATTGGATCGTATTATGGCTCTGCCTTTATAATACTAACTTTCACTTTTTCAATATCTAGCATCCTGGCAAAGAAAGCTCCACTAATTAAGACATACTGAGGAGTAGGGTAGATGTAGACATACCGTATCTGAAAGTTGTACAATGATTTTAGAACTCATAAATATGTTCCAATATTTTGTGAGCAGAAGAGGTGAAAGCACAGAACTGGTTGAGACAAGAAAATTGGGAAATAGAGCAAAGACGAAAAGAATCAGTGAGGAATGTGGCAGAAAGTGCGGAAAAAAACAACTTGGATCAGAATGACAGTCTCCCTTCTACTTCCTCAAATCTTTTAATAGGTGTCAAAATGATGCTACTTGTCTGTAGTACTATAGGCTGGCCTAATAGTGAACGGATTTGCTCTAGATATATAATGAGATTTCTATCTAGGTATGTAAGAAGAGCTAATTAAACTGTCTCTAGCACTGGGAAAAGATCAAAATATGAATGAGCAGATTTTCTTGTTCTTCGTCCTTCACCCCATAATGACAGATGTTAAGAGATATTTTGCAACACCTTTCTCTTCTATGACTAATGCCCCCATATTCCTGCCTTCTTACTGGTATGTTGACCTTTAAATGAGTCTGCTTCTTTTGGACACTAGCGATCCCTAGAGTTCAGAGGAAATTGGTTATATAGTGAGGAAAGAGTCAGCAATGCCATCACATTAATTTTATTCTCAGCTAATTCAAGAATTGGATATCTAGAAGTATCCAAGATCTACAGGTATGAGATCCTATGGTAAGCTAGTGTCTTATTTCTTCACTGAGAATGTTTCAGGTTAATATGATAATGTACTTATGTATCATAACAAGCAACAGAATTGATGGCCCACAGAATATTTATTAAAAGCTGATTATAACTCCTGTAGTCACCCAAAGTCTGATTATTTTCAAGGAAGCTGATGGACTATTAACCACTCTTACATCAATTATTTTTTTCATCTGAGCCTCTAAGATTGTTGTTGAGTAGGAAAAGCAGCGATCTTCACCTTCATTTTATAGTCACATACTAACAAGATTATAAAGCCATGTCTTTAATTCAGATCTCCTCTCTCCTAGTCCAGCATTTCTCTTGTATACTGTCCTGAATCTTGTGATATACCAGAAGAGTTGACTAATCAAGTGTAACTCAGTGCTGAATTTGAATCCTGATTCCCTTCCTGCTGACAAAGTGGACCTGAATGACTCACTTTTTCTGAGTTTATCTCCTTATCTGCTAAATGTGATAATAATAGCTATCTCATAAGACTACTGTTTGAAGTCAAGTAGTAAAT